>NC_142144.1:57341102-57646756 GCF_024610735.1 Ursus americanus | reverse complement strand
GTTTATTCTTCCGATCCATGAGCATGGAATGTTTTTGATCTTTTTGTGTCTTCTTCAATGCCTTTCAAGAGTGATCTGTAGTTTCTAGAATATAGATTCTTTACCTTTCTGGCACAGAAACAGACACATAGACCAATGGAACAGAATAGAGAACCAAAAAATGCACCCTCAGCTCTTTGGGCAACTAATCTTTCACAAAGCAGGAAAAAACATCCAGTGGAAAAAAGACAGTCTCTTTAATAAATGGTGCTGGAAAATTGGACAGCTACATGCAAAAGAATGAAACTTGACCACTTCCTCACACCATACACAAAGATAAACTCCAAATGGATGAAAGACCTTGATGTGAGAGAGGAATCCATCAAAATCATAGAGTAGAACATAGGCTGTAACCACTTTGACATAGGCCACAGCAACTTTTTTTCATGACACATCTCCAAAGGCAAGAGAAACAAAAGAAAAAGTGAACTTGTGGGACTTCATCAAGATAAAAAGCTTCTGCACAGCCAAGGAAACAGTCGAAAAAACTAAGAGGCAGCCCATGGAATGGGAGAAGATATTTGCAAATGACACTACAGATAAAAGACTGGTATCCAAGATCTACAATGAACTTCCCAAACTCAGTACATGAGAAACAAATAATCAAATCAAAAAATGGGCAGAAGACATGAACAGACACTTTTCCAATGAAGACATACAAATGGCTAACAGACATATGGAAAAATGTTCAAAATCATTAGCCAAGAAATTCAAATCAAAACCACATTGAGATACCACCTTAACGCCAGTTGGAATGGCAAAAATGGGCAAGGCAAGAAACAACAAATGTTGGAGAGGATGTGGAGAAAGGGGAACTCTCTTATGCTGTTGGTGGGAATGCAAGTTGGTACAGCCACTTTGGAAAACAGTGTGGAGGTCCCTTAAACAGTTAAAAATTGAGCTACCCTGTGATCCAGCCATTGCACTACTGGCTATTTACCCCAAAGATAGACGTAGTGAAGAGAAGGACCATATGCACCCCAATGTTCATAGTAGCATTGTCCACAATAGCTAAATTGTGGAAGGAGCCAAGATGCCCTTCAACAGTTGACTGGATTAAGAAGATGTGGTCCATATATACAATGGAATATTACTCAGCCATCAGAAAGAATGATTACCCAACATTTGCAGCAACATGGACGGGACAGGAGGAGATTATCCTGAGTGAAATAAGTCAAGCAGAGAAAGACAATTTTCATATGTTTTCACTCATTTATGGAACATAAAAAGTAGCAGGAAGATCGGTAGGAGAAGGAAGGGGAGAATGAAGGGGGGGTAAACAGAAGGGGGAATGAACCATAAGAGACTATGGACTCCGGGAAACAAACTGAGGGCTTCAGAGGGGAGGGGGTGGGGGGTTGGGCTAGGCCGGTGATGGGTATTAAGGAGGGCACATATTGCATGGAGCACTGGGTGTTATACGCAAATAATGAATCATAGAACACTACATCAAAAATTTTTTTAATTAAAAAAAAGAGTATAAAAGAAAATTATGAAAGGATGCAGAAAGAAAATGTGCTCTTGCTAATTGTGATCTCAATATGCTCAGGTTTTATCACTGTCTGATAAGAGATGTTAGATAAATATTACACCTATATTTTGCTAGCTTGAAGCCTGAAGATAATGATACCTTATAAAGTGCCTTAGGGTGTTTAAGTCCCCACAGAGGTGACAGACCTCCCAACAGAAACTTTTATGTGGACACATGAAGATGTCCTTTATCTACCACAATATCTTTGCCAGCTTCAGGTGACATCCCTGAATATAGATTCTCACCAATCACTCTAGTCACTGGGCTCTAATATTTCAAAATTCACGGGCAGCCTGGGGGTCATCCTAGAAGGGAGGAAGGTCACTAAGGTCACTACTTATGAGTTATGCTCTATCAGATAGAGTTGCTCAGTTATACAGCATCTTAGAGTTCACTGAGTTACTGAGATTGCACACACAGCCTATGTCTTGCCCGAGCACACAAATAACTATCTAAGTGATGCTACTGGTCTAAATTCAAATTTTTTAACACCTGGGATAACGACTTGGGCCCCTGCTGGTTACTGAGTCTGTCTCAATGTATCACCCTTTTTTCTTGATGAACACGCTTTCTGGGTTTTTAGAAGACCCTAGTAAAAATTGTCTTTTAGTGCATCCCCTATTCTTGCCCAGTGTTCTATCCAAGCTTTTTAAAGTCTGAATTTGAATCATGCAGATAATATATGAGTCCCCTTCCCATTCTCCCTGAGGGCTTTTTAGGTCCAATATTTGTAATACTGAAAAGGTAGAGGAAAGAGGGCAATATATAGCTCTACCTGCCAGCTGTGATCTACCTGAGACACTATCTCAAATCATCCCAAGGAATAAAAGAATTAGAAAAGGAAGATGCAGAATCTAAACAACATAACAAATCACTGGGTGAATAAAAATACAGGGTGTTGTCAGTCAGTATTCATTGCTAGCCCGTATAACTCTGGAACAGTGTTGATCTGTCTCTCTGTTAGACTGAGATTCTCTCTAGCCACATCACTGCTTCCTTGAACAAAAACAACTTTCCTATGGACCATGCTGACTTGATAAAAGGGCATGGAGGAGTGATGACATCACAGTTATTTGCCCTGAGCCCTTACCTAGCATCTAGTACTGAGAATACTCCCTACTGGACAGCTTGGTTCCACAACTTGCCCTTTAAGTGTGGGGAGGAGTTTCATTTGACAGAGAGCATCTGTTCACAGTAGATTTGCAATGCACAGATGGGATCTGATAGGGACACAGTTGGAGACAACCCCACAGGATGGTGACCCCCAACAGCTGCTGCACTGCACAACTGAAATTGCACAGGGGACAGCTTGCACAGACCTAGAGCCCCCTTCCCTAATTATTTCTATCAGACAGTGTTATAGGCTGAATTATGTCCTCCCAAAACTTATATGGTGAAATCCCAATCCCCAGAACTTTAAAATGTAACTGCATTAAATGGAGATAGGGTCTTTAAAGAGGGGATTGAAATAAAATGAAACCATTAAGGTTGTGCCCTAATCCAATATGACTGCTATCCTTATAAAAAGAGGAAGAGACACTGGGGCACAGAGGGACAACCGTGTGAGAACAAAGCAGTGGGAATGTGATTATCTACAAGCCAAGGAGAAAGGCCTAGAACAGATCCTTCCATTATGGTCTTCAGGTGAAATTAACCTCCACCTTGGACTACTAGCTTCTAGAGCCATGGGAAAATAAATTTCTGTTGTTTGAGTCACTCATTCTGTGGTATTTTGCTAAGGCGGCTCTAGAAAACTAATACCACTTCAAACAAAGCTAATAAACCAAGCGTAAACAGATTTTGCAAATGTAGCTCCCCAGAAAATCCCTTAGATCTCAAGTCTTATCAGATCGCTCCCCAATCCTAGGTTACCTACTGTAATTGCTTCCTATAAATAGCTACCCTGATCATGCAGTTACTATGACTGCATTGCATGACTCCATGCAAAATCTGTCTCTCCCAGTTTGAGACACTCTGCTTTTCCTCTGGGGCCATTCTTGTATTCTAAGCTAGTGATATTTATTAACCATTCATGGTCTATGCAGTTCTTCTACCCCACACTAGTTGTGTGTCCTGAACCAAACAAATCTAGCCCTATAGTTTACTAGTTATATTATCTTAAGGATGTCACTTTACCTTTCAAAAGTTCAGTTTTTTTTCATCTGCAAAAGGTCATGGTAGTAGACACTTCACTGGGCTCTTGTAAAACAATGAATGTAACATGCTTGGCTTAGGCATGGCCCATGGTGATCACTCAACAAATGTTCAGGTTGGATGTTGATCATTATTACCATTACTGTTGGAAGATGCTGTTCTCGTCTGAAATTTTCTGTTTGCTTTTGTTGAATGCCTCAGCCTTCTTGCAGTATATAAAGCAATTTCTCTGATCTGGGATAATTTCTCACCAGTCTCTATTTTATTATTAGTCCCCATACAGGTAAAATTGCTGTTTTCCACAGTATTTTAAATCCACAATCCTTGGAGGACCAATTTCATTCCCTTCAGAAAGCATAAAGAGGATGGGAGGAACATTTCAAAGGTGATGGCTACGGTTATGTTTATGGCATAGATTGTTTATGGCATGGTGTCATGGATATGAACTTACCTCCAAACTCATCAGGTTTTATGCATTAAATATGTACAGCTTTTCATATGTCAATCATACCTCAATAAATTGATTTAAAAAAAGAAATAAAGCATAGGATGGGACAGAGCAAGTGAGGGACAAGTCTTTTTCACTTTTGGTAATCACCTCAAAAACATGTTCTTTGTTTAGAGGAAGAATCAGAATATTCAACAATAACCCTCTGTCACAAATGTCAAATGTTGGGAACAGTACATTTTTAAAAACACTTCAGAAAAAGACTGTTTTCAACACTACAGTTTAAATATATCATATGAGGATCTTTATTATCAATTTCATGGCTGGCATGCATAGATTTTCTGTGTGAAGGTGTGTGTTCTTCACAATCACAAAAACTCAGTTTTAAAAAAGAGAAAATTAAAACATTTTAAGAGCATGAACCATGTGTTATGCTTTGTGCTACTTTTTTTTTTCATGCCAGCCTTTTAAGATAATTATTTTATTTCCATTTTACAGATGAGAAAATTGAGACTCAGGGAAGCTAAATAACTAATGTTATACAATGGTGCATTTAATGTTAATTAATTCTGGAATTTTTATGAGCACCTTTAAATTTATTCTAACAATTAAATGGTGAGTAGGTAGGTAGGTAGGGGGAAGGAAGGAATTTTCTTAATTACAAGGGAAACTTCTCATTTAAAGAAAATTGAAAAGATATGTAAACAAAATTGAAAAATAAAAATTGTCTCCAATCCTACCACCTAGAGAGCATCACTTCTAGCATTTTCATTGACTAAACAATAATTTGATTTTTATAGGAAGCTGTCAGCCATTCATACTAATGCAGAGGAGAAGAAAGGGTAGAGAATATAAAAAGCATTTCTGTGTACATTGTGTGCTTTGGGGAGTAGAAAATTAACCTTTTTGATCATGTTCTGCATGGGCTAATTACTAAAATTACTTTTCCCTTCCTAACTGATCCCAATTCAAGGCAGAGTCCCAGAAGCATTTTGGTGACAGAGGATTAAACATGTGCTGTGGCTAATCCAAGAAGTGGAGACTCTACACGTGGATAATTAAGATCTGACAGCAGAACAAAAGCTCACACATTGTTGTGGTATGGGGGCTCTCCAGCATTTCGGATGCTTTCTCCTCAGAGCAATGTTGAAAGCAGATTCAACTAAATTCACTAGGGATTCATTGGGAGACTGATTTGCTCTGCAGTATGCTAGAATGTCCAGGAAACACTCAGTGATTATAAGGGACATACAATCTAGTGAAGGAGACAGGTATGCCTCCCACTTAATTTAAAAATAGTGATAATGATAAGTATAACTAAACTTCTTGAACACTCACTTACCCTAGACCTAGGTCTGTTCTAAACTCCTTAAATGCATTAACTTGTTTAATCTTCATATAAAGCATCAAGTAATAAGGGCAAATACTGTCCGCCTAGAAGAGAAGGAATAGTTTCTCTTGACTGGGAGCTTCAGGGACTGCTGTCACAGGTGGAAGATCAAAGGCTGAAGGGACTATGTTTCCAAACCTGTTCTCATAACACCTGTGGTGTGGGCTGGACTGTTCACAATGTGTCCCCTCTAGGAAAGTTATCCCCCCCACATTGAGATGAACTTCCCATGCCATGCCTCTGAGACCACATACACCACTGTCTTTCTGAACAAAGCTAATTTAGACCAGATTTGGGCACTAAACCCAGCTGGACCATTTAGAGCCTTCCACTAGATTATCTGAACCAAAATTAAGGGGAAAGTATCAGTCTTTCTCTGGTAGTAAGAACTGAGAAATGCGAAGTTTGAGAACTGTTGGTACCTACCCGTGGTGACCATGAAAATAGGCCACTCAGTTCTCCTGGTTTGGAGAAGATTGACTGACCTACAGCCCAAGCTCTTGGCTTTGTATTCACCACCCTGTTCACATGTAAGCCACACTTCTCATGGGCCAACAACTGAGCTTGGCAGCCATGGGAAGATAGACGCACTCCTGAGACAGGCAACTTTGCCTCCTGTCCCAGTACTGCTCACCAGCACATCTGAAACTTTTCAGCATATTCAACACTCCTCCCTGGTCCCTCTCCTTTATAGGGGCCAGCCCTATATCATATCCCTGCCTTTCTGACTCCCTCCCCTTATTCTCTTCTGGCTTTTTCACTAATGAATATCTTACACACTTGATCCTGTCTTAGCATCTGCTTCTCTGAGGAAGTGAATTAATGCTGGGCTTTTCTTCTCATGTGGTCTTTCAGTATGGAAGGGGATTAAACAAAGGGGTGGATTATCCTGGGAGGGATTACACACCCAAAGCTGTAATTCATTGGCCATCCTTAGTGTAATGATCTAATACAGCTAGAAACAGGGAATAGCTATCTGCATTTCCCATAAGCTGCAATTTATAGGAAGGTGGTTTTACATACTGGCTTTTGGGGAAAAACTACCCCAGATACCTGATAGAAACAAAGATTGTTCTGCAAACAGTTATAAGTGGAGGCAATTTTTAGAAAAGAACCCTTATTTGTATCTAATTGACTCCTTGAAATCATCCTTCACATGCTAGGATTGGTATTTCTAAGTTACCTAACCTTTGAGTGCAAAATGGAGCCAGAAAGGTCAACTGAAGGTTTTGGTAATGCTGACTTAAGTGGTCTTTTTCACTGTGAATTACACCCTGTAGGGAACTCTACATTTAGGAAGTCACCTGTGGGACTATCCCACTGAAAGAAGGTGGGAAGAAGTTTAGCAGAGTTCCAATATTAGAGGAACTGGGGGTGGGAGAGCTAGGGAAGGCCCTGTCCTATTGTTTGGTCAAAAATTACACACATAAAATTATGTTTCCCTTTCAGGAACTCTCCTCTGGATTACATAGTCTTGTTCATACTTCTTCCTCTTCATCTTCTTAAATTACTCTTAGAATGTATCATATTGCTTGAGGAATTGAAAAGGCATCCTTATTTGGTATAATTGTACTTGCTACCTTTTCTTTAAGAATACTACCTCTCTAATGGTAGGGAAAATGAATGGATATAAGTGGACTTTTCTGTCAGAAGACTTAGATGGAGTCTTGATTCTTTCACCCACCCTCCTGAACTGCATTTAAAGATGTGGGATCTCTAGTTGAATTATGTACCTTACAAACATTGTGGTCATTGCACAGAGTATATTGTAAATCTTTTTTTTTTTTAAAGATTTTATTTATTTATTTGACAGAGATAGAGACAGCCAGCGAGAGAGGGAACACAGCAGGGGGAGTGGGAGAGGAAGAAGCAAGCTCATAGCGGAGGAGCCTGATGTGGGGCTCGATCCCGTAATGCCGGGATCACGCCCTGAGCCAAAGGCAGACGCTTAACCGCTGTGCTACCCAGGAGCCCCAGAGTATATTGTAAATCTTAACGTTTTTTTAATTTTTTTCTCTTTTGCCACCCAAAGCACATGGAGAAAGAGAGAGAAGGAGAGAAAAAGAGAGATTTCATGTTGGATGCCAGCAGACTGACAATTTCTCCACTCCAAGAGGAGCAAGTTGAGAAATGGTAGTATGATCTTAAAGCATCTCAATAACTCAAAATCTTCAGACTTAGCTTAGAAGTTTATGAACAAGGTGCCTAGTCCATACTCTGACTATCAGAACAAAGGGAGCAGGTTAGACAAGAGTGACCTCCTTCCTTCCCCAAATATGCTGCTCCACATGTGCTTGGTCCCCAAGGCTCAACTTCCTGAAGCTCACATTATTGGATATGCTCCATGGTGACACCTTAAATAGGCAACATAGAACCTTACTTGGCATTAGCCTTGATCCTAAGCTCCAGGTATTATTTTATCTCAGGGAAAGGTTTTAAATATTTGCTTGAGTTATATAACCACATGTATATGAGAAAATTATAATTAATTTGTATCTAAGCTACATCAGCAGCAAGTCAGAAGGTGAGTAAAGCCTCCCATCTCCACCCCTGTACCACTTTTAATTCAGTGGGAAAAGTTACCTTTCTTTCTACAAACTGAGTGATTAGCTAAGGTTTCATAGTGAGTGGGCAAGTCAGGGCAACTCAAAAACTCAAGCTCACTTCCTGGGCAGTAACAAAGGTTACATCAGCCATAAAAATCCCAAGGCATTTGCACCTAGAGTTAATAAGGCTGTGGATCAGGTAAAGCTGCAAATCCCAACAGATGACAAGCTACAAATTGGGTGAACTACTTCTGGCCTCCTGGTGAAGGAGAGTGGGGCTCCTGTGCGAACATGCTAGCTGACACTAATGTCTGATTATGTTAATGAGGGAGCAAAGTTCAACCCAGAAAATCAGCCTTTGCCAGAGGTCTGCCTCTCTCCTCTTTGTCATATCAACCGTCACCCCACATCTTCTCAAACTCTGTAACTGGGAGCTCACAATCTATCTGTATCTTGGGTCGAGTTTTTGCCTTTTTGTTGTTTATGGGATAATGTGACACCCAGTAACTGTGGCATTCAAAGTCCTTCTCACTCTATTTCCAGTCCTCTTTCCTCACCTTCTCTATGTCCACTTTGCTGGTTTCTCCTTTTCTTCAGATAAGCAAGCAACTGGACTCCATAGTATTCTACCCATGATTTCACTCTTTGTTTCCTCTGCCCAGAATGTTTTCTTGACATTTATTCACCTGAAATAACGTATTCATCCTCAAGATATAGCATTCAACTTTATGAATTCCCCACCTTTCGTATTCCCTCTTAGATGGAACTAATCCCTCCTTTCAATATGCCACTCAAATTTTGTGTATATGTACCCATAGAGACTTAGACTTACAATCAAATAAAGCTATTTTACCTACGTCAGAAGTTCCTTGAGGGTTGGGTCCAAACCTGTTTCTTTTATAAATTACACTTTTCTGATTCTCTCCCTACATACAAACCTGATGTAGGTGGTAGCCTAAAGATGTGCAATCGGTATGCGGGAACTGGGAGTCTCATTCTACATTATAACCAAGAGAAAAACAGGATAAAATTCCAGATATCAAACTGTGATGGTTTAAATTTTATGTCAAGAGGGCAAGCTTATGGTACCCACTAGTCTGGTCAAATACTAGTCAAGATGTTTCTGTGAAGGTGTTTTGTAGTTGTAATTAACATCTACAATCAATTGGCTTTAAGAAGATTGTCCTTGGTTATGTCTATGGGCTTCATTCAATCACTTGAAAGCCTGAAGTGCAGGAACCTATTTCCTAGAGAAGTAACTGCATTAAGACAGTAACATAGAAATCTGTCAGAGTTTGCAGCTTGCTGGCTGCTGTACAACTTTCAGACTCAAGATTGCAATGTCTACTCCTGCCTGAGTTTCTAACCTGCCGGCTTTCCCTACAGATTTCAAAATCAAGATTACAACATCAAATCTTCTAGCCTGCTGTTCAGACTTCAGAATTGCAGTCCCTGCAATTGGGTGAGCCACTTCCTTAAAATAAATCTTATTCATATTTATCTCCTCTTGCTTTGTTTCACTGAGGAAGCTTACTGATATGAAAACCAACTAGTTAGAAGGATAGCAGAAGCTGAGGTATGGAGTCAAAGTGGGGATAAAGATCCAGAAAGCTAAGGAACGGGAATAACAAAAAAAAGTGACTGGCTCTCCTACATTGTTGGTGGGAATGCAAGTTGGTACAGCCACTCTGGAAAACAGTGTGAAGGTCCCTTAAAAAGTTAAAAATTGAGCTACCCTATGATCCAGCCATTGCACTACTGGGTGTTTACCCCAAAGATACAGACGTAGTAAAGAGAAGGGCCATATGCACCCCAATGTTCATAGCAGCAATGTCCACAATAGCTAAATCGTGGAAGGAGCCGAGATGCCCTTCAACAGATGACTGGATTAAGAAGTTGTGGTCCATATATACAATGGAATATTACTCAGCTATCAGAAAAAACGAGTTCTCAACATTTGCTGCAACATGGATGGCACTGGAGGAGATAATGATAAGTGAAATAAGTCAAGCAGAGAAAGAACAATCATATGATTTCTCTCATCTGTGGAACATAAGAACTAGGATGATCAGTAGGGGAAGAAAGGGATAAAGAAAGGGGGGGTAATCAGAAGGGGGAATGAAACATGAGAGACTATGGACTATGAGAAACCCACTGAAGGCCTCAGAGGGGAGGGGGGTGGGGAATGGGATAGACTGGTGATGGGTAGTAAAGAGGGCACGTATTGCATGGTGCACTGGGTGTTATACGCAACTAATGAATCATTGAGCCTTACATCGGAAACCGGGGATGTACTGTATGGTGACTAACATAATATAATAAAAAACCATTAAAAAAAAAAACGATCGGCTGAAACCTATATAACTTCCACAGGTAAAATGCAAGCACTTGTAGAGGATTTTCCTGTGTCCAAAGTTTGTATGACTCAGCCAGGTTTATATTAAAGAGTCAACTTAGCAATTCCTGGGACATGTTAGTCATCCAGTACTTATTGCTGAATGAATGAAGGAATGCATTTATTAAAGAATTGATCCATCTGCCTTTTCTTCCCTTCACAACAACTTGATAGCTAGAATTATCAGGAATCAGGACACACTGGGATAATTTTGACTCCTAGGCAAAGTAATCACCAACTAGGCAAACTATTCTTTACTTCTCTCTCAGCCATGTTTGAACAGTGAAATGACAAAGTTATACCAAGGGAAGGTGATAGTGTTTTACCTTTAGAAGTCTATCATATGGTTTCACTCATTTATGGAACATAAGAAATAGGAAGATTGGTAGGAGAAGGAAGGGAAGAATGAAGGGGGGAGGTAAACAGAAGGGGGAATGAACCATGAGAGACTATGGACCCTGGGAAACAAACTGAGGGCTTCGGAGGGAAGGGGGTTGGGGGATTGGGCTAGGCTGGTGATGGGTATTAAGGAGGGCACATATTGCAGGGTGCACTGGGTGTTATATGCAAATAATGAATCATGGAACATTGCATCAGAAACTGGGGATGTACTGTATGGTGACTAATATAACAAAATAAAAATTATTTTAAAAAAAAGAAGTCTATTATGTTAAGTAAGTTAGCTCTCTTAGCATGAGAATGATGTAGGTAAACACATAATGGTGCCAGCTTCTTTAGCTTCCTGTTGAAACCACTATGGAAACTATCAAAGGCCTGGGGCACTCCTTTGCTACACACATCATCCTTCTAATAACATCTGCTCACTGGGCTAGGGATCAATTATCTCCACAGAAGAGATATTGCTGCCAGTTCTCAAGGAAAACCCTGCATGCTAGGCCAGCCTTGGATGAGATCCAAGAAGCTTGATTTTTGCCTCTGGACATTATTTAATCTCAATGGGTTTTGCTTTTTTTCCCTAGATATATGGGGAACACACATCTCAGAGGAGGTAGCAGATGACATTGTAGCTTGAACGGGTTTGGGCACAGTCATGAATGACATGGCTCTCCTAACTACGATGGACCTATTGTCAAGGTAGATTATAGGGGTTATACCTCTCTTTCATCGAACACTACATTCTGTTGTCAATTGTGGTTCCCATGTTATCTTTGTTCTTTTATTTTATCTTTGTTCTTTTATTAGACAAACATTTCTTGAGCACCTCCTGTTTTCAACATGTTCTCAAGGTAGAGGAGCTACAGGAATGAATCTTATGTAAAACCTCTTCTGCTGCAAGCAGAAATACAAGTTATTATGTTGCAAAGATACGGTGATAAGATAAAAAGATATGGATTAATCAATAAGTATCTAGGTGGACAAAAGCCAAATAACAACTAGCAAGGGCAATTTTTCCTAAACCTATTTAAGCATGGAGTCCTTTTGCAGATGAATACTAGGCATGAATGAAATTCCAAGAGACATTCCCTGGGAAATGCTGCAATCAAGCCTTTGGATTTTTTTTTCCTTGCAAGTTTGATATTTATCAATCCTTTGCAAACTACATGCCTTAGAGCACTAGACTTCTGCAAGAGGAGTTCTGGGAAATATGTATTCTCCTGCTTGATAAATTTGAGCTTCAGAAAACTGTATATTTACTCTTCCCACCCCCACTCCATTTTCCAATTCATTTTATCCATCTCAGATTTAAAATATTAAGGGGTAACCTATTAACATGTTAGATGTTCTAAGATGTCCACCAGAAAAAAAAATCCGATTAGGAAATATTTAAATAGGAGACTCAGGATGACTTCATGGTAACAACTCAGATGAGCTTTAAAGAGACAGAAAGGATTGCTATCGATAACAAGGACCTACTCCTTGCCTGTCATACTCTCTGCCCCCTTATAACTTCTTGGAAATGACACTGCCTTTATATATCTCCTTGTCATTTCTTTGGGTCAAGGGCTTGAGGAGTGGTAGTCCCTTTCTTCCTCAATTGAAGCACGATTGTGCAATTCATTGCTGAGGTCTCTTGGAGATGATTCCCCATGTTTTGAGTGTTACTTACTACCTGAGACTTGTCAATGCTTCTTTTGGCACTGCCAATTATGTCCCCAAGCAGCACCATCTCAGGACTGCAAAGTAAGACCTCAACCTGAGCTGAGGAATAATGTGTTTTCTGCTGATGGAGTTCCTAAATGGGGGGATTCATTCAAGTGGAGCTTTTTGGCTTTGCCAGATTAAACAGAAAATGAGTGAAATCATGAGTAGTATTCTTGAACATGAAACCAAAAAGAAGATTGCAAAGGAATCTGACAGGTGGAAAGTCATCTAGTAGAGCAGATGATAGAGAAGGGAGGTTGCATATGCTCAACTACTGGAATGGTTTTAAGTTGCTTTTCTTCTTGAGAAATAAAAAGGGAGGAGGAGAGAAAAATAGAAAATGAGAGAAAGGAAAGAAGGAAATTAAAAATTTGACTCCCTCATTTGTTCACCTATTCCAGGATTGGGCAATTTGAATGCCTGAGTTTGAGATATCTATATTTTCTCTACTGTTTATTTTTGCATACATTCACTCTGATCCCTATGTGCATGCACACACATACACACCTCACTTATAATCTGACTTTAACCTAAGATGCTAGAAAATTCCCTATCTGCAGATAACTTTATAAATAGATCACCCATTTGTCATCTAACTCAGCTCTTTGCCTTTAAGGAGGAGATTTGGCCCATGCATACAAAGCCAGCATTCCAAAAGAACTAGTTCCTGGCCAATCCCCATTTCTGTTAATAATAGAAAGTATTAAATCACTTTTAGCTTTTTTAAAAAGCTGATTCAATAATAAGTCAGTTATTTCTAGTTCATTATTTAGTCTAATCAGTTTCCTCCAACTTTCTTCCTCTCCCAGAATCTCCTTTAACCCTATCCAGATTTTTAAATGGTTTTGCCAACAGCCCAGTGATGATGCTGGAGAGGGACAGGTTTATTTCTGGTTTTCTCTCTTCTCAGTCATTGATGAGGTCCTGGCTCAGCATGTGTTTTGCCCTTGGGGATGCCCTAATGCTTCCTTCAGAAGTTAGTGACTGAGCAGGTTGCAGATGTTCATTCAATACTCACTCATTTCTCTGATGTGGGCAATCTTTCGTAAACTGCAGCTGTGTCCTCCTTCAGTCTCCCCAGCCTGGGTAGTGTACTCATACATTCTGATGTGGAGTCTTCCCTGGCACAGCCAAGGGAATCCCCAGACAAGATCACAGGCTGTCTCTCAACAAAGTTTTGTGGTCCTGGGTACAATGAATCTCTCTGTATCTCATTAATCTTAAGCCTCTCCGATGCCAAAATTTGCCTGCCACCATCTCTATTGATCTCTATCATAACTAGGGCATGTAGTGGGAAATATTTGCTAACTTCAGCTCTTAAAAAAATAAGAAAACAAATGAAAAACAAAACTCAAAACATTCCATAAGGGAAGCAGGACACCAGTCTCCCTACTCTAGAGTTACCCAAACTTCTGGAATGTCTTTTAATCTCAGTATCTTCTATTTGTACAGAAAAGTGATCTTAGGCAAGAAACATTCCCTGGTGGCTTCCTTTCTTCTTACACTCTTTGCGCTTCCACCTCTGCAGCTCAGAGGATTTATTTGTACATGTGGGGACAAAATAATGTTACCTTGCTGGTATCTCTGAGCAAATCACTTCTGATTCACATTCCTCTTAAACTTAGAAGCTTAGAATTGGCTTCTCTGTGGGGGCTGTCTCTACTGTGAAGATGCACCTTTATCTGCCAAGTGGGCAGGGTTCTGAATATGGTGAGTCAGGCTAAACTAGCATGGCAATGTATACTTTGAAATATTATTTTGCCCATGCGTACAACTATATAACTCAGAGATCCTAATTTCTCTAGGCTTCAGGGGCCACCCTCCTTTTAATACACAAATAATAGAGGACTAAGTCATGTGGCTACAGTTTTTATCATGTTTCTATCCCTCCGTATTTATGAGGATTTCCCAGGAAATTCACCCATTTGTCACAAGCATTTTCCATCTTTGCAGACAGTTCTTACTCTGAACTGTTACTATTTTCCTGCAGGTTTCTTCAGCCATCTTCCCCAAATGCTGAAATAGAATGGAAATAGTTCCTTCCCTTATTTTGCGAAGACATATCTAATACCAGGTGATACCTTATGCCAGTTAGAATAGCAAAAATTGACAAGGCAAGAAACAACAGTTGTTGGAGAGGATGTGGAGAAAGGGGATCCCTCCTACATTGTTGGTGGGAATGCAAGTTGGTACAGCCACTCTGGAAAACAGTGTGGAGGTCCCTTAAAAAGTTAAAAATTGAGCTACCCTATGATCCACCCATTGCACTACTGGGTATTTACCCCAAAGATACAGACGTAGTGAAGAGAAGGGCCATATGCACCCCAGTGTTCATAGCAGCATTGTCCACAATAGCTAAATCGTGGAAGGAGCCAAGATGCCCTTCAACAGACGAATGGATAAAGAAGATGGGGTTGATATATACAATATTACTCAGCTATCAAAAAGAACGATTTCTCAACATTTGCTGCAACATGGACGGCACTGGAGGAGATAATGCTAAGTGAAATAAGTCAAGCAGAGAAAGGCAATTATCATATGGTTTCACTCATCTATGGAACATAAGAAGTAGGAAGATCAGTAGGAGAAGAAAGGAGGGGTAATCAGAAGGGGGAATGAAGCATGAGAGTCTATGGACTCTGAGAAACAAACCGAGGGCTTCAGAGGGGAGGGGGTGGCGGAATGAGATAGGCTGGTGATGGGTAGTAAGGAGGGCACGTATTGCATGGTGCACTGGGTGTTATACGCAACTAATGAATCATGGAACTTTACATTAAAAACCAGTATGGGGACTAAGATAATACAATAAAAAAATTATTATTAAAAAAATACCAGGTGATAATACTTTACAACTCAGAATTACAAAGCAGAAAGACCATATTCCACTGAATACTACACATCAGTGCACCTACGCTCCCCAGGCCATGCTCCTCCATACAGTTACTCCATAGATCATGTCTCTCCCCAGTCTACACCGTACACTCACTACACTGCAGAGGCTAGTCTACTCTACAAGCTGAAACAGAAATGTGTGATGACAGATGACATTTGTTTCTCACACACATAAAATTCAAAGTGGATTTTTATAATTGAGAGTGGCTCTTCTTTAGGCAATCATTCAGGGACCCAAACTCTTCTACCTTGAGATTCTTCCATCTTCATCATATGGCTTCCAAGATATTGTGCTCATCTGCATTGAGCCAGAGAAAGGGGTAGAAGCACAGAGGATCAGATTTGCGAGTTCTTCACACATCAAGCCTGAAACATAACTTACTTTCATCTTCCATTGGCTGGAACTCAGTCACACAGCCACACCTACCTACAAGGAAATCTGGGAGACTTAGCCTAAGTGTATGTTCAGGAAGAAAAGGAAGTAGACTTGGTGAGCAAGTAATCAGTTTCAAAGAAAAAAAAATAGCCCATCTTGTCTCCAGTAGGCAGTGACTTTCAAGCAACACAGTTTAGAGACAACAACTCTCCTCACAGCTAAGAGAAGCTTTTACCTGATTATACTCATCATGTATTCTAGAATGGGAGCTTGGCTTTACATTTGAAACCTGAAAGCCCAATAGAGTACTAATTCAACAAACAAACAAAAACATCTGCCCCCCGCCAGTGGAAATTTTGTTCTTCTCCCTAGAATGCTAGAAGTATACATGTTTTCAGAAATATTGGTATCCAGTTTCAGATAATACCATTACAATTATGTCTATGCATAGATATGTTTACCTTTTTACTATTTATAGGTAGAGGGCAATGACTTCTATTTTCTTCTGTGGCTGCAAGTAGCTTCTCCTTTCCTTTATAAATACGTTGTGTTGTGATGAGCACTGGGTGTTATATGTAACTAATGAATCACTGAACACTACATCAAGAACTAATGATGTACTGTACAGTGGCTAACTGAACATAATAAAAAAATTTTAAAAATAAAAAATAAAAAAGTCTTTTACAACTACAAGTTTAGTTTTCTGAAACTGTCGTGCAGGAATAAAACTGAGACAAGGGTCATAATGCTCTTTGACTAGGGAGTAACTTTAAGACATTTATATGTGCTTGGAACATAAAGTTAGCACAATCATTTATAATGAGAAAATCATCCCAGAACGGATGTGTATACATTACAACTTAGATGACTACATTCAATTTTCTACAACCAACATATTCTAACAAACACTTTTCCTCTAACAACATACAGAGAATAAATATAATATCCAATAACAAATATAAAAAGCATTTTTGCAGTAATTGTAGCCTCAAGGTTAAGGATTATATTCTATAAGAAATAACAATAAAACATGTACTTAAAGAGCAGAATGTCACAGGAGAGTGTCTGGTCATACTTGGCAAACTGGCTATAAACTCAATTTCATATTGTCAAGATATAGGTGATGTTTATATGTGCCTCCATCAGGATATTCATACACACAGTTCTTTGCATTCTCAAAGGTATGTGTGTCATCCATCTTCTTATCTTCTAAAAATTTATCTCTAATTGTAATTGACTTGTGGTTAATGGTTTCAATATAAAATGGTTTTTTAATTGCTGAATGCAAAATTGAAAACTTATAATTTTCTGCTAGCATACTTCCTTTTTAGAAAAGATCTCTAAGATACAGGCACTGCAATTATTGAACAATATGCTACAAACTTGCTGAAAAGCCAAAGTTAGGCTATTTCCTTGATCTATCTTAATGTTTACTCTATAAATAGTGTATTATCTCTGCTCAGAGCATGTGTATGTACACATACATGTGAGTACATGTGTGTATGTGTGTGAGACTCATCAACCAGTCAGGATTCTTCACTGCAAACAACAGAAATTGACTTTGGGTAGCGTAAGCAAAAGGAATTTGTGGGGAGATTTTATCTGGCTCATAAACAGATGGAAAGTCTGGAGCACTAAGCTTACAAATAGGAAAGAACAAAGGGAGGAAGATTGCCAGTCCTGGCACATTGTCACTACTATGCCAGATCACACAGTATGCAAAAACATACTGTAAGAAAAGTTTGATTAGGACACCACAGCCACTACAGCTGGTTGCCACTACTGGTATTTCTTCTTCTGCCAGCACTGAACATTAAGCATGATCTCTGGATGAACTCTGTTTCCAGCTTGATTTAGTTTGGAATACCTATCTACACTCAAACTTCTAGGTTTCAGAGAGACCCACTGTCTAGGCTTTTTGGTTCCTGGGGGCTGAAAGGCAAATCCCTACCGTTGTATAAGACTCACTTGATGGTGGATTCTCCAAACCTAGGAAGAAGCTTAAATATGAGTTGACAAAGCAAAGGCAGCATGTGTCCACTATAATGAACTGTAATAATTTCAGGTATACACCACAGTGATTCAGCTTCTCTGTCTTATCCTATGCTCACTACAAATGTAACTACCATTTGTCACCATACAACACTATTACAATACCATTGACTATATTCTCTATGCTATGCCTTTTATTCCCACGACTTATTTGTTCCGTAACGGCAAGCCTGTATCTCCCGCTCCTCTTCACCCCCCATTTTGCCCATTCCCCTACCATTTTTCCTCTGACAACCATCAGTTTGTTCTCTCTATTAATAGGTTTGATTCTCCTTTTTATTTGTTTGTGTATTTACCTGTTGGTTATGCTTTTTAGATTCCACATACAAATAAAAATCATGTGGTATTTGTCTGTCTCTGTCTTATTTCAATTAGCATAATACTCTCTAGGTCCATTCATGTTGTTTCAAATGGCAAGATCTCATCATTTTTAAAATATTATATTATATTATATTATTATATATTTTACACACATGCACACACCCCCGAGTTCTTTATCCATTCATCTATCAATGGACACTTGGGCTGATTCCATATCTTACCTATTGTAAATAGTGCTGTAATAAACATAGGGATGCATATATCTTTTCAAATTTGTGTTTTCATTTTCTTTGGGTAATACCCAGTAGTGGAATTACTGGATCATATGGTATTTCTCTTTTTAACTTTTTGATAAACCTCCATATTGTTCTCCATAGCAGATGCACCAATTTCCATTCTCACCAACAATGTGCAAGAGTTCCTTTTCCTACGTTTAAAATATATACTGTCACATTTTATGTATTTTTATTAATAATTTTCTTTGTTTTGTTTTAAGACAATCTTATTTATTTTTTTGTAGATGTTAGAAGTTCTTTTTTTCATTAGTTTTTTTTTTTATGTTCAGTTAGCCAGCATAAGTTTTTGATATAATATTGAAGGATTCACTAGTTGTGTATAACACCCAATGCTCATCATGACACGTACGCTCCTTAATACCCATCACCCGTCACCCTATCTCTCCACTCCCCCTCCCTTCTGTAATACTCAGTTTGGTTCCCGGAGTCAAGAATCTTTCATGGTTTGTCTCCCTCTCTGATTTCTTCCCATTCAGTTTTCCCTCCCTTTGCCTGTGGTCCTCCACTCTCTTCCTTATGTTTCACATACAAGTGAAACCACATGATAATTGTCTTTCTCTGCTTGACTTATTTCACTTAGGATAATTCCCTCCAGTTCCATCCATGTCAATGCAAATGGTGGGTATTTTTAAATTTTAATTACAGTATAGTTAATATACAGTGTTATATTAGTTTCAGGTGTACAATATAGTGATTCAACAATTCCATATATCACCCAGTGCTCATCACAACAAGTGCACTCCTTAATCCTGATCACCAGTTTCCCCCATCTCCCCACCCACCTTCCCTTTGGTAACCATCAATTTGTTCTCATTAGTTAAGCGTCTGTTTCTTATCTTGTCTCTCTCTCTATCTTTTTCCTTTGCTCATTTGTTTTATTTCTTAAATTCTACATATGATTGAAATAATACAGTATTTGTCTTTCTCTGACTGACTTATTTCACTTAACGTTATAATCTACCTCCTTCGATGTCATTGCAAATGGCAAGATCTCATCATTTCTATGGATGAATAATATTCTATCATACCACTTCTTCTTTATCCATTAATGTATCAATGGACACTTGGGCTGCTTCAATAATTTGGCTATTGAAAATACTGTTGCTATAAACATAGGGGTGCATATACCTCTTTGAATTAGTGTTTTTGTGGTTTTTGGGTAAATAAGCAGTAGCACAATTACTGGGTCATAGGGTAGTTCTATTTTTAATTTTTTGAGGACCCTCCATACTGTTTTCCACAGTGGCTGCAGCAGTTTACATTCCCACCAATAGTTCAAGAGGGTTCCTTTTCTCCACATCCTTACCAACACTTGTTCATTCATAATTTTCTTATGTGTAATTATGGCCTTTTTTCCCCACTTAAAGATATCCCTTTATCATTTATTAGGCCAATTTAGTGGTGATAAACTCCTTTAACTTTTGTTTGTGTGGGAAATTCTCTATCTCTTCTTCAATTCCAAGTGATAATCTTACCAGGTAGAATATTCCTGGTTGTAGGTTTTTTTTCCCTTCAACAATTTGGATATATCATGCCACTTTCTTCCGACCTGCAAAGTTTCTCCTGAAAAATTAGCTGAAAACCTTATGGGGTTTCCCTTGTACTGCTTTTAAATTCTCTCTTTATCTTTAACCTTGGACATTTTAATTATTATATTTCATGTCATGTACTTTTTTGGGGGTCCATTGTGTTTGGAATTCTTTGTTTCCTGAAACTAGATGTCTATTTCTTTTCCTAGATTAAGGAAGTTCTCAGCTATTATTTCTTCAAGTAAGTTTTCTGCCTATTTCTCTCTCTCTTCTCCTTGTGGGAACCGTATAGTGTGATTATTTATTTGTTTGATGTTATCCAAGAGATCCCTTAACCTATTCTCATTTTTTAAAAATCTGTTTATTTTTTGCTGTTGAGTTTGGGTCCTTTCCATTACCCTGTCTTCTGGATAACTAACCCATTTTCTTCATCCATTAATCTGTTGATTTCCACTAGTGCATTTTTCATTTAAGTTATTGTATTCTTCAAAATATATTGGATCTTTTATATTTTCCATTTCTTAAAAGTTCTCACTGAGTAAATCCACTGTTCTTTCCAGCATGTGAGCACCTTTACAATCACTACTTTAAACTCTCTATCAGGCATATTGCTTATCTCCATCTCAGTTCTTTTTCTGAGGTTTTGTCTTGTTCTTTCTTTTGGAGCATATTCCTCTGTCTCCCCATTTTTCCTAATGTGTTTGTTTCTATGAAATAAGTGAAACAACTACTTCTCCTAGACTTAGAGGAATGATCTTGTGTAGTTATTGTCATTTGTGAAGTCTAAGTATGATTGATGACTTTTGCTGGCAGACTAGAGCTGTGACTGGCATGGGCTGGGGGTCAGGGGCTATTTGGGGCTGCCTTGGTTGCAGGGCTGGAATTTAGGTAAGCATGAACCTGTGTGGTCTTAAGGTTCTCTATGCAGAAAGTGCCCCACTAGGACGACTAAAGCTGAAGTGGGTGCAGGCTGGGGAGTTCCCAGGTCTTCATGTGCAGAAAACAGCCTGGCAGGACAGTTGAAGCTAAAATGGATATAAGCCATGGGATCTCAGGACTCTTTGTTCAGAGGGGTGCCCAGTAGGTCAGCTAAAGTTGAAGTGAGCATGGACCGTTGTGGTCCTTGGGCACTCCTCACAGAGGGTGCCCTGGCAGGAGAGGTGAAAATAAAGTGGGTGTAAATCAGTGTTCCAGACTCTCTGCCAG
This sequence comes from Ursus americanus, assembly GCF_024610735.1. Classification (NCBI taxonomy): domain Eukaryota; kingdom Metazoa; phylum Chordata; class Mammalia; order Carnivora; family Ursidae; genus Ursus; species Ursus americanus. Next base: position 57,625,478 of record NC_142144.1, on the reverse strand, counting down.
AGGTTGTCTGTCAAAGTAGCTGAGGCAGACACAGGGTGTGGGCAGGGGCATCCTGGGAAGCTGTGTGCAAGAGGCACCCTGACAGGACAACTGTAGCTAAAGTGGGCATGGGCAGGAGTGCTTCCAGGGTTCTCCATGCAGAGGGTGCCCTGCAAGGACAGCTAAAGCTGCAGTGGGCATGGCCTGCTGTGATCCTTGGGCTCTCTGTGCAAAGGGTGCCCTGGCAAGACAGCTGAAGGTAGCACAAGCTGAGGTGTCCCATAGCTCTCCATACTAAGGGTGCTCTGACAGGAAAACTGAAGCAGAAGTAAGTGTAAGCCAGGGCATTTCCAGGATGCTCAGTGCAGGGGGTCCTGGCAGGACTGCTAGAGCTAAAGCGCGTATCAGCCAGGAGGTCCCAGAGCACTCCTCACTGGGGTCCCCTAGCAAGCTGTCTGAAGCTAAAGTGGTATGGGCCTAGAGTGTTCTGGGGTGCTTTGTGCCTGTATTGCCTTGCCACAAAGACTGTATCTGTCCTGTGCCTTAGCCAGGGATGCCCTCGTATGCATTGCATTGGGGCCTCCTTGGTGTTACAGCTTGGGTGGTGTGGGCTAATGGCCCTGGGCTCGCTGAAGCAGCAGGCTGGTTAGGGTGCCAGGACCCTGTTCCTGTCATATTATCAAGGTGGAGAGGGAGTATAAGCCGAGGTTTTCGCCAGCCCCTCTGACCCAGAGAGTTCCAGCAACACCCTCCCCTACCCCACATAACCCCCCGCCCCGGCGGCCAACCCTGCCATTTATCAGAGTTCCAGGGCTGCCTTTTTTAAAAATAAGGTTAGTTAATTTTTTAAATCACCGCTTTTTTCCCTATGTCCCAGTATGTCTGGGGCTGGTGTGGGCTAGAGGTGGTGCTTGCTGAGGTGACAACCTGCTCCTATCTTCCCTCTCAAGGCAGAAGAGGAGTGTAAACTGTAGCATTAGCTAGTCCCTTTGATCCACGGAGAGTTCCAGCAGTTTTCCCACCATTTGGCAGAGGTCTAGGGCCGGATCCTTTATAAACTAGTTGCTGTTTTAAATTATGACTTTTTCCCTGTGCCCTAGAGTAGAGGCATCTGCTCATGGTCTCTCAGTACTATCCCTCCCCACTGCAGTTCTTAGTGTTGGGGTTGGGGGTTCCCTTCAATACCACGTCTCTGCTTCTCTTGCCATTCTTTCTGTCTTTTTTTTGTGTGTAAACTCTTCAGTCGGTCCTCAGTTCTTCAGGAAGAATTGGTCTATAAATAACAGTAAAGTTGGTGTGTTCATGGAAGTGAGTTCCTGGCCATCCTAGATCAGAACCTTGACTCCATTTTTGGACATCGGATTTCTGACAGCTTTTAAACCTCTCTTCACCCTCTCCCTTTTTTGCTTCACATCTGGTGAAACAGATAAGAAATCTCAGTACTTCTTCCTTTGGTGCCAGCAGCAGATTCGAACTACAAAGCGCCTGCCATGTGGGAAATCTCACCCCAGACCCATCTCCTAAACACAATAAAAACCCAGGCCTATCTCCTTTCCTTGCCCTCTCAAGCCATTTCAGACCTGTTTGAGAGGAATGCCCTCCTCTCCCAGTGTCCTCAGTTATGTTAGTAATAAACCTTGTCATAACTTCTTGATATGTGGTTATATCATCGGTCATGACATTTGAATCAAATCTAGGTGAGGGACCATCTGCCCCTACAGGTGATCATAATTCAGACTCAAAAAATGGTAAATAAAAAAGTGACTCCTAGAATTCCGGTTAATGTTTTTATAGGATTTCTTTATGTAATAAGCATCCCTAGTGCATTGAAAAGAGCAACTATAATTCAAATAGATTTCTCAAAATGTAACTCTTTTCATAATGCAAGCAGAGACAGCTCCAATACTATTTTAAAGATGAAAATATTCCAATATTCCTTTTCCTGGTGGTTAGATGAGAGAACTCTGAACCTTTTTTGAGACTATGGACAAAATGGACATATTTTTCTGAATGAATAGGAATGAGCTCTTCCATGTGGACTGTGACTTAATTTGTATTCTGACAGAAGTTGATTTATTATAGCAGGTGACTATGAAAGGAACCATGAGTGAACATCCAGGCTACCCATCCTTACCTTGACTCCCCTTCCAACAACCATGACTAATCTAACATCTTTGACCAAATGGCCAATCACCTTCTGCTAGAATATTTCCAGTGAAGGTTAGTTTGTCTTTGGACAACTCTGATTTATAGAAAATCCTTTAATCTATTGTTCTACCTTGACCTCCTAGCTCTACTCATTGTGACTGCCTAGAGCCATCTGATACATCTTCCTTGTATAAGAAACCCCACTTTGATTTACCCAGTTTCTGATCTGTTCACCTATGCCCTCTCTTTCACCTAGACATATCATATCAACTGAACACTGCAGAGTCACATCAACATCCATACTACCCATTAACTAAAAGCATCACAAGAAAATATAGAAGGCCAAATGACTGATTTCTTTTTTGCAATGATGAGCTGTCCATGTGTGCTCTTTTGCTTTAGAAATTATGATGAGGGAAAGCCCTTTATGTGCTGCTCAGAACTGGTGGTTGATTTATGGTCCAGCACCAGTAGACATATTGAGTATATTATGTCCTGCTTTTACTGGCAAGGAAAACCCGTTTACTTGCTCCTGCTATAATAATACAGCCTTCTTTCTTAGTCTATGCTGACAGAAGCAGGTTGAATGCATCTTAGGTTCTAAAGCACCCTATTTATAGCCCTATTGCCAAATAAGCTTTATTTATTACAATGCTGGATTTGCAGGTTATCATTCTGCATCTGAGAAGGCAGGTACAGATGTATGCAAGGGGCCTTCCTGGCTGAGGCAGGAGAGGGAAATCTTGGGGCTGTCTCATCCTTGGCTACCTTCCGAGGATAGATTGGAGGTTAAACAAAAGTCCTACGTACTTCATAAAGAGTAGAGCTGATGTTGAATTGAAGCACAGAGACTAGGTAGGCTGTGGATCCACCCAAAGGAGTTTTCACAGGTCAAGGGCTCCTAGTTTTATTACAGACCCTATCTTAACTTAAAAACTTGATTTTTATTACAGATGCACTTCTGAATAAAGTGGTTTTTTAGAACAAACCATGATTTGCTATTTCCTTGAATTTATTTGATTTCTCTAAGGAGACATTATTTTGAAAGCTTACAGAAAATTCATCTGCAGAAACCTTTTATTTTTTTATATCTTCCAGTGATTTAGTTAGAGAGAGGGAGAGCTTGAGAGAAAAGTCCTAAGAAATATTTACTGGGTTCCTAAAAACCCAGGAGAGGTTCAAAAACAAAGAAGACAATTTAAAAAGTACCATGCAGATGCAAACTGGACAAAAGCCTGGTATATATTAGTCTTTTGGAGACAGAGAGGGAGAATTGGCAGAGAGATTGAGACCCCTGTGCAATGGGAGGCAGCAGTGAGAAAAAATACCCTTTATCTGGGCTTCACGTCCCATGACTCTTCTGGCTATAAGGACTAATCCAACATTTTGGCCTTCGAAACTTTGTCTTCACTTAGTTCCTCCGTTAAAATTCCCTCTTCCTAGTTTTATCTATTAAAATACTGTCCATTTTTCAAGTATCACAGTAAGGAGAGTATTTGCACAGTGAGAAAAGAGTATTTGCACAAAATGGACAGATTCAATTAAAAGAGATTCAAATCTGAGTTGGATGATCAGTATGACAAGGCAAACCTTTCTTTATTATTATTTTTTTTATTTTATTATATTTATTTTTTTATTTGAGCATATGACACTCAATGTTAAATTAGTTTTAGGTACACATAGTGATTCAACAACTCTATACATTACACTATTTTCACAAGCGTAGCTATCATCTGTCACCCTTCATCTGTCACTATTACGATACCATTGACTATATTCTCTCTTCTGTACCTTTTATTTCCCTGACTTACCTGACTTACTTATTCTGTAACTGGAAGTCTGTATCTCCCACTACTCTTTACACATTTTGCCCAATCTCTCAGCCCCCTCCCCTTTGGCAACTATCAGTTCACTTTTTGTATTTATAGGTCTAATTCTGCTTTTTATTTAATCATTTATTTTGTTTTAATGGGATCCACATACAAGTGAAATCATATGGAACTTGTCTTTCTCTGACTTATTTCATTTAGCATAAGACTCTCTGGATTTATCCAGGTTGCTGCAAATGGCAAGATCTCATCCTTTTTTATGGCTGCATAAAATTCCATTGTATTTATATACCACATCTTCTTTATCCATTTATCTATCCAGGGAAACTTGGTTTGTTTCCATATCTTAGCTACTGTAAATAATGCTGCAAAAATATAGGGGTCCATATACTTTTCTGAATTAGGGTTCTCATTTTCTTTGGGTTAATACCCAGTATTGGAATTGTTGGGTCATATGGTATTCTTATTTTTAATTTTTTGACAAAACACCATATCATTTTTCCACAGTGGCAGTACAAATTTGTATTCCCACCAACAGTGCATGAGGTTTCTTTTCAGTCCACATCCTCACCAACACTTGTTATTTCTTGTCTTTTTGATACTGACCATTCTGACTGATGTGAGGTAATATTTCACTATGGTTTTTACTCGCATTTATTTGATGATCAGTGATGTTGAGCATCTTTTCGTGTGACAGTTGACCATCTGCCTTCTTTGGAAAAATCTGTTCAGGTCTTCTGCTCATTGTTTAATTGGATTGTGTGGGTGTGTTTGTATGTTTTGATGTTGAGTTGTAGACATTCTTTATGTATTTACCAAATATATTATTTGCAAATATCTCCACCCATTTAGAAGTTTGCCTTTCTGCTTTGGTTATAGTTTCCTTTTCTGTGCAAAAGCTTTTTATTTTAATGTGGTCCCAAAAGTTTATTTTTGCTTTTGTTTACCTGCTTCAGAAGACATACCTAGAAAAATGTTGTTAAAGCTGATGTCAAAAGAAATTGCTTCCTATGTTCTCTTCTAGGAATCTTAAGGACTCAGGTCTCACATTTGGGTTGGTAGCCCATTCTGAGTTTATTTTTGTGTATGGTGTAAGAAAGTGGTCCAGTTTCATTCTTTTGCATGAAGCTATTCAGTTTTCCCAGCACCATTTATTGAAGAGCCTGTCTTTTCCTCATTGTATGTTCTTGCCTCCTTCGTTGTAGACTAATTGACTACATAATTGTGGGTTTATTTCAGGGATATCTATTCTGTTCCACTGATCTATGTGTCTATTTTTGTGCGAGTACTGTACTGTTTGATTACTATATCCTTGTAGTATATCTTGAAATTTGGAATTGTGATATCTTCAGCTTTGTTCTTTCTCAAGATTGCTTTGGCTTTGGGGGTTTTTGTGGTTCCATACAAATTTTAGTGTTATTTGTTCTAGTTCTGAGAAATACTGTTGGTATTTTGATGGGTATTGGATTAAATCTGTAGGTTGCTTGGGGTAGTATGAACATTTTAACGATATTAGTTTCTCCAATTCATGAGCATGGAATGTTTCCATTTGTTTGCATCACCCTTAATTTCTTTCATCAATGTTTGATAGTTTTCAGAGTACAGGTCTTTAACTCCTTGGTTGACTTTATTCTTAAATATTTTATTCTTTTTTGGTGCAATTATAAATGGAATTATTTTAATTTCTCTTTCTGCTACTTTGTTATTACTGTATAGAAACGACTGATTTCTGGGTATTAATTATATATTCCATGACTTTACTGAATTTGCTTATTGCTTCTAATAGCTTTTTTGGTGAGGTCTTCAGTGTTTTCTATGTATAGTATGATGTCATCTGTAAATGGTGACAGTTTAACTTCTTCCTTACCAATATGGATGCCTCGTATTTTTTCTTGTGTGATTGCTAAGGCTAGGACTTCCACTACTATGTTAAGTGAAAGTGGCAAGAATTGACATCCTTGTCTTGTTCTTGATCTTAAAGGAAAAGTTCTCAGGTTGGTCTGTTCAGATTTTCTATTTTTTCCTTACTCAGCTTTAGAAGATTAAGTGCTTATAGGAATTTATCTATTTCTAGGTTCTCCAATTTGTTGGCATTATTTTTTTATAGTAGTCTCTTATAATAGTTTGTATTTCTGTGGTGTCAGTTTTTACTTCTCATCATTTGTTTCTCATTTTATTTATTTGGGTTCTTTCTCTTTTTTTCTTGATTAGTGTCGTTAAAGCTTTATCACTTTTTTCAAAGAACTAACTCTTGGTTTCATCAATCTTTTCTATTATTATTATTATTATTATTATTAATTTTTAGTCTTGTTGTCATTGATTCCTGCTCTGGTTTTTATTGTTTCCTTCCTCTACTAACCTTGGGCTTTCTTCTTTTTTTTCTAGTTTCTTTAGGTGTATGATTAGATTGCTTGAGTTTTCTCTTGTGTCTTGAAGGAGGTCTGTATTTTCTTCTTAGAATACTTTCACTGAGTTCCAAAGATTTTCAACCATTGTATTTCATTTGCATTAGTCTCTATACATTTTTTTATTTCTTATTTGATTTCTTTGTTAACCCATTGGTTGTTTAGTAGCATGTTGTTTAGCTTATATGTGTTTGTGTCTTTTCCAGGTTTCTTTTTTTAATCTATTTGGTTTTTTGTTTGTTTGTTTGTTTGTTTGTTTGTTTGTTTGTTTTCTGGTGTGTGTGTATGAGAGAGAGAGAGAAAGAGAGAGAGAGAGATTGATTTCCAATTTCATACTGTTGTGGTAGAAAACATATATGTTATGATTTCAGTCTTCTTAAATTTATTGAGTCTTGTTTTGTGGCTTAACATGCAATCTATGCTGGAGAATGTTCCTTGTGCACTAGAAAAGAATGTATATTGTGTTATTCTGAGATGGAATGTTCTGTGTATATCCTTTATGTCCATCTAGTCTGATGTGTCCTTCAAAGGCATTTTTTCCTTATTGATTTCCTGCATAGATGATCTATCCATTGATGTACATTGGGTGTTGAAGTTCCCTGCTATTATTATATTACCATTGATTTCTCCCTTATGTCTATTAATATTTGCTTTATGTATTTAGGTGCTCCCATATTGGCTGCATAGATATTTACAATTGTTATATGCACTTGTTAGATTGTTTTCTTTATCATTATATAATTCCCTTCTTTCTTTCTTGTTGCAGTCTTGTTTTAATGTATATTTTGTCTGATATATGTTTAACTACCCTGTTTTTTTTTCCCACTCACATTTGCATGATAAATGTTTTTCCCTCTCTTCATTTTTAGTCTCTGGGTGTCTTTACGTCTGAAATGAGTCTCTTGTAGGCAGTGTGTAGATGTGTTTTAATTTTTTTTACTAAGATCAATTAGCCAACATATAGTCATTAGTTTTTGATGTAGTGTTCAGTGATTCATTAGTTACGTATAACACCCAGTGCTCATCACATCACATGGCTTCCTTATTACATATAACCTAGTTACCCCCTCCCTTCTACAATCCTCAGTTTATTTCCCAGAGTCCAGAGTCTCTCATGGTTTGTCTCCCTCTCTGATTTCTTCCCATTCAGTTTTCCCTCCCTTCCTCTCTGGTCCTCTGTGCTACTTCTTATATTCCACCTATGAGTGAAACCATAGGATAATTGTCTTTCTCTGCTTGACTTATTTCACTTAGCATAATACCCTCCAGTTTCATCTATGTTGATACAAATGGTAGGTATTCATCAGGTTTTGGTTTTTTATGCATTTTGCCATCCTATGTCTTTGATTGTAACATTTAAACCATTTACATTTAAAGTTATTGTTTTTTTAAAGATTTTATTTATTTACTTGACAGAGAGAGAGAGATATAGCATAAGCAGGGGGAGCAGCAGGCAGAGGGAGAAGGAGAAGCAGGCTCCCCACTGAGCAGAGAGCCCAACATGGGTTTAGATCCTAGAACCCTGGGATCATGACGAGCCAAAGGCAGATGCTCAACTGGCTGAGCCACCCAGGCAGCCCTAAAGTAATTATTAATAGGTATGTACTTATTGTCGTTTTGTTAAATGTTTTCTGGTTGTTTTCATAGTTATCCTCTTTTCCCTTCTGTGTTTGCTCTCTTTCTTTGTGTTTGAGGAGTTTTTGTAGTGTTATGTTTGGTTTTCTTTCTCTTGACTTTTTGGGTAAAGTAACACTCTTATAGGGTTTGTAATACCATGAAGTTCATATATATCATCCTAAGTATACAGCAGTCTCTATTAAGGTGACAGTCATTAAAGTTTGAGCACATTCTAAAAAAGTACTTTTTTGTACTCCCTCTATGTTTTATGTATATGTTGTCATATTTTACACCTTTTTATTCAGAATATTCTTATGTGTAATTTTCCACTTAATGAAGTCCCTATAACATTTCTTTTTTTTTTTTTTATTAAGATTTTATTTATTTATTTGACAGAGATAGAGACAGCCAGTGAGAGAGGGAACACAGGCAGGGGGAGTGGGAGAGGAAGAAGCAGGCTAGTAGTGGAGGAGCCTGATGTGGGGCTCGATCCCGTAATGCCGGGATCATGCCCTGAGCCGAAGGCAGATGCTTAACCGCTGTGCCACCCAGGTGCCCCCCCCATAACATTTCTTATTAGGCTGATGTAGTGGTGATAAACTCCTTTAATTTTTGTATGGGAAATTCTGTATCTCTATTTTAATGCTGAATGATAATCTTGCTGGGTAGAATATTCTTTTTTTTAATTTTTTAATTAATAATAATATTTTTTATTGTCATGTTAGTCACCATACAGTACCTCCCTAGTTTTTGATGTAAAGTTCCATGATTCATTACTTGCGTATAACTCCCAGTACACCATGCAATACATAGAATATTCTTGGTTGTAAGTTTTTACTTTCAGCACTTTGAACATATCATGCCACTTTCTTCGGGCCTGCAACATTTCTGCTGAAAAATCAGCTTAAAATCTTATGGAGTTTTCCTTGTACATAACTTTTTGTTCTAATGTTGGTGCTTTTAAATTCTCTCTAACCTTTGGCATTTTAATTATTATGTGTCATGGTGTGGACTTTTTTTGGGGTCCATTGTGTTTGGAACTTTCTGCTCTTCCTGAAACTGGATGTCTATTTCCTTCTCGAGGTTAGGAAAGTTCTCAGCTATTATTTCTTCAGATAAGTTTTCTGCCCCTTTCTCTCTCTCTTCTTGTGAGATCCCCTATAATGTGAATGTTTGTTTGCTTGGTGTTGTCCAAGAGATCCCTTAATGTATGCTCATTTTATTTTATTTTATTTTATTTTTTTAAAGATTTTATTTATTTATTTGACAGAGAGAGAGACAGCCAGCAAGAGAGGGAACACAAGCAGGGGGAGTGGGAGAGGAAGAAGCAGGCTCTCAGCAACGGAGCCTGATGTGGGGCTCGATCCCACAACACCGGGATCACGCCCTGAGCCGAAGGCAGACGCTTAACCGCTGTGCCACCCAGGCGCCCCATTGTATGCTCATTTTAAAAATTCTGTTTAGAAAAAAAAATCTGTTTACTTCTTGCTGTTGAGCTTGGGTCCTTCCCATTACCCTGTCTTCTGGATTGCTGATCTGTTCTGCATTTACTAATCTACTATTGATTCTGTCTAGTGTATTTTTCATTTCGATTATTGTATTCGTGAACTCTGGTTCTTTTTAATATTTTCTATCTCTTAGTTGAAGTTCTCAGTGAGTTCTCCCACTCTTCTGTGGAGTCCATTAAGCATCTTTACAATCATTACTTTAAATTCTTTTTTTTTTTTGAAGATTTTATTTATTAATTCGACAGAGATAGAGACAGCCAGCAAGAGAGGGAACACAAGCAGGGGGAGTGGGAGAGGAAGAAGCAGGCTCATAGCAGAAGAGCCTGACGTGGGGCTTGATCCCATCATGCCGGGATCACGCCCTGAGCCGAAGGCAGACACTTAACCGCTGTGCCACCCAGGCGCCCCTCATTACTTTAAATTCTTTATTAGGCATAGTGCTTATTTCCTTTTCATTTAGTTCTCTATTTGAGGTTTTAAAGATTCTTTTTAAAATTTATTTGTTTGACAGAGACAGACAGACAGAGAGCACAAGCAGGGGGAGCAGCAGAGGGAAAGGGAGAAGTAGGCTCCCCGCTGAGCAGGGAACACAATGTGGGGCTTGATCCCAGGACTCTGGGATTGTGACCCCAGCCGAAGGCAGACACTTAAACCAATCAAGCCACCCAGGCACCCTATATCTGAGGTTTTAACTTACTTTTTCTTTTGGAGCTTATTCCTCTGTTTCTCCATTTTGCTTGACTTTCTGTTTTTGTTTCTATGGATTAGGCTGGACAGCTATTTCTCTAAACTTGAAGAAGTAGTCTTGTGTATGGTCATCCCCTTTGTAAACTGAACGTGCTCTGTGACTTTTGTTGGCTGGCTGGAACCTTGGCTGTCATGAGCTGTGGGTCATGGGGCATTGCATGGTGGAGCTGCCCTGGTGGGATGGCCAGAGTTGAAGTGGGTATGGGCTGGTACAGTCCTAAGACTCTCCATGCAGAAGCTCTTTTGGCAGGACAGCTGCAGCTAAAGTGGAACAAGCTGAAGGGTCTCATATCTCTCCACATAGTAGGTGCCCTGTCAGGACACTAAAGCTGACATTGATGCAAACTGTTGTACTCCTGTGGTTCTCTGCATAGTGGGCACATGGCAGGATAACTAAAGTTGAAGTGGGTGCAGGCTTGGTTCTACATGCAGAGAACATCCTGCAGGAAAGCAGAAACTGAAGTGGATATAAGCTGGGATGTTCCAGGGCTCTTCATTCAGAGAATGTCCTGGCAGGGCAGCTGCAGCTGAAGTGGGTACAAGCCAGTATAGTCTCTAGGTTTTCCATGCAGAGGGTTCTCTGGCAGAACAACTGAAGCTGAAGTCAGTGTAAGTGGAGGTTGGGGAGTCCCAAGGCTAGACATATAGAGGACGCCTTGGCTGGATTGCTAAAGCTGAAGTGGTTTGAATCAGGGTGTTCCAAACTTTCCCCATAAAGGGTACCCTGACAAGGTGGATAGAGCCAAGTTTGGGTGTGGACTGGATGGACCTCAGGAGCTTCATGCAGGGGGTACTCCATTGGGACAGCTAAAGCTAAAGAAGGCTTGGGCTGGTGTGGTCCCTCTGTTCTCAGTACAAAGGGTGTCCTGGCAAGACAATGGATGCAAGCTAGGGTATCTTGGAGCTCTTTACACTCAGGGTGCCCTCCTGGGGCCACTGAAGCTGGAATGGGTGCAAGCCAGGGAATCCCGGTGTGCCCCACACAGAATACAAAACCAAGGCAGGCACGGGCCAGGGGTTCCTGGACAAGATAAACATTTCTGACTTCACCTTGTGCATTCCCTCTTCCATACCATATTTTATTTAAACCTCTCTTAAACTTCTTGTCATCTTCAGCCCTATATTAGTTATCTTAGTTCTCTTATTACATAAAAAGTCCCTTTAAGGGAAGTACTGTATTTAACTCATCTTTGAATCCTTAGCTGAGCAAAAGGTCTGATAAATAGGACTTGCTCAATTGATATCTATTATAAAATTCAATGAAATTTTTAAAAACACATCTTCAGGGTACTTTCTTCAGCAGATAATCTGACTGATTTAAATGTGGCAATGTCTATCCCTTATGATGTCATTATCCAGTGAGATTTTTAAATATTCATTTTCCATTCCTAGGATAGATTAAAAATAAGTGGGGGATAGACTATCAGTGTATCCTTGCGGGTTTTGGTGAGGATCTACAATATATAGGTAGACGATAAGGAAGGTATCAGATGATAGTATAATCACAGTTAAGAAACCTGAATCATGCCATGATAATTAATTCAACTATCCATGGATTTCACTATAGGGAATAATAGCAGAATGAGAATCTGGACACCACTTTACTAAAAGCTACACAGTTGAGAACCCAAATCAAAGGCTGGGTAAAAGACCTAGTGCCTTACATCTTCCTTCCTCATCCACCTCCTGCCAGTTTACATCCACTTCTTGGGATTGGCATGTTTAGGTATGCTTAAAGAAGGGAGAGGGAGAGAAATGGCTGGACTCCAAAAGAAGCCTTAAATTCATTTATCTGATAGCAATGGGAGTGAAAATGCAGTAGTTAGAGCCTGGGTTCCTGTCTCCTAAAGTACAGTTGTTGTGCTCACTAGTACTCATGGCCCCAAAGGAACTATCTATGTAATAAGGGAACTAAGACAACAAATACAAGGCTGAATATGAGTAGACCCTTAAGAGAGGTACAAGTAGAATATGATATGATGTAGGGTAAGGTCAGAAAGGTTTATTATGGAATAATTACTAGGGGGAAAAACCACTGCCAAGTTAGCAACATTTTATCACCTATCATGGGCTGGAAATGATGAGGTCAGCCTGGTTGCTGGGAAGGGACTGAACTTTCTCTTCCTTTGCAGATGATAGTTTTGTGATTGTGGCAATTCTGAGCAAGAAGTTTTGGTCTTTCCATTTGCTTATTGTGACACTTGTATTTACTAATACATTCCATGGCAACTGATTACTTTCATGATGAGGGCCAACTCCCCAACACATAGCCCTTCTGTCATTGCTTGCACTGTCTCTCCCCTTGTAACCCTTATGCCAAACCCTTATTATTCCCTTAACCTGATGTGTTGATCTTTGCCTTTTGGCACACTATTATTTTTGCCTAAAATGTCCTCCCTTCTTTTTGCCTAAAATTTGCTCCCCAAACTTGTTTAACTGATTGAATCTTACTCATCTTTCAAGATGCAATGCCACTTTGCAGAGGACAGGATGTCTTAAGCTGATATTCCTGGATAGAATTGAGTTATTCCACTCATACTTACTGCATATTGCTCTGTTTCAATCATATGTTGTTAAAAGGCTTCCTTCTTAGCCTGGAAGCATGTTGAGGATAAGGACCCTATGTTATTTTCAAAGTCCATTAAATGACAGTCATTTACCTAGTGTTAGGGAGAGGAGATGAGTGTTTGCTAATGGTAAGTGTTGAATAATTGAAAGAAAGGAAGAAGCAAATAGTCCATGGGACCATGCAGGTGACTTTATCAATAATCGCAGCCCCTTCTTAATAGCATCTTGAAGAGAATGCAGTTGGAATGTCAAGATAGTCTGTTAGCTTAGAACATATTTTCTTAGTTCAGAATATTTGAAATGAAGTATAAGAATTATGGGGTCTTACCAAATATATTCAAAATGTTACAGATTCCAAATGTTACCATGTTGGTATAGATATTCAGCCCTTCTATGTTTTATTTTCATTACTAGAAGCAACAAAAATATTCTAGCTGTTATTTACTTTGTCCTTATCTTATGCCATATATTTTACTCCTAAAAAAACTTTATAAGAGAGGTGCTGTCTCTATTTTATAGAGGAGGTAAGAGGCTTTGAAAAATTAGGTCAATTGCCCAAGTCATGTAGCTATTAAGTGGAGAAGCCTAGATTTACTCCCTGGTTGATGTGCTCTAAACTCCATGTTCTCTAGATATAATGACTGTTTTTTTTGAAGGTTAAACACAGTTCCACAGGGTTCCCTCTAGCCTTGTTTTCTTCAAACTTGAATTTTAGTCTTTCTTGGTGATTGGGTCCAACATGTTCCAGGTGGTGACTGACTATCTTTTTTAATGACAAAGAGATATTTTTTATGTTCACATTCATGAAACTTTAGGCTACAATAATCCTAGAATCCAGATCTCAATAATATCTATGAATCCTTCTGATTATGTTTCACATGAGAATATGAGATTCAGAGATTATGTGACTTGCCCAGATTACAAAGTGAGTAGCAGAGCTGAGATTAGAATCTAGACCTCAGGATGTCCATTTTGTGATTCCTTACATTTCAGTACACTTGGTTCTCCATTCCCCCTGCGGTCTTCGATGCCTTCTTCAGTGAATGACCTTCAGCAAGTTATATGATCTCTCTGTGCCAGAGTATAATTAGTGCTCCAAGAAGGTTGTAGTGGTCCACTTTTCAATATTGTGAGGACAATAATTAATAGCTATAAAGCACTCCACAATACACAGCATTATATAAACACAAATGTGATGCAAGCAAGTCTATTTCACAGTAATTGACTTGGCATCCAATAAAGGAGAAATCAGTAGAGCAGTTTCTGAATAACTGCAGAAATGACCGTTTCTTCCGTATCTTTTTTTTTTTTTCCTTCCTTCATTTCCTCTGTATCTTAAGAGTATCCCACAGTCAGGAAGAAAAGATCAAACTTTGCATATGTGTGTATCACAGGATGTTTTGTAGGTGACTATTTTCTTCTTCAATATTGTTCTCTAAGAGACATGTGCCTTCTTAATGGAAAAGTGGAAATGCTGAGTTTTATCAACAATGAGCATAAATCCTCCATGGATCATAACTTTTATGCATATTGTGTGAATTATTTCTAATTTATATAATAAACCTGGAGGATAGATAACTTCATCTCCATTTTATAGATGAGAGATGCAAGGCAAGGCTGAGAAGATTAAGTAACTTGATTAGGACCAATTGAGAAGATTAAGTAACTTGATTAGGACCAATTCAGCTAAAAAATGATGAAGGTGGATTTTAACCCGTCTTTTTGATTCTGGGGTTTTGCTTTTCTTCCTGATATGTGACATTGTCATAATCAATAGGCTTTGCACCTTCAGTTGGTTTTCCAGAAATAATATAAATTGAGCACTGATCCATTCATACTCTTGTGCTTGTCTGTCTTGGTAGCCAATGATCTTGCTGGATAGGCTAGCAGCACAATCTATGAACACGAGACACATTAAAATCCCTCTAACTTACATGCAGTTCAAAGCCAAGACTTTACCAACTTTAGTTGTCCAAGGCAGACTAAAAGTCATTATAGCTCACCTACCTCTTTTATTTCCAGTCGAAGTAGAAAAACAAAAACAAAAACAAAACAAAGCAGAAACAATAATAAAGAACTGGAAAGACCAAAACAATTTTGGTTGCACCAAAATTTAAAAATAATTATTTCTGCATCAAATATTTCTTTTTTATGTGTGTTATTTTATACCTCTTTTTAAAAATGTTTTATAGCCACTTTTTTCCAAAATAAATTTAACTGTTTAATGGCCAAATGGTAATGGATTATATGTGATACTATGGTGTATGTGTGCATGTATATATGTATGTGTATAAAATTTTACATATATGTAATTTCACATATATATGTATTTTTCTTTAATCATTTCCTAGTTTTGGAAATTTAGGGTGTTTCCACTTTTATTTTGCTATTATAAATAATTATAAAACTTGGTTTCAGGGGCGCCTGAGTTGCTCAGTCGGTTAGGCATCTGTCTTTGCCTCAGGTCATGATCTTGGGGTCCTGGGATCAAGCCCCATGTCCAGCTCCCTGCTCAGTGTGGAGCCTGCTCCTCCCTCTCCTTCTGCCCTTCTCTCTCCGCTCATGCTTTCTTTCTTTCAAATAAATAAATAAATAAATAAATAAATAAATAAATAAAATCTTAAAAAATCTATAATTTCGGATTTCCTAGATCTTGCCTACTATTTTATTTCCTTAGAATTTGGAAAATACTTTTGAAAAACAAAGTTAAATACTTCTCAGATTAAAATTTGCATAATTATTTTTAATTTTTTTGGCATTTTCTTAACTTATGAAGTTTAATCTTTGTCTAAGTGAAAGAGCCCTAAACTAATTATTATGGAGTTTTTTTTTTCTTTTTAAAAATAGACTTTTAATTTTTGAGTAATTTTAGGTTGAGAGCAAAATTGAACAAAGTACAGAAAAGTCCCTGCCCCCTAGAGACATAATTTCATCTACTATCAACACCTCAGACCAGAGTGGTAC
This sequence comes from Ursus americanus, assembly GCF_024610735.1. Classification (NCBI taxonomy): domain Eukaryota; kingdom Metazoa; phylum Chordata; class Mammalia; order Carnivora; family Ursidae; genus Ursus; species Ursus americanus. The sequence continues at coordinate 57,609,713 of NC_142144.1, read as the reverse complement.
ATAGATTAAAATCAACGAACCCACATTAACACCAAAGTTACCCAAAGTCAGTAGGGTTCACTCTGCATTGTACATTCTGTAGGTTTTGACAGAAGTATAATGACATGTATCCACCAGTATAGCATGATACGGAATAATTTCACTGCCCTAAAAATCCCCTGAATTTTATTTATTCATTCCTCTTCCTCACAAAACCACTGATATTTTTACTTACAACTTTATAGTTTTGATTTTTCCAGAATATCATATAAAGTCATGTAGTATGTACTATCTCCAGATTTGATTTCATCACTTAGTAGTATGTATTTAAAGTTTTCCCATGACTTTTCATGGCTTCACGGATCCTTTTTTTTTTTTTTTTTGGCACTGAATAATAATTCATTGTCTGGATGTATCAAAGTTTATTTGTACTTTCATCTGCTGAAATGCATCTTGATTACCTCTAAAATCTGGCAAATATGAATAAAGCTGCTGTAAACATCTCTGTATAGGTTTTATGTGGACATAATCTTTCAGGTCCTTTGGAAAATTATCAAGGAGTATGATTACTGGGTTGTATGTTAAGAGTGGATATAGCTCTGTAAGAAACTGCCAAAATGTTCTCCAGTGTAGCTGAATCTCTTTGCATTCTTACCAGGATGAGTGGGTGTTCATGTTTCTCTACTTCCTCACTAGCATTTGGTGTTCTCAATGTTTTGAGTTTTTGCCATTCTAAGAGGTGTGGTATTTACAAGTCATAATAACAAATGATATTGAGCATATTTTCATTGGCTTGTCTGCCATCTCTCTTGGATGAGATGACTGTTCAGATCCTTTTTGCCATTTTTAAGAGTATTTCTTTTTTTTTTACTGTTTAGTTTTTAGGTTTTTTAAAAAACTTGAAGTATGATTAACATAGTGTTATGTTAGTTTCAAGTGTACAACATGACTCAACAACACTGAAAGTACTTCAATGTTATATTAGTTTCAAGTGTACAACTTAATGATTCAGATTACTCAGTGCATATCACAATAACTGTAGTCATCATTTGTCACCAAATAATGTTTTTACAATCACATTGACTATATTCCCTAAGCTGTACTTTTCATCTTCATTACTTACTTTCTAATTGGAGCTTTGTACCTCATAATCCACTTTAACTGTATCACCCACTCTCCTTACTTATCTTTCCTCTGCCAACCACCAGTTTGTTTTCTGTATTTAAGAGTCTGTGTTTTGGTCTTTTTTTGTATTTGTTCATTTCTTTCTTACATTCATATGAATGAAATCATATGATATTTGTTTTTGATTGAATTATTTTACTTAGCATTATACCTTCTAGGCCCGTCCATGTTGCTGCAAATGGCAAGATCTCATTCTTCTCTATGGCTGGGTAGTATTCCATCACAAACATACACACACACACACACACACACACACACACACCCATCTTTATCCATTCATCTATCAATGGACACTTGGATTGCTTCTGTATCTTGGCTATTGTAAATAATGTTGCAATAAACATAGTGGTGCATATATCTTTTTGAATTATTATTTTTGTTTTCTGTGGGTAAATACCCAGTAGTGGAATTACTGGATCATGTGGTATTTCTATTTTTAATTTTTTGAGGAATCTCCATACTATTTTCCACAGTGGTCATACCTGTTTGCATTCCCATCAACAGTGCACAAGGCTTCCTTTTTCTTCACATCCTCACCAAGACTTGTTATTTTTTTGTCTTTTTGATTCTGGTTATTCTGACAGGTGTAAGGTGATATCTCATTGTGGTTTTGATTTGCACATCCCTGATGATTAGTGATGTTGAGGGTGTTTTCAATGTGTCTGTTGGCCATCTGTACATTTTCTTTGGAAAAATGTTTTTTTTAAAAAAGGAAAAATGTCTATTCAGGTCCTCTGCCCATTTTTAATTTGATTATTTGCTTTTTTAGTGTTGAGTAGTAGAAGTTCTTTATAAATTTTGGATATTATAATCCCTTTTATCAGATATATCACTTGCAAATATCTTCTCCTATTCAATAGGTTGCCTTTTCGTTTTGTCAGTGGTTTTCTTTCGTGGGCAAAACTTTTTATTTTGGTGTAGTCTCAGTAGTTACTTTTGCTTTTGTTTCCCTTGCCTGAGAATATATATATATATATAAATATTATATATATATATAAATATTTCTACGGCTAATGTCAAAGAAATTACTGACTATGTGTTCTAGGAGTTTTATGGTGTCAGGTCTCACCTTTAGTTTTTTAATCCATTTTGAGTTTATTATTATGTATGGTATAAGAAACTGGCTAAGTTTCATTCTTTCGCATATAGCTGTCCGGTTTTCTCAGAAATTCATTGAATCTGAAAGTGCTTTGGGTAGTATGGACATTTTAACAATATTGGTTCTTCCAATCCGTGGGCATGGAATATCTTTACATTTGTTTTTGTCATCTTTAATTTCATAGTGTTTTATAGATTTCAGAGTATAGGTCTTTCACTTCCTTGGCTAATTATATTACTAGGTATTTTATTTTTTTTTGGTGTTATTGTAAATGGGGTTGTTTTCTTAATTTCTCTTCGTACTATTTTGTTATTAGTGTATAAAAATACAATAGCTTTATGTATATTAATTTTGTATATTGCAACTTTACTGAATTCATTGATCAGTTCTACTGTTTCGGGAAGTTCTTGGGGTTTTGTATATATAGTATCATATCACCTACAGGTAGTTAACAGGTTTACGTCTTCCTTACCAATACAGATTTATTTCTTTTTCTTGTCTGATTGATGCATCTAGGACTTCTAGTTCTATGTTAAGTCAAAGTGGTGAGAGTGGACATCTTTGCTTGTTCCTAATCTTAAAGGAAAAGCCTTCAGTTTTTCACCACTGAGTGTGATATTAGCTGTGGGTTTTTCATATTTAGCATTTATTATGTTGAGGTATGTCCCCTCTAAATCTACTTCGTAGAACATCTTTATCATAAATGAATATTGCAATTTGTCAAATGCTTTTTTTCTCCATCTCTGAGATAATGGCATGTTTTTCATTCTTTCTCTTGTTAATGTAATGTATCACATTGATTAATTTGCAAATATTGAAGCATCCTTGCATCTGTGGAATAAATCCCATTCAGTTGTGATGTATGAGTTTGGTTTGCCAGTATCTTGTTGATTTTTCCATCAATGTTTATCAGAGATATTGGCCTATGGTTTTTTGTTTGTAGTGTACTTACCTGGTTTTGGCATCAGGATAATGCTGGCCTCATAGAATCTTGGAAGCTTTCCTTATTCTTTTATCTTTTGGAATAGTTTGAGAAGAGTAGATATTAAGTCTTTAAATGTTTGGCAGAATTCACCTGTGAAGCCATCTAGTCCTGGACTTTTGTTTGTCGGGATTTTTTGTTTGTTGGCTGGTTTATTATTATTACTAATTCAAATTCATTGCTGGTAATTGTTCTGTCCAAATTTTCTATTTCTTCCTGATTCAGTTTTGGGAGGCTGTATGCTTTTTAGGAATTTATTCTTCTAGTTTGGTCTGATTTGTTATCATACAATTTTTCATAATAGTCTCTTAAATCCTTTGTATTTCTGTGGTGTTATTATTTCTCCTCCATCATTTCTGGCTTTATTTATATGAGTCTGCACTTTTTTTTAATTGATGAATCTGGCTAAAGGTTTATCAATTTTATCTTTTTGAAGAACAAGCTCCTGGTTTCATTGATCTGTTTTTCTCTCTCTCTCTCTTTCAGTCTTTATTTCCTTCCTTCCACTGCCTTTTGGGCTTTGTTTATTCTTCTTTTTCTAGGTCCTTTGGGTATAAGTTTAGGTTGTTTGAGATTTTTCTCACTTCTTGAGGTAGGCCTGTATTGCTATAAACTTCCCTCTTAGAACTGCTTTAGCTGCATCCCAAAGATTTTGGATCATTGTGTTTTCATTTTCATTTGTCTCCATGTATTTTTTTAGTAAGTTATTATCTAATAATATCTGCATGTGTGTATATGTGTGAAATTAGTTATTTTGTCATCTTTGGCAATTAGACATCTGATTAAACTAAAGCATCACAGTGATTAAAATTACAAATGTGATTTGCCTTGAACTTTTTGTCCTGTTTTCTGCTTTGGGATTGTATGCTTACACAATCAAACAATAGGGTGATCAAATCTGCAAATTAAAGGTCAATTAGTTGGAGAGGAAAAACGAGGGAGAAAAAAATAGTCTAGTTGTCTATTCAGTCTCAGGATTTCAAAATAATGTATGGATAATGGATTGTTTCACTCCCTATTTCCATGGCAACAAGTAGTTTTAATAATACCAAACACAGCTGTGCTTGCCTTATCTTAACTCATCAGGTTGACCTGCAGTCAGTTGCTGTTCCCACCATATTCATTTGTATTTGGCAAGGCGGCAGCCACCTTAAGCCCTCCTTGATTTGACAACTCAAAGAGCGCATTCTCTTCTCCTATCCATAACTGTGATCCTAAGATGATCACTTAACCTGTCATATCGCTGAGGGTCAAAAAGCATCCATTCCATTCAAACACTTGCATTTCTGCTGCTGGGAAAGTAAACTCTTCTACTTGCTTACCTTGTGGTGAAGCTTCCAGGGAACACAAAGGTTGCATAAAACTGACACTAAGAAAGTCAAACCAGGCTGGGAGACATCACCTGAGCCCCAAATGCCACTGTGCTTAATGATTATGAATGTATTCCCACTTAAGTATGAGCCCATTCCTAATCTTTTAGTATGTGAGTCAATAAACATTTTCCTTTCATTGTAAGCCAAATTGAGTCAGACTTCCTGTCCCTCACAATTCAAAGTCCTAACTTCATGAATCTTTTAATCCTTTACTTTCCTTCATAGCACTTTTCCAAGTGCAATTTTATTATTTATTTAATTCCAGTCTCTCTCTCTAGACTGTAGTCTCTGTGTGAGAAGCAACATCTCATATATCAATAGTTGCATCCCCAATGCCTAGAACAGTTCTGACCCTTAATATTGAATGACTGAATAAACAATTCAAACCAAGTATTTTCTTAGTTTCCAAAAAGCTTAAGAAGTTAACATTATGGGGCTATTTTTATGTGTGTGAGAGATATTTGTTGTTTCAAGATGATGATACTTATATGCTGAAATCCACTTATATTTACAAAGTATATGTAATCATTTTCTATAAAGATTGCACATGAACTCTAGTTTGAATGATACCAAGGCCTCCTTTTGCCTGTGTGAATTGGGCAAACTATTTTTCTAAGCCTCACTTTGCTTACCAGTGAAAAGTGCTCACCTCAAGGCAGGCAACCATACATAACAGCCTCTTGGTAAGTTGAATTTCTATTAGTACAAAGGAACTACCCAGATAACCAGAGAAAAAAAGGAACATATATAGTCAATTCAAAACCAAAGTGCTTGAGTGGGCAAAAGCAAAGACCAGGACTGCATAACACTGACATTTTTATTAGAATTCATTTGTAACAAATGGAACTTGTGTCAGCAAAGAACTGATTTTCATACAGACCTCTTTCGCCACCAATGTAACGAAGTAAGAAAATAAAAAGCACGCCTTTCATTCTGTAAAACATTTACGCGTACTACTAATTAGAGGTAATTGTATTTTTTTTAACAAGCCATTTTACAATTATTTTTTTTAAAGTTTTCAGTCTATGCATCCAAAACGAGAGCAAAGAACACAACTGTTATTATCTTTGTAAAGACACTCCAAGCTTGAATGGCAAAGCCACATAGCAGATGGATAGGATGGACTGTAGCCTTCTGATCTCTGCTGGAGTATCAGGGCACCCATAAACCCAAAAGAAACCAAAACCCAAAAAAAGGAAAAAGAAAAGGGAATTAAAAATAAAGAGGAGGAGCTAAAACAAAGCAAACCCAAAAATAAACAGGAAAGAAAAAATATCTCTGTTACTGAAGAATTTTTTCCCTTCCTGTGTCTATGTTGTGTTATTTACATACACACAAATGAATTTCTGAAGCAGTTTCTTACAGATGGGTTCAAGTAATAACATTATTGGGTGTAGAATCAATAGGGCAGTGCATAGTACAAAGGTATAGAAAGTGCAAAGTTCCCTAGAGGCCCTTCCCTCCCCTGGCTGTCCTTGCCGTTGTCTAACCATGCAAATCATTTTTAAAAAAGAGCTAAAATAAAGTTCTGTACAAATCACTTTTTATATATTTTGATTTTTTTTTTACCATTGTAACTAATTACAAAATTATACATAACTACACATACATAGGTAAATAATAGCACCGTACTGGTTATGATGATGAAAATAATTGGAAACTGGAAAGTTTATGGTAATGGTAGATAAAGATGTTTACCTGGGAAAATCAAACTAGAATGGTTGTACAGAAAAGCACAGAGTGGAATGCACATCAATGACAGTAAGGGAGTTAGTTCTCGGAACAGCGCCCAAACAATAAGATATCTGAATAGTCTCTGCCTCGTTTGTATGGTATGCATCCCATTAATTTTCTTCTTGTGATTATTCTCCTATTTCCCTTTGCCAAATGGGCAGTTTTTGTTTCAGCGAGAGAAACTGCTCATTGGCCAGTCGTTCTGGTGTGTAATACACACCATCAGATTCTACATGTCTAATGTGGCATGTCTGCAAGTCTGTCTGACCCCCTTTGTTTCACTAAATGAAAATCACAGCACTCAGTAATCTGGCACTTGGATAAATCTCCAAAAGATACAAACTAAAAGAAAACAACAACAGATCCACATAGTGCACATTCTTCTCTGGTTCTGATGTAGGTTAGAGAGTCTCATTCTGAGGTAGCCTTCTAGATATTTTTTTTTAACATTATTTCTTTTTTCTTTTTTTTTTTCTTTTCTTTTCTTTATTTATTTTTTTTTTATAAAAGTGCTCAAATATGATGCTTGGAAGTGTTTGGTCTCTTGGATTTCATTCTGCTAGTGATGGTAAAATGTGGAAAACAAAAATCTTTGTATGCTGAACATCAATGAAGCTAAAATTAAATCAAAGTGTTATATCTATACCAAAACTCTTTAAGAGTCCCTTGGATATTTTGAGGGTTCTTTAAAATCATATAAGAAATGGCAAACTCATGCCATTTTCCATGGCTTCCTACAGCATTTATGTTGGAAAATTTGGGATTATGTTGGAAAATAGATAATTGTTTAAGTTCCCTTTTTAGAAAAATCCTAATGGATTAGTAAATATATTCCGAAGTTGACAATTATATTTGTCACTAAAATAAGTTTGGTGCAGTTACTGAATGTTCCAGAACAGATTTGGAAGGGATTCTAAATAAAACAAGTAGCTTTTCCTGATGTTGGCAACCATGAAAGGAAGGGCCCTGATTATCCAAGTGCTTTGGGCTGGTACAATCACTAACATCCCCGACTTGGTTGAAAACTAGGAATGCATATTAGTCAAAGAGTTTTTGTACATGTGGTAAACAGATAATGCTTTAATTAGAAGAGTAACATATACAGACAACTAATGAAAATATGAACCAAAAGCTAAAAAGAAATGCTATTAAAATAGGCATCAATTATAAGGCACTCTAAATGCATAACTAAAACCAAAAAACAAAAAACAAAAACAAAAAACCCCCCCCCAAAAAACCCCAAAGTACAGCACTTCCCAGTTGTGCTGTATGCCACAAAATGTTTCTGACTGAACAGAGTAACATGAGTTTGGCTTTGCCCCTGTTACATATCATAAATGCAAATTTCATAGCACATACTATAGACAATATACGATTGAATACATTGTTTTTTAAACAACTTGATAGCTGATATATTACAACATTCTCCCCTCCTAAAGGGATATGCACTGACCTTTCCCACATGCACACCTCTTAGATATTTAATAATTTTTTTATTGCACTAGAGTGTTAGAAATATTGAACTTTGTTGGAAGCCTGGCTAACAAAAGGGTATTTGTGAATATGAGTAGGTGGGTGTGAGGAGACTGGATAGGAAATTAGGGGGTGAGGCTTGACAATCACTGATGTGCATTCCTCATTTCCCTTAAAATTAAAATTTTATGATATTAAGAAATACCCATATGTCATAAAATTAATAACAAATTGAAAAAGATGTTTGTAATAGCTTCTCTACCTAAAAACAACAACAACAACAACAAAAAACAACAACACCTAAAAAAACCCCAAAACTAATTCATGGAAGAACTGAATGATAGCTGTATCTATCTTTTTGTGTGGACACACTGTCTATATATACATAGACACCCCTGTAAAATATGGATATATATGTATATATGTTAGCAGCAACTTTATACTTTGCGCCTCCCTGTTGATTCCAAAAACAAAACAAAACAAAACAAAAAGTTCTCTTTGACTGTTTGAAGAGAATGGGTACTTTCTCACCAACCAAAACTGAACAGAAGTGTAAAAGTAATATTTGACAAGACGGATACTGTAGATTAAGAATATTGCACAAAAATGTGCAAATTTTCGAATTATTTGATATTTCTACAGCAAGATATTACAGATAACAGTTCTACAGCTTAAAAAAACCTACAATTTGGAAATAAAAAATGAAGAGTTATGTAACTTTTTAAAATTCACTTTATCGAATGATACATTTGTTAAAAAAAAGTTTACACAGTTAAAAATGAAGCACAGGTCAGCAGTATCTTTACAATACTAAAAAACTAAATCAAAGACTTTCTTTTTAAACATTTCCCCCCGACACCCCCCCCCCCCCGCTAAAATGTTATTATGAGCAGTATGGTGGGAAGGGGCAATGTCGCAGCAGAGTCCATTTTGTCACGAGAAGCCACACCGGGAAACATCTTGCACTGAACTGCAGGACTCTGGCCATTTCTCCTCACACCTAACAAGCAATCCTGAACAAGACGGTGGTTCTTTGCTGTGATTTCTTCTTCCCTTTATTTTGAATCCTTGAGGTATCTGTAAAAATCCTTCAGATGCCTCATCAGTCAGGATTCTCTTTATTATTTTTCAGGTTAGATTATTAAACTGTAAATTCTTGGTCCACCCAGAAGAGTTTTTTTGTTTTTGTTTTTTTGTTTTGTTTTGTTTTTTGTTTTGTGTGTAATAGTCCCACTAAGTGGTAGTTAGCTAGAAGTTAAGAAGGACTTCTCAAGTGCCCTGTATGGCTCAGAAGAGACTCCGTGGATACTGAAGGGCCTGCAGTAAGAACCCAAAGTGGGTTAGGGGTTTCTACGTTGCATAGTGATCAAAGCTGCCCAGGTACTCCAGTGCGGCTCGGTAGCAGAACTGATACTGGTCCTGCAGGAGACCAAGCATGGGAAGAAAGAGGAGAAGGGGCCATGAGTCCATTTTAATAGAAAGATGATAATCAATATTCAAAAACAAATGTTACATCTGGATGGGGACAAAATCAGTACTCTCATCAATTAAGTCAGTCCAATGACCGATCCATTTTAGTGAGCCGAGAATGCAGCCACGTGGGGTGTTTAATTTCACCAATCAATTTGACTAAAATCCTCTCCTAATTCCAAAGTAGTAACAGCTAGAATGAACATTATCTTCCGAACAAGTGTGAGCTGTTCTCCAAGTAGTACCAAACAGTTACCATCCTTGAGCGTGGGAACATATCACTGTTGTCTTTTACAATCATCTATTTGTGATAACTTATTTTCAGTTTGCATATTAAAGAGAGGCTGATCCAGACACATGCTGTCCTGAGGAAAACCTGGATTCATTTATCTTCTGGGCTATTGCCAAAATAATTTGAATAAAAAGGTTCTTACCAGATAGTAGACCTTACTACCGGCAATCAGAATTACCCACCACCATTCCTGATTGTTATTCAAGTAAGGGTGAGGAACAGTAGGTATACAAAGCCACTTACAAAGGGCTCTGGACTTTTAAGCTTTTCATCCCCTGGAAATGGCATCCCAAGACTTGCTGTCTGTATCAAAAAATACCCGTGTCGTTTGGCCTAATTCAGCGTGATTGCTAGTTATCTGTTCTAGAAAGGCCCACGTTAAAATAAAATAACTTGAAAAATGTCCTTTTTCAGACAGGGAAGAACACTGTCATATTGGAATAAGTTGGGGCATTGTTGGAGAGAGAGAAAAAAATAGAATTTTTGCCATAAAAAAACCTTATTTTCAGTAGCCAATGGGGCTGAAAGTAGATAGTTTCTATTTTGCTTAAATGTGCATTTTTTTTTTTTTACAATAAAAATGGTAATGCAAAATAAATGGAGTTTGCTTTCCTATGTTGTCACAGTAAGCTGCTTGGCTAAGTATTAAGGGTTTTTAAATGTCCAATTTCCCTCTGCCACCCCCAACAACACCCATTAAGTTTGTCAGGCTGACCTCATGGTTTGAGTATTGCAAGCCAAATGCTTGTGCTATTTTGAAATCACAGTTTGGAAGATATCGTGTGCAATGAATTTAGGAATACATACAGAATGTAGAATTTGGTGGCCTTTTGAGGAAAATAAACACTCACTCATATCATCCTTAGAAATGAACAGTCAATAGGCCAGAGTGGCTATATCACAAACTCATATTATTCTAAAAAGATGAGAATTTCATGATCAGTTATTGGAGTAAAAAATGGGGTATCAATTTCTCTAAGGCTTATCCAGGATCCAAATACTTAAAACGACCATTAGGAGAATGGAGAAGTAAAATGGGCTGAGGGTCTGCTATGTAGCAGGCAATGTGCTTCATAAAGTGCTCAAATAGTGATAATTTATCATGGTTCGACCTATTATATAATCTAATACAACTTCCAAAACAACTGTAAGACTTTGAAATATTGAACAATTTGATGGTTTTCCCACACTATTTTCCTGTATTTTGCTCTGGTGTGGAGAGTCTCTGGGCCCTAAGAGGTTAATAAAATCTATTATTTGGCCTTGAGATGTGATAAACTCATGGAGATTTTTCTCACCTCTGTCTGTACCATGGCTGGTCGTTGTGTTCTTAACATTTTGACAGTCTGGAAGATATCTACAACTCCTTCATATCTCATTCTTTCCAAAACAATGCTTAGTGTTATGAAGACTCCAGTTCTTCCAACGCCCGCACTGCCATAATAACAAAGACGGCATTACTGGATGTGACGCTCACAGTCTTGAGCACATTTGCTTGGAAGTAGACATATGTGCACCTGCTTCCATAGTACACCAGGTTCTTCCATAGTAATGTTCAGGAAAATGTGGTATTGGGTTCATGAAATGACTACTCTTGGGATAATGTGTCATGGTAAAATGTGAGCATGAATGTGGAGCAATTAAGATTAAGCCCAATGCAGTAGAATGACTTTTCAACTGGGATTATACTTCACTTCGGAAAGATGCAGGAAACATAAATATTGCAAAATAAACAGATACAGGGAAGGGTAGAATATAGGTTAATACTCTTCATGCAGATCCTTCAATTGTAGACCTTGCCTGCTTAATATGTTTAAAGTATGGAATAATTCAGATAAGGTGAGAATAAACTCAGTCTCTTCAAGTTTTCTAATGTATTATTTACTTCTGGTGGTCACAATCTATGAAGGATGTTTCCTCACTTAGACATATAAGTAAATAAGAAGGTGTATAGATTATTAAAATTGAGACGTCAGTTTTGATATGAGGAAACAGATTCTGTTATGGGTTTTTTTTTATTGTTATGGGTTTTTGATATGGGATCCTTATTCAGTCTTTAGAAGGGTCGGTGAATAGCTTATATTTACTGACTGTGTAAATGTCTATACATTTGTTCTCTCTCCTGAGAACTTTAACAGATTCTCAAAGGGGTCTCTAACCTTTAAAAAAATGGTTGAGCCTCACTGAGCTTATCTATTACTTTTAGATGTTCAGCAGCTAAAACACCAGGACTCTTTCTACCACATTAGCAAGATTTTGAGTTTGTTTTCTTTATTGTTTTAAGATAATTCCAGAATGTTCACTGCAGCAAGAGGAGAAAATTAATTCATAGCTTTTGTGCTCTTAAAAAGTAGGAAAGCATCTGGAGGTTTAGGTAATGAGGAGAAGAGTGAATAATCTGAAAAATCCCTACATTTTTGGATCCTAATTAAATGGCATGTGTAACGCTTGGGTACAGGCTGTAGAAAATGGATGGATTCATTTACTTGGGGATGTAGCTGACAGGCATATATAAATAGTCTGTCCCTTTACAAAGTGGGTTTTCTAAAGAGTCCAAAGTGAGGCTTTAAAATTCACGGGCAGTCCTTACAAAGTGGCTGAGGAAGTCCAGGAGCAGTGAAGGCTCTTTGTTAAGATGGAGTAGATGACCTTGAAGGTCCCTTTCAACCTTGAAAGTCTCTCTTACTCATGGGAGGATGAGATTTATGATTTTTTTTTCTAAATGTCCCAGGTATTCCAGAGTCTATTTAACCTTGATTTGATTGTTCAAATGTATCAAAATATAGGGTTTCTGGCTTTCTACCAGGTGCTTTCAAGAAAATAACAGACAATGGCCTTACAACTTCTGAATTTGTTGACTTTACAATGCTAGTTTCATAAGTTATAAATAAAGTTAGTATTTTAAAGATATTCCCAGGTAAGAGAAAATATCTAGAAAAGTCGTGTGTGTGTATGTGTGTGTGTGTGTGAGAGAGAGAGAGAGATAACAGGACATAGTTAGACACCATACACTATAGGAGTATTTAAATCATTCTGTGACAGCAAAAGCAGTGGGAAATAACACACGTTTATACACTTATGGTAATGTCTAATGTTAAACATATATATTAAATATATTCTTTTTTATAGCTTATGCTAGAAAAGTTTGAATTAGCATTTGGGCCAATTATGTGGTAAGTAAAGGGGAATATCCAGGTAATTTCAGTCCAGTCTATACCATCTACATTCCCTACATGATCTTTGGTTGTCTAGAGTAACCAAACTCAACACAAAGCAAATGTGAATAAAGAAGGCCCTCTGCTCATAGAATATATCATCCCTGGGGAACATCACGTGCTCAAAAGGATCTTAGAGAGGTTCTAAGATTCTGTCATAGAGCTACGTGCTGAGAGAAGTGAGGTGAGAATTCAGCTATCTTCAAGACTGAGTTGAATATTTCTCCTATTTTGAGAGCTTGTCTCCCCTTTCACTAAGGATCGTAGTTTGGAATCTATCTCTTTTTCTTTTTCCTTCCTCCCTTCTTTCCTTCCTTTTTCTATTTTTGAAGCAAAGTAAATTTTTACTCTCTCAAGATTTTGAACACAAAGAGATTAGAAACTGACACTTAAATTGCTAGAATATGAAAATATATTAGTGTAAATAAAATTAGGCGAATTCCTTTTGCTGGAAGGCTTCTGCATAACAACTTCCCAAAGCACTAAATTTATGGCCAGTGTCCTTTCTGAACCGTTTACTTGCTATTTCTATTAACTTCAATGACTTGAATTATAAAATGCTGTGGAAACTATTGAAAATAATTAACTTGAAGGTGCTTCATTTTCTGATACAGCAACAATTTTCAGGCAAATTGCAATTTTAACTGAGGTACCATTCTAATCACTTACTGACTGGCAAGAATTAGCATTGTCATTAAGGCTGGATAACTATTTATGGTTTTCCTAAAAAGACAAACACAGGAGATTAATACAGAAAGACAGTTATCAGTGTAATGCCATGGAAGTAAAAGAAGTAAGAGATGATTAACTGAACAAATTTTCACTAGCGAATGTACCAACAATTCCTGTTAAGGTAAACTGGGCAAGGAAAAACACAATTTGGTCTTTGTTACAAGAGGTAAAATTTGGGGATAAAAATTTTACCTCTGGTTATTTTCATTTTATGGAAAGAAAGAGAACTGAGTTCTTGCTTAAGATTTTATAATATATTTCTGAGAATAAAATATCAATTATACAGATTCACTCCAATAAGCTTGTCCTGACAATGAATAGACAACAATGTACATTTTCAAAGTTATTAGCACATTAATCACAAATGCAAACTAATTATTCTTGATTCTTCACTCACCTGCAATGGACTGAAATGGGCCCATCTTGACCAAACTGCTCTTTTGTTTTATGGACTTGGCCAATGAAGTCAATAAATCCTTCTCCAGACTTTGGCACTCCCTGCTCTGGCCAGTCAGTGAACTGGAACTGCCTCACTGTTCGGGACTGACCATCCTTTAGAGAGAAAGCCACACACCCAGCCACAAAGAAGGATGCCAGGAAGATTCAGCCAGTGCACAGACCATAGCAGCAAGAATTTTTTTTCCAGAAAGAAAGAAAAGGGGGTAGGGTAAGAAAAAGTTAGAAACACGTTTAACTAGAAACTTAGTTACACGTGTGTCTTACCTGTTATTAACACTGTCTACAGTCACATATATTTAAATTGCAAATTTATTCTGGCAATGCCCAAGTAAAAACCTGGGTTCTTATAAAGAGTCATCTAGTTCCCATTTTAGTAAATGCTTCCGAGACCCAAAATTTGCCTTCAAAACCAAAGTGGAACATATATAGTCTATTTCAAAAATTTCAGAATCCAGTAACTTAATATTGAAAGGAGCATCCAAGCATGTCACCCAGACCAGAGATTTTGCTCTTGTCACGATAACTTCACATCTGCCGTGCTTGCTTATTTCTAGCACTGTCAAGTGACAAATAGTGACACTGAAAGGATCTGACACAAACTGGGTAGCTGTTAACCTGGATGCCCCACATGTCTCAGAGGTATACAATTTCTAGCCGCGGCAGCGCACACATCATGTGCCCTGCAACTATGCCGTTGAGTGGGAAGTGAGGTGTCCCTCAAGGAGTGGAAAGAGATTATTAGCACTCTAAACACTCTATTCTGGAAAAGAATTCTTCTGGCTGACCACAGGAATTAAGGCACTCGTGGGGGGCTTTAACACACAGACCAAATGGTGGAAAGAAAACATGCTGGATAGAAGAGGGGTCTTTTCTAAAATGATTAGCAAAACTGCTCTGACCCATGAAGTATAAACGGTTTGAGAAGGAGCTACTAATGTGCTTCCGATTCCCTCTAGAACAGAAGCACAACAAAAGCAGAAGGGACACTGTTTACAGAAATAGGAATAACAATTATGCCCACCAATGTTTTCTCTGAATCCACTGAGAGGGAAAGAATCCAAATTCCAAGCTTAGAGAGACTGATCCTGTTTAAACAGGACCTGCACCCAGTAAAGGCTTCAATTTTTTCCTCCTTTCCATTTTTGTAACACCTCTTTCCCCTTTACAGGCCTTTTGGAAATGGGTATGTATCTTCCCAAGATTCTGGTCAAGTAGACAGAGACCCAATCTTTTTCATTCAGTCATATCGAGAGGAAGGGATGGCTTAGCTCGGGATGGACACATATCAACTAGTCCTGTGGTTTCCATAGGAATAGGGCATATTCCTGACTGGCATCATTTGATAAAGCAGGAAGATCACGTTAACTTTGTGAGAACACTCAGAAATAACTGCTTGACCCCATTACTAACTTATGGATGGTTACCATGGAAGCATGATTTACTTCTCTCTGTTTCTGGAAAAGGTTTGGAAAGCACAGGAAGGAAGCCAAAGGCTAGGTAACGCAGATTTGTCCTCCTCTAAACATCCCGGGGATTTCATTTCTGACCACAGTTGCTTTTAGCAGCAAGAAGAGGTCATGTGCACAAACCCTTACTATTTGGAGGAGAGATCAGCTGACTTCATATAAAGGTTACCTGTTTAACAAAACTGCATTCCAAGTGCCAACTTGCTTTCTAAACTGGAAAGTTCAGATTAGAAACACACTAGGAACACAAACAACAAATGCCATGGCAGCTAAGAAAATTATAAAATCACAGGGAGCCTTTTTTAATAAAAAGTATGTGAACAAGTTCTTACCTCAATATTTCTTTTGGTTTTTGCGATCAGATTAATTTGGGCAAGTGAGGAGTAGTAAAGAAGGTGTCTCTGCTATTTGCAGAGCCTGACCCCTAGTCTTTATCATCAGAAATGATTGGTGAGTTTGCTTGGAATGTACTTAAGATTTTTCACTCACATATCTACCTTCACATTCTGAAAGGGCACACTTCTTTTTTTTTTTTGAACAATGGGGTGGGTAACGAAGTCATGCTTACCTGGGCAACTCAAAAACGAGCCCGACAGACTTAACTGCTACTTTGAGAACAGTCACCTTCAGAGTAGTTAAGATTTCAGACTTTCTGGGATTAACAGGTCTGTCACCTGGGCCAACCAGCCTGCTAACCAATTTCTCCTTCACTTAAGGTCAACAGCCCAGGGTCGGCTTTGGGGATTAGCAGACAATCTCTAAACATGAGTATTGCTTGGAAAAACTCCTTTCCAGAAAAAAACAATGGATCAAGTAAATAGCTCTATCCTGGAGTTTTATTCAACCCACCTACTGTGACAGTTCCAAAAACAAAGCAGGGCTTTGGACTGACCCTGTTCTCTCCTAAGATGTGTTTGTAATCATGGTTTGAAAGTGGCCAAAGGGAAGGATATTAAAGTTTATGCATAGAACATCTTACATCAGGGCTGAACCTTGGACTCAGCAATCTAGATAAGAAATGCAGAATGAAAATTAGCCAACAAGGGTCATGGGTGCACAGCTCTCATGGACAGACACATTAGCACACCGAGGAATAAACCATGACAGGAATCAAATTAGAATGTGCAAAGCTTGTCAGAGTCTTCTAAAGAATGCCATTTGCTCTGCAGTTTTAAAATCATACCAAATTAACCTCCAAGCCCACGTGACCTAAAGGGCTTTGCAAAACAACAACATATTTACAGCCTCAAGTAATGAAGAAGTCAAAAAGCTCCAAAGAGAATGAGCTGAGAAAGTGAATGTAAGCACAGCCAACCAATCAGTAAATGCTTCCCAGGACACACACTTACCAAGTATATCCCCAAAGTTGGGCTGCCAGATGTTATGTTTGAATGGAAGCCAACCCTGGGTTTGTGAAAACACTTGCCAGACAGAGGAAAAGTTACTCTTATATTGAAAAACAAAGCAGTCCTCCAAGCTCAGTTAGTTATTTCTTTTCACTTTGGGAATATGGTCACTCGGCAAATATTTCTCCCAGAGATGCATTTTAGACTGCTTTTCAGCTAATGGTTACGAACATAAGATTGGTCGACTCACCCTGGCATCTGTGACCTTGAATTCTCTTAGGATATACTGTGGCATGTTGTACTCAGCCATGGGATCTACAACAAAGTACTGATATCTTGCAGACCGTTCTGCCGGCCAGTATTGGTGACATTTCTCCTAAAAGAAGAGAAGATTAATGTCAAACTGTATAAAGTACAAATAAAATTTTATCTATCACCTATCAATCTATATATTTAATTTGTTTTCTCTCATTAATAAAAGTTCAAAATTCAAGGCCATTCCAATTGCATGTGACCCATTTTCTCTTTGAAACCATAAGTTCCTAGAGAACAGGAAAATCATATGGTTTAATATTTGCTTGTGGTGTCAAGCACAGTACTGGCATACAGCAGCTTATTAATACACATCAATTGAATTGAATACTTTGATAGGGTGAGTGTCTTCATATTTACAATTTCTCCAAATAATAACACTGGTCCTTGGCTATAATGCTGGCCCTGTCAGTCATGCATTGCACCACCAGAGCTGAGTTGCATCACCGTGTTATGGAATGAATAGAACCATGACGTGTGAACGCAGAAAGAAACTTCTACATTGATCTGGCCCAGGCTCCCTTGTCAGCTGAGGAAACTGGAACCCAATCGGTTTTAATATCTTGGCTAAATCTCACAGAATCAACTTTAAATAGTTAGAATTGTCAAATTACTGTCCTAGTTTGGCATTTTTTTCTCTCTTTATGTGCTTTAAATGATGAGTTTTAGATCCATCTCTACATTTATACAAGGAAGGAAGAAAGAAAAAAAATATCTTAAGCAAATACAGCAAAATGCTGTAGGTCCTTGGGTATCTCAAATACTATTTTGTGTATTTTTCAGAATAATCATTTTCAAAAAGTAGGTCTGAGATGACCAGATTATATCCTTGGAAAAACTATGTAACTTTCTAACATGCTATTCAACATGCAGTGGAGGGTGGGCAGGTAAGAATTGGCCTCACGGAAGAAAGAAAGTCAAGTTTCTTCACACAGAGAAATGATGGCGCATGTGCTCATGAAACTCCAGCTTGTCCAAGGTGAAAGGAAAAAAGTCTATGCCGAGAGTTGGGACCTAAGTCAAACAGGGGTATCTGCTTCTTTGTTCCCATGGTCATGCTGCACTGGAACCAAAATACTAGAACTTTCTTCAAAACACACACATTAAAGAACTTGCCATGGCTTTGCAAGTTAAAAACCAGCACAAGAGTAACGAACGGCCCAGAATGGGTCCGGAGAACTCTGCCTTTCCAAGAAATGACGCTGGCCCTTAGGTTATTAAAATGAAATCGTCATTTCTTCATGGACTGAATGTCTTAAGAAAAGACACTCACTCTGCCCATCTCACGCAGCTTAGTGAGCATCACGACAATGGTGGAATTGTGTTCCCAAAGCATCCGCCAGAAGTCTTCGGTGGTCTCTGCCAAGGGTCCCTGGGTCGCGATGTAGGCTTTCTGTTGTCTGAATTGCAGAGAATAAAAGTAGCATGTTAAAGTAGTCAGAGAACATGAAAAGGTTCACATTTGATACATAAACATCAAACCTACTAATGAAAACTGAAAACATATTATCAGGGCAATTGCAGTAAATGCCCCGTTAAGGTTGTATAATCAAATGAGAATATTTAATACATTTTGGGGGCTTTGCAAAAGAAATTGCTTTGTTAATACTATGATGTCTGTCTATCATTATTATTTAAATTTTAGTGCAACACTAATAGCTCAGTTTCATGTATCACACAAATCACTTAGGAAACAGTGGTGTGGCTTCATTTTGTAGATAGGACTCTTACACAATCTACTAAATTTATGACATATGGCGTAAAACAGCTTCTTCATTAACTCCTTCCATAGCCAAATGACTTCCGAAGGAAGAGTGCAGAAGGCCAGATTAAAGATTCCATGACTGCTTCTTCTTACTCCTACCAAAAATAATAAAAAACAAATACCGAGGGACTGAATGCTGACCCGTGCAGAAAGAAGATGTTTAGAATTGAGATGAAATTCATTCTGGCTGTGAAACGAGGACACATGTAAATATGAAGGCTTTGGACTGTCAGGGGAACAAGAGTATATACCTGTATCCATCAATAAAACTGGCATTGATGTAATCAGATCCTTCTACTCCTCGGATAGGCTGCAGGCATACCCTCGTGGATTCATATGGCATAATATTAACAAGGCGATTTTTGAATTTATTACATGGAAGATTGGCACTGATGAATCTTGAGGTGTGAGCTTTAGAGCTGGCTAGACGCTGTTGAATAGAAGAAAAGAAAAAATCTGACAAAGATAATTTTAGCCTACGGTTAGATGCAATGTATTCAAGATTTCCCCTTTAGATATAAAGCTTATGTTTAAAGCAAAGGACCCTTCAAACTGCACTGCTTTTCACTTCTACCTAATGATTCCATATAGTTTATTCAATTTTTAAATATGTTCCAAGAGTATGATCTCTCAATTTAAATTAGGGTTCAAAAGAGCTCCAGGTATTGTTAGGAAGCAAAGAACAGAAAAGGGAAAGAGGAAGAAAGTGTTTTACAGTCAGACACCTGAGAAGGTCAAGTGAATCTTGTAACTTCAGAATTTGAAAGGTTAAGAAAGTGAAGCCACTGCTCAGAGACAATCCCAGAATGACTTGCTCCTGAATTACCGCATCACATCCAATATCGTACCTTAAATTCAAGCTCCATTCCTGTGACATTCTCTCCTGCTTCTATTTGTGTCAGCTTCTGAATGTAGGCATACAAGTTTCTAGCTGGCACTTCGGTATTTCCACAAGTCACTGCTTCTAACAGTGCATCATGGATAAAGATGTATTGGTCTTCTGTTTGAACCATGTAATTCCTCTGGGCTCTCATTAAAGTTACATGGCCATAAATATCTACAGTTTTTTCATGCTTTATTCTTTCTAGCATGGCATCTATTACGATGAAACAACCAGTCCGGCCAACTCCCGCACTACAAGAAAAACAAAGAGAAAAGAAAAGTCCGAACAAATCTACCAGGAAACCAAAACATAAGAATTTATTGTAATTCTTACTAAGTGGGTTTTAAACCCATTAATTCTTTTCAACTAGCTATTGGGATTATTTTGGAGCACTCTAAAGTAAAAAGTATTATCAAGTCACCGTAACCAGAGGATAGGGAATCAAATACCAAGTAAAATTAATTTGGTTTCAAAATGTAAAAACATTAAATCCATAATTACTGTGATCCTGGATCATGTAACACAAAGGAAACATTATTTTGAAACTTAAAAAAAAAAACACAAACATTTAAGTTGTTTACATTAGAAGATATCTTAAAAATTGGTTAAGATCTAATTAGGCTATATATTTTTGTAAAACTTCATCTATTTCAGTTCAATTTGTGAAATAAAAACTAGAAAATCACTCAGCCTGAAACATTTCATATTCTAAAACCCAGCAAGAAAGTTCTAAAATCAATTTAGTGGGAAATAGATAATTAAAATATTCAAACGTTGCACACTAAAAAAGGTGCAGGGTATTTTCAATGAAAATAAATTCCTACTAAAAATATAATCACTAGAGAGTAGGTGTGTCTCCTCCAGAGTCAAATGTACTTTGAAATTCTAGGTGAAATTCAAGTATTCTATAATTCAATAATCTTTGTTATTGAAGAAGCTCTGAAGTATTTTTTAAACTCCATTACTTTGGGACTTATGGGTCATTTTCCAGTTGGTGGAAACCGATTCAAAGAAGAGAAGGTGAGAGAGTGAGCAAAACCCAAAGACAAGATCTGCTGTTCCAAGGAGACAATCTAATTTACTGAACTGGATTTCAGAGTCAGGTGGTTGAAACATTGGAATTTCCTCAAGTGTTGAAAAAAGTACTAACAAAATAACACATCTGTGTTCCTAAATCTCTAGATAAGCCTTGTTTGTCTCTTATGAAACTCTTTAGAGTGAGTCTGTTTATGTGTCAAGTATGGTTGAATCCAAAATATTTTTCTCCTCCTGGTCATGGATGCTCTCCTGGGTGGGAAACATGTAATCAACAGGAATTGGTATCCATCACCACCACAGACACTAAGCAACAGTCTCCTTCATCAGCTACATGCCACTATTTCCTGTCATTCATGTATCTATGTGTCCTTTATTTATCCATCTGTCCATTGACATATCTTTCTCTTCATTCAATGAACAGCACTTTGTTAAGCAACGTAGGGGATACAACATTAAAGATGACTTAGATCATACCTTTAAAGAGCTCAGCATCTATCAGTGAGATAAAAGGTTACTTAACTATTTATATAAAAAGACTAAGAAGAGGAAGAAGAAGAAGGAGGAGGAGGAGGAGGAGGAGGAGGAGGAGGAGGAGGAGGAGGAAGAGGAGGAGGAGGAGGATGTGTCAGTTTTGTGGACGATGTGGCATTTGAACCACAACTTGAAGGACAGGAAGGATGGGGGGGGGGTTGAGAAAGCTAGAATAGCAGAAGAGAAACAATGTCTTTGCAGTCATACTGTTGGCTCTAGGAGTTACATGTGAAACTTTTCACTGGCCTAGTGAGGCACCTGTACAAGGAATGTACCAGAACTCATGAGTGAGTTTAGTGAGCACTAGAGTGCCTGATACAACTGAAGTGGCAATTTCTCTCTAGTGCCAAGTGGCCACAAGGTGGTAAGTAAGCATTTTGTAACAAATAATAGTTTCATTTAACTACTGAGCAGTACAGATCAAACCTAGCTTCCACAAAGTGACATGACATTGAGATGTAATGCAAAAGCCCCTTGAGACAAAGAGTCTTTGAAGTGACAGAATTTTTTTTAGCACACAATCAGAGACTTGATGTATCGAGGTCCACAAAGTCCCATTTTATCTAGCTTGTTCTACTAATAAACCTATGAGACGGCGAGTTCTCCCTGACACTCCCCATTTCCCCACTCCCTCACCCCCCAGGCAGGATTAATTATCCTCCGTTACAGATCACTTAAGTCGAGCGTCAAACACCACCCTAGTACCATCTCAGTTACATCACATTATTAATTAGCCTGGTGGGTCCGCTATTCACAAATCATGGCGCATAACAGGAAATGCATTTTCTATTACCTTTGTGTGCCCTGCACCAAGCATGCAGTCGGTGCTCAATAATGTTTGTGAAATAAGAAAAAAAATCAGTGATTGGCATCAGAAGCCTTGTGTAATGAGCAGCCCATCCAGGTTCAGTAAGCCTCTACCGAGGAAGCAGGACTCTTCAGTTAGTGAAAGAAATTCCACATTTGACAAAGGCTCAGAACTGTACAGAGAATGTCTGAAGACTGCTCCACGGTGCTGGGTAGGAACAGGGAGACCGGAAAGTGCTCTGAGCGGTCTTCTGATCTGCCATCACAGTGCAATTAAAAGAAACTAAGTAGGACTGAATCTAGAGAAGGGAAGTAGCCCCCCATATTGGGGAGGTTCTAAGACTATGAGTAATACCTTTTTTCTCTTTTTCTGTGTTGTTTTCTTAATTGTCTTCATCCTAATTGTGCATTGTTTCTAACTGGATACAGCTTCATGCAGTTCTTTGTAGTGGAAACCACGCCATAAGCCTTATAACTGAGCCCTAAATATCAAGTCAATTCTAGATAATGGCAGGGATATTTCCCGAAAATATGCATCAGGGACCATTCTCAAATGTTTGGATGATGCATAGATCTATATTCAGACAGAAAGATATCACAGAATCTTGGAAAATTGGTAGGAATGACTCTCATTTCAAACAGTAGCAACCTCTTCAGAGTGGTAATGAGAGAAAAAAATAAAATATGTGCCTGACTCTAAATTACACACTGTGGAAAGAAAAGAAAGAAGAGAGGCTATGACTTGTGCAAAACCCTTTTTTATTTTCCTCCCCAAAATTCAAAATACTGTTAACTGTCCAATCTTGCTTATTCATATGTAAGATAGGGAAGGAGAGGACTCTTTTAACTTATGTGTTACCTCTTCTTTAGGAGGAAGAGTTCTTAGGGGTTTTAAATGTTAATGGTGTCTCTTAGCTTGAAGTAAGATCATGAAGTTCAAGATACTTTTTCCAGATATCAATGGCTGGGTGTCCTTCAGAAAGTCACTTAACCTCTTCCTTGCTTTCCCGTTGTTCTTAAATCGCGATAGTGATAATTAACTCTAGTTAATTACCTAGTAAGTCTTAAGGCTGAATTAAACATACTGAGTGTTTTGCAAACAAAAAGGAAGAGAGAGTTACTTTGTAGGTACAAACTGCATTTTAAAATTCTACCTCTGAAGCTGACAAAAGGAATAGGTAATGTTAATGCTGAGAATATTACGATAGAATCACTGCAGGATCATTTAAGATTAGGCTTTCAAAATCTTGCTTTAATCTACCCCCTCAAGCTGTTCTCCCCTTTCTCCTCATATTTCCAATAAATAATAGGTTACATTGGAAGAACTTTCTGTTTTCATATATATTGTCACGGTAAATGAGATGGCAGTGAAGCGCCTTCCCACCATAGTGCTTCGTTCCCAGGAGGCATTCAGCAAAGCTGTCAGTTCCCTTTTCCCTTCTATGATTTACAACACTTGGATGCTGCCCTGAAGTCTTCCAGCTAATGGTAAACGGCCAAAAAAGGGACTCAAATGGAGGCTGTGTGGTGCTAAACTTTAGCACCACATTCCATGCCACTATCTTTGCTTCATACTGCTTTCTGCCAGTTGGGTTGGGAAAAAAAAGGCACCTTTCTTGTGGCCCACCCCTCTAGAACACTCCTTTAGCAGGTTCAGCAATTCCTAATGTAAATTCCCTGAAAAGCCTTTCTTCCTTGGTTTCTGTGCCACTGAGTATGGGAAACGACAGATACTCCTCTTGTGGTTGAAAGTAGGAAGGGAGGTGATTAAATAATTATCTCCAATACAAAATCACGCGAAACATGCAGCACATGAAATGAGCCGGGAGGAACTGTGACTCATATGCAATGGTTCCATCGACTCCATGACAGGGTAGAATTTCTAGCAAACTGGAAACCAAGACCAAACCTACCAGCATCCCTTTAGACTGTGCCTCAGTAAGTGATATTTTTTTCTGTTTAATGCCTGTACTGATTATCCTCATGCTTCTCAGGATTTTTCCATTTGCATCTCTTTCTCTAATTCACACACCTCAGCCAGGTGTCAAAACGTAGATAATGTCCCCAAAGTTCTGTCCTCCTTTCTCTCATTCCCCTTCATGATTCAGCAATAATCTTAAAAAAAAAATGATTCCTAAAGTGATAGCCCTTTCTCTGAGCATAAGTGGAGACCTGTATTTCAAGTTGCCTTTAAGTTTCTCTAGACATAGATTCCAGGATTAATCAGCATTTTCTCTCCTCATATCTGCTCTTCCCTCTCTCTCTTTCCTTACTGTTCAGGTCTAAAATGTAAGAATCAGTTCGGATTGTTTTTCCCTCCTGCCCTGCACAATAATAAACTATAAATTCCTGTGCTTTCAAACTCTACACATTTTACTCAACTATCCCTCAGTGGTGTGCTGGAGTTGGCAAAAGCCAATTGTTAAATTCTCAGAAATTTTGCTTAAATATGTTTAAAATAAAGGTTATACTGAAAACACAGTGCTTCTTAGTGATTTTACTTTTATGCTCTTGAGCTGAAACTAATATAATGGTGTGCTACTGAGCATCTCTCCTGAGCTTTGCATTCAGTGATGTCACGTTTGTACCTTGAAACCAGCTATGGTGGGAGGACTTACACCAAGGAAACAGGCAAATACTTGTTCCCGCGCTCCCCCCACAGAGCGGGTTGTTACACATTACTAGCACACACTGACTGTCCTGATACACCCATGCCCACCAGCCAGGGATGACAGGAAAGTCCTCATTACTTCGTTTTTCCATCACATACTCTCATAAGACTCCGCAGGCTATTATCCCACAAATATTTACTGAATGCCTACCATGTGCTAAGACATTGGGGAAGTGGTGAGCAAAATCAACAGAATCCTTTCCTCGTGGAGATTACAGTTTAGCAGAACTAGATAGTAAGTAATCATATGATTAAGTAGATAATTTTAAATCTCCAATCACTGCTATAAAGTAAATGTACAACATGCTGGCTGAGCACTTCTGAGGAAATGTCATTTAAACTGATACCTCTTATGGACTGAATTGTGTCCTCTCAAAATCCATATGTTGAAGCCTTAACGCCCACCACGACCATATTTGGTGAGAGAGTCTTTAGGGAGGTAATTAAGGTTAAATAAGCTCATAACGGTGAGACCCTTACCCAGTCAGACTGGTATCTTCATAAGAAGAAGAAGGGACACCAGAGAACTATACACAATAAAACAGTTATTTTAAAGAATTGCTGTGAATAGAGTTATAGGTTTAATAAAAATGTTATAAACAAGCCTTAAAATGGAAAATAAATATGTGGAATCTGCCCTTTTCCCACACTGCCTTCCAGCCACCCTGATTTTCACAGTAACTCAAATAGGCTAAGCTATGTTCTATGCCAGGGCCTTTGCTTGGGATAGTCTCTCCTGAAAAGCTTTTCCTTCTTCACTCAGCAAACCATCCCTTGTCCTTTGGATATTGTGTGCATCTGCTAGGGCTGGGTGCCTTAAACAATAGAAGTTTATTTTCTGTAATTTTAGAAGGCCAGAAGTCCAAGATTAAGATGCCATCAGAGTTGGTTTCTGGTGAGACCTCTCTTCTTGGCTTAAGATAGCAGTCTTTTTGTTGTGTCTTGACGTGGCGTTTCCCCTGTGCCTGCGCAGAGAGACAGCTCTATCTCCAAGCACAGTTACTTTGGGGGAGGGGAGGGTAAGCCTTCAACATGTGAATTTTGAGGGGACACAATTCAGTCTATAACAAGTATCAATTCAAATCAATTGAAATTCTTTATAAGTGCTTTTCTAGCATGCTAGACATGTACTTCATGCAGTTGTTGAATTTATATCTTTACCCATAGGATTATTTAGTACCTAATTCTCCTGCTAAATGGTAATCTCCATGATGATGGAATCTCCTGTTGGTTTCACTCACCACCTCACTGATGTCTTAGCACATGGTAGGCACTCAATGAATATTTGTGGTATAATAGCCTCACCAACTCGAGGTGTTTTTTTTTTTTCCTGATATATTTATTGGTTTTCTGGAATATGTCTTTGAATACAGTTTTGTGTAAAATACACATGGACAGTATTATTCCTAATGCCTTGTATAGTTGAGAAGGTTTATTTGCCTTTACCTAGTTAAAACTGCATGGTTCTCAGGCAATACTTGTATTACAAGAGTCATAGCTTCCCCCAGGCTCCAGGCAAATTAAACATATTTAAAGCTTTCCTAGCTCTGGGCCTTTGCTTCTGCAGGCCCTTCCTCCTCCTTATCAGGTCTACATATTGATATCTACCTTCCTTCAAGACTCCTCTCATGTGCTGTATCCTCCACCAAGACTCTCCCCTGGTTTACTCCTTCTTGGATCCCTATGGAAATGTATACTTCTCTATCAGCAACTGCCTTACCTCATATTGGTTCTCTGGTTATTGTCTTTATGCCAGTTGACAATCTCACGGGAAGAACAACAGCTTCCTTGTCTCTACTGTGTTTGATGATTTCTCATGGCAATTTCCATGCCAGGGAAGTAGGAAGTCTTCAACTTGAGTTGCAAAATTTTAAAAATATAAGTTTAAAAATATGAAGCCATTTCTTTTGGATCAATGACATATGCAGGAACATTCCTCAAAGTCCCCCCGCGTGGGAATATACTTTGATACGTGTTTACAGAGATAAAGGGAGTTCTTAAAATTTGATGAGATGGAAGCAACCCGTGTTTATGCTCTACTCCAGTTGCTCAGAAATAATAAACCTCAGGCACCACTTTTTTCTTAAGAAACTGAAAGTTGAAAATTCAGAGCTTTTAGAAGTATGCTAGCCTACTTTTGTTTGAATTTCCAAGTTCCCACAACAGCACATATTTTACTTCCTTCTCCAATTTGCTCTATTTTTCACCCATCAGTATCTGAGTGCAGTGCACCTCTCAAAATGAAGGATTGTAGTTCTAAAAGCAAATGCATTTTTCTTTGATCCTGAAAAACTCAGCTCCCCACAGCAGCAGTAATGACGGAACCCTATTTAGTGCTGTTTGTTTTTCATCATTTCAACAGCCTTCAACCTGAAACATGATAAGAACAGCAAAACAGATAAACCACCCTTATTTTTATCTGTTTTCTGTCGGAGTAGTTGCCAAGCATAGAGACAGATTTTTCTAAATATCTTAAAAAAAAAAAAGTGCATAAGCCTGTACTTCAGGCTGAGGCCAGCACAATTCAGTACATTTATTATGTTACAGAACATTCCTGTAAAAAGGGAAGAGGACAGCACTGTTAAATCAAGTCTAGCATTAGGTTGGTCCTTGTTTCCTCTGAAATAAATCCAGCTTTCTAAGCTACCTTCCAGTGAGGACAATGACGCCACCAAAGCAAACCAAATTATTGGCAAAATTTTGCCTTAAAAGCAATAGCAAGAACGATAACAACGGCAAAAAATGGTTTCAGTCAGTGACAGCTACTCCAGTGTTTGTAAGCTGAAAGACTGTGCAACCCATTGAGCAAGTACGCTTACTAGGAAATTGTTATTACTTCAATATTATCATTCATCCAGTTACAACATTTGTTTTCAATTTCTAAAAACATGATTGAGTTAGTCCCACGAGTTGAAATATGCTTAATGTCCCGTGATGCGATACGGTAGTAATGTGCAAAACGAAAACATTAAGAGGTGTAAGGGGGCTGTTTTGTACTAAAATCATTCTGGGGATATGCTTAAAAGTTGGCTTTTCTGATTAATCTGGTGGAGTGTTAATGCTGACCCTTTACTGATACTTCAGTGAACTGGCAAAAAAAAAAAAAAAGACAATAGAACTAAGAGATTTTACAGATCATTTAGTTGGATGCAAAGTCAGTAAAATATGAACCAAAAATCTTGGTGAGCATTTTGTACATATATCAGCTCATAATTAGATTGGATATTACAGTTTGGCTACAACAAAAATGGCATTTACAAACCGCAAAAACTCAAGAAAGGACACCTATGAGAATGGATTGAATTTTATGACTGAGGTTTGCAAGACTAATCAGATGACTGTTCTGATAAAACTGTGATGTGATCTTGATAAGTCTGTCATTGTAAAGCTCTTTCATTTTTTGTTAAAAATTAACATTTAAAGTAATATACAACTATACTGAGTACCTCTAGAGTATTTAGCCCTCTCTACAAAAAAACTGACCCAGAAGTATTTTAGTATCACATCCTTTGGCATCTCTTTTACCTAGAATGACCAGAGAAATTATGCAAATTTCTTTGACATAAAAATTCATCTGCTTGATTTACTTTTATATATTATAAAATAAAAATTAAATATTTTGATCAAATTGTCGATTAAATTTTTCTATGCTATTGAACACAGACTAAAAGCCTAGGTATTATAGTTGTTTGAGGGGGCAATTTTGTAGCGTTCATTGAAATTCAAGTGCACATCTTCTTTGACACAGCACCTCTATTTCTAGAAATCTGTCACTGAGGCATATGTACACATATTCAGAGAATCTTAGAAAGGGATTTTTATTGCAACATTATTTGAAATAACAAATTACTTAGGTAAAACAATTACTATGACTAAGGAAATGGTTAAATAAACTATAATATATAAATACCAGAAATACCAGTTATAAGAATGAGGTAAATCCACATATTGACCAAAAAAAAAAAAAAGTTGTCCAAGATACTGTTAACTCACCTAACTATGTGGTAAACCAATAGATACATCATGATGACGCTTACATTTTTTAAAAAGAAGATACAACAAGATTACATATTTTTATATGCATACATGTTGATGGAAAGGACTTGATCTGCAAAGATACACACATTATCACAATAGTTACCTCTTAGTGGAGACTGGTATTGGTTCTGGTATTGTAAGGTATTGGTTCACTTTAGTAGAAGTGCTCAATTTTTAAATTTAACTTAATTTTATTATTTTATTTTGTTTTATTTTTTAGAGGGAGAGCAAGCGAGCATTTTGGGGGGAGGGGCAGAGGGAGAAGGAGAGAGAATCTTTTTTTTTTTTTTTTATTCGACAGAGACAGAGACAGCCAGCGAGAGAGGGAACACAGGCAGGGGGAGTGGGAGAGGAAGAAGCAGGCTCATAGCGGAGGAGCCTGATGTGGGGCTTGATCCCATAACGCCGGGATCACTCCCTGAGCCGAAGGCAGATGCTTAACCGCTGTGCCACCCAGGCGCCCCAGGAGAGAGAATCTTAAGCAGGCTTCACGTCCATCATGAAGCCCAACCCGGGGCTCCATGTCACAACCCTGAGATCATAACCTGAGCCAAAATCAAGAGTTGGATGCTTAACCAACAGAGCCACTCAATTTTTTTTTAAAAAGGACAACATAATCATGCAATAATGGAATTAAGTAATATAGAATAATGAATAAAAGTTGCCATTATAAAAATATCAAAGATCAATATACAGTTGAGCTAGAGAAGGTAGAATCCTATCCACTCTAGGTCAGGAATATTGTTAGAGACGGAATCTCAGGAGAAGTCTGGGCAATGTTGGCAGCTCCTTAGAGCCAGGATTTGTTCCTGCCATCTGGCACCAGCTTCTAAGATGTGGGTTTCAGAAAGCAGGGGGATAGAGAAGACAGCATAGAGAAGAGAATATGCAGTAACGAGTTAGAATAAGCAAAAGTTAGGATGAGATAACCCAGAATCTGATCACTCTAGAAAGAAAAAGTGCGTTGCCCTCTTGGGTGGCATCCTCCAATGATCAGAAGTTCATACTTCATCAACAGAGAAGCAGCAGAAACTAAGCACAGAGAAACTGACATGCTAAGGATCTTAGTCCAGAATATTCAGAGGTCAAGGGTAACATAGTCAGATCATATTGGGACATTTTATTTTTCCATTATGGCCTGAGGGGGACTTCTTAAAAAGAGTGAGTCTACAAAAAACCAAATCCACATGGCCCAAATCAGACTTTTTTCTTTCAATAATGTTGACTCAAACAAAAATCCCCCAAAGACTTCCATACGATCTTGGCTCTGTCCCGACATTATCTGCCAAATACATTCCCTATTATTCTTATAGTGTGGTGCCTGAGATGAATTAGAAGGCTAAGATGTTTATATAAAGAACTCTGAAAATGTCTTAGCAGGTCTTATTTCACAAATGGGTAGAGGAGGTCATTAGGCACAGGTAGAAACCTACTCAGCTGGCCCTGATAATTTATACTTGACTTGAATCTGAACGAGGCCAATTGAATGATGCTGTGGAACTATATGGAACTGTATCATTTTCACAGAGATTTTTTTTTGTAAATGGCCTATCAGTTCAGTTCATATTCTCAATTCTTTTTATAATGATCCAAAATTATCTACATTTTGAAGGTGGATACAACCATTAGCCAGGCCTGCCAAGTAAAGTTGCACAGGTTGTGTACTGCTCAACCCAAAGAAAGTTACAATCATGACAACTACGATGTGTAAAACCTGTTCAGTGAACACAGCAGGTTCACCATAGCAACATAAATGCCATAATTCCTGACTCAGCTTAAGCAGAGTCAAAGAGAAGAGTCAGGGGAAGGAATCTGTAAGATATCAAACTTTAGCAATTGAACTTCAGCAACTTTATTTCAATCATTTTGGGAAACATGTCAATGTTTTCCCACAAGGGCAAGCTTTCAGGGCTTTTTGTTTTTGCTTTTCCAAGATGCTATTATGTTCATTAAAACATAAGTGGTCCAATGGTTTTAAAGGCTCTAAATCAGGGCTTACAAACTGGTATCTCTGTGTTTCGTTTCGTCCTTTTGTTTAGGTTCTTTTGTTTGATTCCCACATGTTTTTTTTTGTAAGGCAGTAAGAATCTCAGTCTCACTACAATCAATCTACCTACTGTCTTATCCAGGGCCTGCCTCACTTATTTATAACCCCCGGCAGGCCCCCAGCAGGCCTTTGTGTTGTGTCCCCATGGGTCTGATCTGGCTTCTTAAACTCACAGGTTTCTGAATTATTGCATCAGTACTTCTCCTTACTTCAAAATTGTCTGCCTACTTGGATTTTTCAAAGGAGGAAACTGAGACCTAGAGAGGGTTAAGAATTTGATCAAGATCACGTGGCTGTTAGAGCAGACCTGAGACCCGAAGCTTGGGTCCATGTCTCCTCTTTCCCAGACTCATGCTTCCAGCAGTGGGAGTTTACTGGAAACATGACAGTTCTCCTTAGAGCCCTCAGATGGACCCTAGGTCCATGATTCTATCAATTTAGGCTTTAAGAATGTTGGTCTAAAAGAGACATGCTGTGCCTGTAACTGTCCTTTATTCATGAAACATTAGATTCCCCACTCTATTCAACTGCCCCAAGAGAAATACATTAAGTGGCTCGTGAAGCACTGTCAAAATAGATCTTTGTGTACCTGGCTATGTATTAACTAGTTATACTGACGTCGGCTCTATCTGTTCCAGATAGATGGATGACTTTCAGTAAGCATAGTATTTATACATGATGACTACTTAATTAATGCAAACGACTATTAAGTGTATTTAGAATGACATACTGGCCATGTTTGATGATGGGAGTAGAGAGGACAGGGTTTGCCTCTCACACAAGGGTAACACCAGAGGATGGAGAACATGGTCCCAAGACTGTGACAACAAAAATATGAGAATATTCAAAACTTCAATTCAATAAATACAAAATGAGAGAGATAATTTTTCTATGTATCAATCACCAGGCAATGTACCACCAGGCATTGATGCTCATATTCTCATGGAGTATTAAAAAAGAGATTCCTGGGTTCTACCCTAGAGATTCCACTTCAGTAGGTGTGGAGTAGAACTCAAGATTGTGCATTTCCAAAAAGCTCCAGTGTTGCTGTTGCTGTCAGTCCATGGGCCATAGGATATAGAGATAATACTCTTTTCATATTTTTATAAGTAAATGGGGGCAAAAAATGTATCAAATAAACTCCTACTTATCTATGCTTGTGCATATATGTGTGTTTATATATATGTACATATATAAATTTGAAAAAATCTTGGGGTGCCTCGGTGGCTCAGTCAGTTACGTGTCTGCCCTCAGCTCAAGTCATGATCCCCGCGTCCTGGGATCAAGCCCTGCATCAGGCTCCCTGCTCAGTGGAGAGCATGCTACTCCTTCTCCCCGTGCCTCTCTCCCTGCTCTCTCTCTCTCTGTGTCAAATAAATAAAAAAATAAAATCTTTAAAAAAAAAATAAAGTGACCTTTAAAATAAATAACTTGACCTGTCTTTCATGTAGGTTTTTTGACCTAACCACCTTAAAACTTCAATGCAAAAGGGAGACTGCAAAGTTTGCTATCAAAAAGGTATGGTTAATTTTTTTTAAGACCAAATACTTTACTATCTCCAGATACCTGAACATATGTGGAATTATCTTGTAATAAAATTGAGATGCCAAAAGCCCACCTTGCAAGTTTTCTTTGTGAGAAACAACCCCAATATGAGCAAATCAGATACCGTGTAATAAGACCCAAAAGTATTTTTCCAAAGACAGAAAGAAAAATATCCAAGCAGCAGAACCCCGATTAGAAAGACACAATACAAAGATAACAGAACTATTTTTAAGCTACATTTTATGACTGGGGGCACAGCAAAATAGTTTGCAATAGAAAGTTTTCATGCTGATTACATGAAATCAAAATACATACTGTTCAAAGGCAGCTAACATTAAAAAAATGCAGGCTAGTTTATGCAATGAATTTCAGTGTTCTTTCAGTCTGGGAATATTTCAGAACACATTGCAGGTACAGCTGGGAAAACTCAGTGATACCCCTGTCCAGATCTCAGCTATCAGGTTATAAAAATATTTTCACATTTCCTGCAGATGTCTAGATTCCTTTCTTTGCTAGTAATTTTAATTCAGAACTCATTATTGACAGCTGTTTGTTCTGATAGAACCTAATTGCTCTTTTACCAGACTCAGCTGCAAGCAGGCTGATTTCCTTCCCCTTATAGAGTATATTACACATAAACACAGGCAGGGAAAAAAAAATAACCAATTAACTAAATACGTGTGTATAAAATGATTCATTGAGAGCACTGATCAAGTAATGTATCTAACGGCAACATAGGTCAAAGGAAATTACAGCACTTACCGTTTAACAGTATTAATTATATGCAAATATTCATAAGCATTAAAACATATAGATGATGAGTGGCAGCATCTCAGAATCTGCTCCTTTATTGATGGGTATGGGAGTTTTAACCTGCTCTGGTGTCAACCTGGGCCAGCTCAACCCTCCTTAAGCAACCTGGGGTTTCCTGCTCCCAGAAGGTCACCATATTGATGCTGAATTTAGTGCAGATACCTGATGGGCACAGCTCACTGCAGCTCAAACTCCTGGGCTCAACCCATCCTCCTGCTGCAGCCTCCCCAGTAAATGGGACGACAGGCACGCACCACGGCAAGGGGCTGAAAATCTACCCTTTCATTAAAGAGACTTCTAAATTACTACATTTAAGTAATTGGTAAGGCATTTAATCTACTGAAGAGTTAATAACATCTGATATCCCATGTGCATAGGATGCGAGATGCCTGCCATAACCAACATCAGTCAGAAGGAATCTGACATGCTGTGGGACTGTTTTGCTGAGCACCAACTCTTCCTTGCTCTCCACTCAGGGCTATGGATTTGAGCTGTTTTTCCTAAATTTGCAGGAAGAGGAGTACAAATTCATTGATGTCAAAGCTACTTCCTTTGGAAGATTCTAAGGCAATGCCTCATTTTAGCAGCTCCCCAAGAGACACAGGAACAGCTTGGCAATGTTCATTCCATCACATGCCTCAGCAACCTCGCTCACGGAGTCTAGGCCAATTTTGGGACCCCAAGCTGCCTTAGTGGACTGGAACACTCTGTAGAGGGGCAAACTCAGGGCTGGATTCAGCAGAGACCATATGAGCAGCAAATAATACTGCATTTGAGAAGAGCAATAGCTTGTTTTATTTCCTGTCTGTGTGTTCTGGAAGTGGAGGGGATGTGGTGATCAGGGATGGGCAAACTGCTTCTTAGTAAGGAACCCATTCAAGGAAAATAAACTTTTTCTTGACATCAGGGACACTATATGGTGCTTCCCTTTCTGGGGGCACAAAGTGCTTCTCTTTGCAGACTTAATCTACCTCATATCGGGAGGAAGATATTGGGAATGGGATGCTTATTACCCTGATAATTCTCAGGGTTTCAGCATACATTTCCATTAATACCAGACATAATGGTAATTAGAATGCAAGCCCTAGACTCAACATTTACAAAGCCTCACATATAATGAATGTAAAGTATCCAACAGGGCTTCGTGCCCATAAAATCTGGTCCATAGCATACTTCCAGCCTCTCCCCCAACCAAGTAACAAGGGAAACCATTTATTTGGCATTTTAAGAATAATGCCACTGCCCTTTTACTTTATTTTTTACCTATACAATACAGATTATGCCATTTAGAATTCTTGCACGGCTTTCCTCCTGGTATTGTTTTGGATAATGACACTACCACTCATGTTCACTTACCCATCAAATATTTATTAAGCATCTTTTTCATGTGTAGCATAGATCCAGGGGAGAAAGACGCAATGCTGAACTCCTAGATACCATTTCTGACCTCATATCTCTAACGGCTGGACATTACAGTCCAGGGAAGAAATTCAGTATTTGCCTGTGGAAGTTAATACTCACCACACTTAAGAAGCCCATTTTTTTCCCTTAAAAGTTCACTTTTTACTGATTAAAATAATTTAAACATAATTGAAGTCTTGGCTGCATTGGTGAAATGGACTATTTTGTTTTCACGTAAGTGTGACAGGAAAAGCAGTGATGTGATATGCTTGTTTTATGAGTCAGTTGGCAAGTGGAAAGAACACGGACTTTAGAGTTTCAACATCTGGCTCTTCCACTTGCTAGCTGTGTGATGTTAGGTCATGTATTTATCCTCCCTGAGCCTCAGTTTTCTCATCTGTAAAATTTAAACCCATTCCTAAAGGTTGCTATAAGGCTATTGTTGGCAAAAAAAAAAAAAAAAAAGCCTTTTAATTAATATATTCTTGATAAATATTTCCTTACTCTTTTTTTTCTATGAATTAAGGACCTAGAGTTTAATATTTTAATTCTTTGGCTAATGGCAGAGTAGATAATGCAAGTTTCTATTCTTGCATGGTTTATTTTAAAGACTTATACTAATGAACTAATGAAACTAATACTCCATTTTGTTTCCTGATTTCTATCTTGTCAAGATAAAACAATGTCATATACAAGTCAATCAGATTTTTAGACTTGAAAAGGATATTAGAGATAATCTAATCCAGTGCTTCTCAAAGTGCTGCCCCTGACCAGTAGCATTACTTGGGAATTTGTTAGAAATGCAGATTTGAGGACCCTACCTTGGCCTACAGAATCAGAAACTCTGGAGGTAGTGTCAAAGAATCTGAGTTTCAATACACCCCTCAGGTGATCCTGATGCATGCTAAAGTTTGAGAACCACCTCCAAGCCAATCCCTTAAATTTAACAGATGGAGAGACTGATTCAAAGGGGCACATGCACCCCAATGTTTATAGAAGCAATGTCTACCACAGCCAAACTATGGAAAGAGCCCAGATCTCCATCAAGAGATGAATGGATAAAGAAGAAGTGGTATATATACCCAATGGAATATTACTCAGCCATAAAAAAGAATGTAATCTTGTCATTTGCAATGACATGGATGAAGCTAGAGAGTATTACGTATGCTAAATGAAATAAGTCAGTCAGAGAAAGACAAATACCATGATTTCACTCATATGTGGAATTTAAGAAACAAAACAAGAAGCAAATAGAAAAAGAAAAAAAAAAAAGGAAGAGACAAACCAAGAAACAGATTCTTAACTACAGAGAACAAACTGATGGTTACCAGAGGGGAAGTGGGTGGGGGAGGGGTAAAATACATGAGAGGGATAAGGAATGCACTCGATGTGATGAGCACCGGATGCTGTATGGATGTGTTGAATCACCATATTGTACACCTGGATCTAATATTGCACTGTATATTAACTAACTGGAATTTGAATAAAAACTTAAAAAAAAAACCCAGGAATGCCAAGGGGTGGGGGAATAGAGTTCCATGTTTAAGTAAGTTTCAGAAATTCCCTCTTGAAAGTTCACAATAGAAATGAGTACTTTATAGGATTGAGGGACTCTATTGTATAAAGTAATTTAACTTAACTTAGCCCATAACTTACTTGACTATAGAAAAAACTCCCCACATAACATCTATTACCAACTCAGGACATTAATTAATGAGATAGTCTGAATTCTGTTTCTATACTTCTTGTAGAGTACAGAATGGGTAGGAAAATTATTCATTCGATTATGTGTACCAGTAATTGTTTGGAAAATGCTCAACATTTGGATTTGCAAAATTGCTCTTCTTATTTTCTTTTGCTCCCTTTTTTCTAAATCAGGTAGCTAATAGTTTCTGAATTCAGCTTTCCTTTCACAGATTAATAAAAGGAAGCTTTCACCAGGGGATGTGAGGCATTGGATGTTAAATAACAGTGGTGGGCCTATGGTGAACTGAGCCTTTAAAAAATAAAATTTAATTTTAAAATAAAGGCATTGAACAAAATAAAATAGTTGTCTGCAAGTCAAAATTTGCTAAGTACAGTTTTGGAAACAAGCTGTCCAAAGAAGGGGGTGGTTTCTATAGCCTGGAACCATTTCAAAACTTGATGACATTAATGAAATGATACACCACACTCATAGATTGGAAGAACCAGTATTGTTAAAATGTCTATTCTATGTAAAGCAATCTATAGATTCAATGAAATCTCTATCAAAATACCAACAGCATTTTTCACAGAGCTAGAACAAATAATACTACAATTTGTATGGAACCAGAAATATCCCAAATAGTCAAAGCAATCTTGAGAAAAAAGAACAAAGCTGGTGGTATCACAATTCTAGGTTTTAAGATATACAATAAAGCTGTAGTAATTAAAATGGTATGATACTGGCACAAAATTAGACACACAGACCAGTGGAATAGAACAGAAAGCCCAGAAATAAACCCATATTTATATGGTCAATTAATCTATGACAAAAGAGGCAAGAATATACAATGAGAAAGACAGTCTCTTCAACAAACGGTGCTGGGAAAACTGTATAGCTATGTGCAAAAGGAGAAAGGTGGGCCATTTTCTTACACCATACACATAAATGAACTCAAAATGGATTAAAGACCTAAATGTGAGACTTGAAATCACAAAAGTCCTAGAAGAAAAAAATAGGCAGTAATCTCTCTGACATCAGCCATAGAAACATTTTTGTAGAAATGTCTCCTGAGGCATGGGAAACAAAAACAAAAATAAGCTATTGAGAATATATCAAAATAAAAAGCTTTTACACAGTGAAGGAAACCATCAACAAAACAAAAAAGCAACCTACTGAATGGGGAAGATATTTGCAAGTGATATATCTTATAAGAGTTAATATCCAAAATATATAAGGAACTTTTACCACTCAACTCCTCCCCAAAGGCAATAATAATCCAATTAAAAATGAGCAGAGGACCTGAGTAGACATTTTTCCACAGAGGACACCCAGATGGCCAACAGACACATGAAAAAATGTTCACTATCACTAATCATCAGGGACATGAAAATCAAAATAACAATGAAATATCACTTTACACCTGTCAGAATGGCAAGAATCAAAAAGATAGGAAATGACAAGTGTTGGTGAGGATGCAGAGAAAAAGGAACACTTATGCAGTGTTGGTGGGAGTGCAAACTGGTGCAACTATTGTGGAAAACAGTATGGAGTTTCCTCAAAAAATTAAAAATAGAAATACCATATGATCCAGTAATTCTACTATTGAGTACTTACCCAAAGGGCGGGGGGAACTAATTTGAAAAGATATATGTACCCCTGTGTTTACTGGAGCATTATTTACCACCGCCATATGGAAGCAACCCAAATGTCCATGGATAGAGGAATGGATAAAGAAGAGGTGATACAAACACACACACACACACACACACACACACACACACACTCACAGGAATATTACTCAGCCATAAAAAAGAACAAAATTTTGCCATTTGCAACAACATGAATGGACCTTGAGGGTGTAATAAGTCAAATAGTCAGATAGTGAAAAATAAATCCCGTAAGATTTCACTCATATGTGGAATTAAAGAAACAAGACAAATGAACAAAGCAAAAGGAGACAAACAAAACAACAACAACAACAACAACAAAACCAGACTCTTAAATACAGGGAACAAACAGGTTGTAGCTGAGAGGTAGGTGGATGGGAACGTGGGTGAAATAGATAAGAAAGAAAAGGCACAAATTTCCGGTTCCAAAATAAATAAGTCATGGACATGACTGGTGCACCGAAGGGAATATGGTCAATAAGATTGTAGAAACGATGCTTGGTTACAGATGATGACTAGGCTCACCGTGGTGAGCATCGAGTAAAGTCTAGAACCGTGACATCACTACGTTTTCCATCTGAAACTAAAATTACACTGTCTGTGAATCATACCTCAATAATTATAATATGAAAACCGTGATGCTGCTAAGACTTCAGACGTAGAGAAGCAGTGCCAGATGATGGTGGCATGGGAGGCAGAGTCCAGGCATCCTTCCCCAGGAGCTGAGCAAGTGGTAAGGAGTGCCCTTTACATTAAGTATGTTCATGGAAATTGAACATTTACCTGAGGAAAGGCCGCCCAGGTTATTAAAATCTCAAATGTTGAATGGCAGTTATGTAATGAGTTTCTTTTAAAAAATAGAGAATGAACTGCCATTTATATAAACACTGCTTGAAATATTGATAACTGAAGCTGGGTGATGGGTGCTTAGGGGTTCATTCTACATTCTGTCTGCACTCAGGTATGTTTGAAATGTTACACTAAAAAATATTAGGAAAAATAGATTATTTTTCTCCTAAAATAAAGCTCTTTCCAAGTTCAGGGTCCCTGAGGGGAAAAAATAACAAAGAAGATGTTGTTTAGAACCATTAACCGAGTTCCAGTAGCTAAGATTGGACCTCAGTTTCTTATGTCATAGCCAAACTGTAGTATGACGCAGCTTTACACTAAAAAATATTAGGAAAAATAGATTATTTTTCTCCTAAAATAAAGCTCTTTCCAAGTGCAGGGTCCCTGAGGGGAAAAAATAACAAAGAAGATGTTGTTTAGAACCATTAACCGAGTTCCAGTAGCTAAGATTGGACCTAAGTTTCTTATGTCATAGCCAAACTGTAATATGACGCAGCTTTAAAAAGAGACTGTGGACTTGAGGGATAATTCTAGAAGTGCTACTTTATGAGATTATCTATATGGAAGTATAGGCAGTATTCAGCAAAAGGTGTGACGTTCACCTTAGGAACTGTTGTACCTTTGCATGTTATGTATGCCATGAAGATTCACTCTAAAAATGACTTACATGCAGAATTATCATTTCAAATTTTTAAAATGTGTTTATTCCCAAGCCTTTAGGAAATATAAGCACAACAAC
The DNA here is from genome assembly GCF_024610735.1 of Ursus americanus. Lineage (NCBI taxonomy): Eukaryota > Metazoa > Chordata > Mammalia > Carnivora > Ursidae > Ursus > Ursus americanus. Next base: position 57,570,115 of record NC_142144.1, on the reverse strand, counting down.
AAAGGCATGCATACAGAGCTCTTCTAACTGACTACATTCACAGAGCTTCTTACTGAATTCTAGAGGAGGTATTGCTAAGCTTGTGGCTTTACTATTGTACCCTACAAATCAGTAAGTTTGACTTTAATTGAACCAAGGTAACAAGTGAATTTCAGGCTGTAGTACATCAGAGAAAATAATCTGAAGCCAAGTCAATCATTTCCAGACACACAAAAAAGGGATGAAAAGTTAACCACAGGTTATAAAGAATTTTGTGGTTTGCAACATGATTGGTTATGGTTTTTCAAATGAAAGTAGTGAGCAACAGTCCAGACTGAGCAAGAATCTTTGCCCATATGATTAGAATTCGAGCTGGGTTAAGGTTGACAAAATGAGACTTTTAACTGATTAATTATTATTATTTTTTAAACTTTTCAACCCCTTTTGCTCATTTCTCCCCCCACCCCCACCCCTTGCTTCTGGCAACCACCAATCTATTTTCTGTATCTATAAGCTTCTTGTTTTTTGCTCTGTGTGTGTGTGTGTGTGTTTTAGATTCCACATATGAGTGATCACACGGTACTTGTTTTTCTACAGTGACTGATAACCTGTGAATCCAAGTTAGAACTGAATTTGAAGGTAGTTAGAGAAAACTTATTATGGCTTTCATAAAACCAAAATTCCTAATCGACATCATCATCATCAAGAACTGTTTAATCTACCAAATTTTATGCAGTTTTCCCATGCAGAAAAAATGCCTTTGGCAAATCACCAGATTGTTCTTTACTTAGAGTAAAAGCTTTAAGATCTAAGAGCTTCATTCATTACCTTGCATTTTTTAAATTCCCTACTATGTATGAACTACTCTAGGAAGTTTGATTTTCACTAGGGTTCTAAGACATATGTGAAACACGCCTCATATTTTGAGACAATGTATGGTCCTCCTTTGTCTATGTTAAAATCTAACCACCTTGGCTCTTGATAAGATTTAGAAGCTTACTACTATGACCTACTGAGGCATTTTCACTCTGTATCAGGCAATGGGTAGGTCAAATCGTGATAACAGCCTAGCCTCAGAGGCAAGAGGAGGCTGTGCCCACTTAGCCCTGCTCTTTATAGCTACAGACTATGGCAGTGAGGTGAAAAAGTACAGATAGAAAAAGGAATTTCAACCCACATCTCTTACATACAAATCTGGGGGCAGTTATGGATCCAAAAGGAAAAAACAAATCAGGAAATAAAAAAAAAATTTAAAAAAAGGTGATGTGGCCAAAATTTAGGTAACAATTCTGGAAGATATTAAATGGCCTTTTCTTCTGCTTTCTTATTTCATAAATTGGCAAAAGAACCTGTGTTTTGGGTTACACTTAGGGTTTTGCTTTTCTTCTGCCATCCTGTGAAGGAAATTCATGGTGTACCTAGCCAGGCTTATGAGAGCAGAACAGTGGAAATCAATGGGACTCCACAGTGTCTTATTCGGGCTGAAAAGTTTTGGTATGATAACACGGGGTGGGGGGGTCCAGTGGCTTAGTAGAGTCTTAAGACCTCCTTCCACCCCCCCAACCCCAGGTATGTTCTATGCCAAAAAGAGACTTCCTGTTTGCTTAATTTATCATTATTTAGTTTATCTTCAACACAGAAACCATTTATATATGCAGGCATTTATTTCAAGATTCTCTTCTGCTTTTGGTGTTACTTCATACAGTTCTGCAAGAAATTCTCTCAGCAGCTGTACTTTTTTTAGAAACACAAATATACCTTATTAATGCTACTTCTCAAGGCAAAGTATTTAAAAATACTTGGTAAACATTTGTTTATTTACATAAAAGCTTTCAGAGTTTCGCACAGCTAGATTTAGGGCATATAACAAACAGTGAGTGTGTGAAAGAAATATAAGTGATTCCAGCAGATGGCATGGTCAGAAGCAAAGGGTTTCCAAGAGCAAGAAAAAGCACAAATCCAAACTGAGAAGTCCAAATGGCTGTAATTGTAACACATTTACAGTAGAATGGAGAAGGTCATTTATATTATGTTAAGAAATACAGGGGCAGATTCTTATCTTATGCAAGTGTGTTACACAAAATGGGGATTTGGCACATGGGTTACTATCAGATAATATACCACACACAGTTTTTATTTCGATTCCAGCAGAAAAACAATATTGACAAATTTCTTTCTCTCTTTGCTTCCTACTTTATTGAATAGAAGAGGTAACAATAGCATCTGCTGCACTTGGCTGGAGCCTGGGAGGAGGAAATTGTGGATGATGAGCCTCCCAGGCATATGGCCACTAAAAAGCTCACGCTACAGCCATGGCACAGCCAGGATGGAGCTCCAATGGCGCAGCAGATACATAAGGCCGCCAGTCCACACCAGGGCTGGGCTGCCAAGCCAGCATGTGAAGTCATTTTTAGTGGCCTGAGTGGTTTTCACCATCACAGCTCCAGGCGTTACTGCAAAGCAAGAGGAGTTTATCTCTAACGTTCATTTCCTCTCCCTGTGGCATCCCTCTACCATTTTCTGCTGCCCCGGCCTTACTGACCACCTGGGTGCCCAACACATCCAGGCTGCTGCCCACCTACCCCTCAGCCTTCTTTCAATCGGCCGTGGTCTTAAAGATCTGTGACACTTAATTGGCTCTAATGCATCAAAATTACCTATTCTGACCATTTTAGTTTCAAACATAATGCGTCCCTGCTGTTATATAGGTGCTTTCTGCTTATTTTCCTAACTCAGCTAGAAAATGTTAAGGGACTCCTTAATCAAATTAACTGGACCAAAATTAAAAGGATTATAATGCAGTGGAAAATATATTGAACCAACAGTCAGAAGACTTGAGTCCAGCAAGAGTCAATGGGAAAGCGGTCAACCTCCTTGGGCCTCATTTTATTTTCTTATTTCTGAAACTAAAGAGATGGAGTAGAAAAGGGAAGGGGAGGTGGGGAGGTAGAGAGGAAGAAGGCAGAGAGAGAGAGAGAGAAGAGAGAGGAGAGGGGGAAGGAGGAGTTGTTTGGGAAACTTGAGATGTCCCTTCCAGGTCTAGGATTCACTGTGAATGAATCATATTCCTGGAATTTTTGAGTTTAAAAAGAAGCCTATCAACTCTATTAATTCCTAAATTACAGTAAGATGTGAAGAAAATATTTTTGAGACAGGATTAAATGGGACTAGAGTATAAATTTCTCCTTCCACAGATGTTGATATTTTAGAAAAAGAATCAGGTAGCAGTTATGAAACAAATGACATAGAATTTTCCTCTACTTTTTTAAAACCTATTTCATGTATCAACAACAATAAAAACCCTCTGTATTTTAGGGTGGGCCTGGGGTTTTGCTCCCTAGGAGGAGTATTTACTGTGGACTTAGCCAGGCTGGTAGGAATGGAGAGAAGAGCTCGTGTGTTCAGTAAATAAGGTTCATTGACATAGAACTCAGTGCTGGGAAAAATGAAGTCACACATCATTTGTTGCCTCTCCAGTCATGAGGTGGAGTCTGTTTCACTATCCCTTTGAATCTCGGCGGGCCCCTGCCTTGCTTTGAGCAAAAGAGTGTGGTGAAAGTGATGATGTGTGACTTCCAAGGTTTGGCCTCAAAAGGTCACAGAAGCTTCTCCTTTGATCCCCAGAACTCTGAGACCACCAGACCAGGATGCAAGGTCATGGGGAGTGGGACAGGCTAGCTTTCCCAGGCCTTCCAGCTGGCTGCAAAGGACAGCTCAGGAGGGGCCAGCAGAAGACCACTGCCTGGCCCCAAGTAACCCACAGAACTGTGAGAAATAACAGATTATGGTGGTTTTAAGCCAGTAAGTTTGGGTTGGTATTTGTAAGCAGTGGTGGCTAACTGATAGCTATACCCTCCACTTCAGAAAGGTCACCAATTCCTAAGGCACACAGCTGTAGCAGAAAAAGAAATGTGGTTACAATTTTTTTTTTTAAGATTCAATGCTCAAAACCAACCCAATCTGAGACAAATGAACAAAACCAGATAAAAGGGAAAAAAAACTTTCTCAGAAAGATCATAATTCTCAAAATCCTTTCCTTTCAGGTGTTAAAAGGAATTTGAGCAAGTAACTATTTAGCTTTTATTATCAGAATGAAAGAGCTACAGTTAACCCTGCCCCATCTCATCTTCTCCATTTAGATATATCATAAACCACAGACTCTACAAGAACCACTGTAGATCAATGAAAGTCTTAACCACTGACCCTCTCTTGTTGGACTGAAAGGTGAAGAAGGCCTTTTTTATTGGTGAGGTGGGAAAAGTATGCAGGGAGGTAGGATGGGGAAAGAGAGAAAAAGAGACTGCTCAAGCTCTTTGGAAGGCCAACAAAAATAAAATAAATGAAAAGTGTTTAATTATTTCACAAGAAACTTATCCTCAATAAAATCTTTGGTTTAAAAATAGAGTGTGCTGTCCCAGAAATACATACTCCCCCAAAAATTCAAGAGCAAGGGATTCTTAGGACCTTTATGTTTGGGCAGGGGTCTTGCATTATGACTCACTTGTCTTCCATACATCTAATCTTTCATCTTCGGCTTCCACTAGACATTGAAAAAGGGGACAGCCAAATAAATCATATGCCACTTAAAGGCATTCCTCGGGCTTATTGTTTTGAACTTCCAAAATGCTAGATGTCCATACCAAACATGAATATGAAGTAATGTTCCTGATACACTAGCAACAAAAGCCAGCACTTGTCAGTCCCAAAGATCATGGCCCTTAGAAGTAGCCATCTTGGGAGGCTGAAGATTTATTACTGCTGCATTAATTTGCTGCTGTGGTGCAAGTATTTTTGGAACTCCTTTTTGGCAGTAGAGTTAAGAGCCTGTCACCTGTTCTTTTGAATTCCCTAATGGTGGCACATCTTCGTCCTTGAAGGTGGATTATTTATTTATTTACTTTTTTAAGTGCCAAGAGACATGTAGAGCCAAACCTGGGTTTGTATGGTTGGTGGCCAAGGTAGGGGATATTGTTGGCTGATATTTCAAGTAACGAGCCTAGCTCACTGTACGCTCTAAAAAGTGATTCTTAAGGCAAGTCTCATAAAGAAATTCTCCCAATGTTTAAAATGAGGATGCCATTCAAAGAAGTGTTTTTAAGCTTTAAAACTTTGAGCTGGGCTATCTCATTTGATGCATACATTCCACACAATCAAAGATCAGTTTAGCTGACATATAGCAATGTTTCTCAACCAGGGGTGAATTTGCTCCCAACGGGACATTTGACAATGCTTGAGGGCATTTCTGATTGTCACAATCCTTGGGGCATGCTACTGGCATTGGGTGGACAGAGGCCAGGGATGTTGAGAAGCATCTTTCAATGCACAAGGCAGTCTCCCACAACAAAAATTTTATGACCCAAATGTCAATGGTGTTGAGGTTAAAAAGCTTGTCTTATAGTAACAATCTATTTTAACAAGATTTTTAAACTGCAGTGAAAAAATTACTACATGTAGTATTATGTGTTTTTAAAGTGTAAAATTTTAAAGCGTTAAATAGTCACCACTCACCTAGATTAATATATGCATATACACACACCCATACATTTTCTACTCTCCTAGCTTACAAACTACATAGAAGTCAAACCCACATTTCAGAAAAATGTGATAATGTTCATTGTCGTTTGATAGTAAGAGAACCAATTAAAATAAGCACATATTTTATGTGGGGCAAAACAATGATAACAAAAACGTCTATTAGTACAGACATTTATTGACTTCTCTCTATGTGGCAGGTACCTGTCTAATTATCACTTTACACATATCATCTTATTTGATCTTTATACACTAAACAGTGAGGGTCATACTATTATTATCCCCACCTTACTAATCAGGAAACTGAGGCTTAACAAGGCTAAATAAATTGCAGTGAACAGTGCAGCTGGGATTTGAACTCTAGTAAGCTGATTTCAAGTGATTTTCAATACTAACCACCATTTAATGCTGTCCCCAAAGGGGATTCTGGATCTGCTAAAAGCCATCTCTGTTGTGGGCTGGGGACAGTTCTGCTCTCATTTGTGTAACATAAATTGGGCAAAATAGAAAATGGCAGTATGGTGTAGACAAAGAGGAGAGGACCTTGAATCATAAAACATGGGTTCTCAGCCACACTTTCTACTTACTAGTTGGGTATGTGGTCTTCATCAAGTCACTTAACTTCTCAGAGTCTCAATTTCCTTATCTGTAGTGTGGAGATGGTAAGACTATACCCTTACTCTTTTTGTTGTAAAGATTAAATCAAATAGATGATGGAAAGATGCTCTGTCAATGGCCACTTATCTACACAAAAGTAACTTGGTTGCTATTCTTGGGCACGGGAAGGGAATGGAAAGGTGACAGTTTCCCAGGTGCCGCTTTCAGGGATTTTTGGGACCTACCCCTGATATCTGACACTAACATTAGTTGTTTCTTACAATATTGGTCTCACCTCTCCTCTACTGCCTTTATATCTATGTCTTTTCAAATAAATTTTCCATTTCATCAGGCAGCCAGAATACTCCCCCCAGTACCCCAAACACCTTCAGTGTGAGTTTTATATTTTACACCTACTGGAGTCATTATGCAATTCCTTTTAATGTTTTCTTTGGTTTCAATTACTCTTAAATTATTTCAGTGCATGTAAGGCATTTTTCACTTATAGACTGTGCCATCAAACCATTGAAGATCTGGCCTCCTGATTTATATCACCATGTTGTTTCATAAATTAAGAATTTGTTCTGCATGCACAATTATTAGTATATAATAAGAGAACCTATGCAATAGTTTCAATGAGGTATAATTATTTCTCCTCACCTTAAAATGTTTCCATAAATAAGGACACACTGCATATTCCACCCATTTTCTTATTAAAAGATGTTAGTATTTTTAACAGTCCAGTCTTTCATCTACAGAAGGCTAGCTTCTCTTATTAATTTATATATGAAAATGAATCCCAGGTTTAAGGAAAATATGGGTCTATGGTTTGTACTTGTCATTATCTCAAAACTATCACCTACTTTGGCAATACCTGTGGTCTTTGATCTAAAGAGATATTTGAACAGAACATTGGGGAAAATAAAGGATGGCATTTAGAATGAATGGTTAAAATGCATTAAACAATTTTCCATAGCACCCTTAGCTCTTTAGATCAAAGGTCTTTTATTTTTATGATCATATGCAATATTTTCCAAAAACCTTTTAACCTTGAAAAGGCTATTTTTGTCAATATTGGTTTGCTATTAGAAGTAAATGGTTATGTTGTAAATATGGTCTAAGTAGTTTTTTGGTTGTGCTTTCACCTATAAAGTAAAAAAGTATTATCAAGATTGAGTCTTATGAATCTAACCCCAAATTGTCATTTGATTTTTACCAGACCACCCTTAGTGGTTCATTGATGCTTCCAAAACATTATTGATCTACATCTAGCCCTCAGTTCCTTAGGGTCTTATTTTTTTTCAAGATTTCATTTATTTTTTGTGGGAATATGAGAGAGAGAGGAAGAGAGAGCACACAAGTGGTGAGGAGGGGCAGAGGGAGAGGGAGAAGCAGACTCCCTGCTGAGCAGGGAGCCTGACGTGGGCTCAATCCCAGGACCCCAGGATCATGACCTTTTTCTTTCTGCTTTTAAAGACTGGTTTAATTCTATGATTTATAAAAATTAAATATCCTTAGGAGGTCTATTTTACTCTTCTCAGAATCTTCTCATTTAGAAGACAGATTTAGAGGGTCTTGATCTATCCCTCCTTCATATTTATTCATAAATAAATTTCTCCTATGAAGATAAGGTATTCCCTTGGTCTTAAAAGGGGTTAACCATGACTCAGAGTTAAGTACCACGGGTCAAGGGTTTATAACTGACACACTGAAATTATGGCTTCATCCCAATTTATTCATTCTTAACAAAAAGCAAATTCAAATCAGTTGTCATATTCCTTTGGTACTAGTAAAATATAAACCACAAATTCTTCTATAGAACAACTTAAAGAATAGGGCTCAATAGGGAGAAAAGTGAACAAAACTTCGTTTTCTAAGAGGGAGAGTGAAACAATATGGGGAAATGTAACATATAACCTCTATGAAAATCTAAGCTTTATAAATAGCTTGAAAGTTCTGTCCCTTAGTTTCTTTCAAAATCAAATTTGTAAGGGAGGAGAAAAATACCACATGTCTCTATTCATGTACTGCATAGATATTTGTGAAGAGGTAAGGGCAAATATTCATCTGACAACCATTCTAGTCAACAAAGATACATTAAGGAGGTAAGTGTGAGGAATTAAGGTAGTCTCTGTAACAAGAAAAGTCAGAACTAGATACGATGATGAGTAAACAGGTCAAGGACTTTGAAATAGGGCCTAAATTTACCACCCCCCTGTGCTTAATGCTCCTCACAAATAAAACATACTGTTTTGTGAATTAAACGAGTGATCCTTTGAGTGCTTAGTGATACTTGGAAAATAGTGATGGCTCAGTAATGGGTAGCCACTGTGATTATTCTAAAATGATTAAGGGGTAAAAGAGATGCACATACTAACAATTACCTTTGATACAGAACAAGTGAAATAAAGGCTAGAATAGGGCCATGTGATGTGGAGGCAGAAAGAAGGGAGTGGGTCATTCTGACTGGGTCACCAGGATAGGCTTAAAAAGTGAAAAGCCCTCCCAGTGGTGGCCAAAGGTGGAGGTAGGACCAGCAAGTGATCTAAAGGCTGGCAAACTGCCTTGGTCCATAGGGACAGGCAGCCTAGGGCACACAGTGGCTATCACTAGAGGCATGAGCTCAGGAGGGTAAGCTGGTCTTCCTTGGTCTCTGCTTCTTCTTGTGTAAAATGGGAAAATTAGATTCCTACCTCTGAAGGTGATCTGTATATAAAAAACATTAACACATGTAAAACACTTAGAACGGGGCCTCTCCAGTTGAGAAGCAAGAGTATCTGCTGTCGATTAACAGTTCAGTACGTTTAACTATTATTGTGGCTAAAAAACAGGGATCTATGTCTATCTTTAATCATGAAATGGAGAGCGTGTGGAAAAGGACATAAAAGGATTGTAGAAAAAGGGACTCAGAAACAGGTATAAGAAAGATAAAGGCAATTTAAAACAATTAAATTCTCATAAGAAATACCACAATATAAAGAGAGAAAAATACAGTCTCATGTTAAACAAAAAAATAGTCCAGCCCTGAAATGATCTTCCTATTTCTATAAAAAATTCTAAAACACCACATGGAGTTCAGTTAACTTCAGAAAGCAATTATTGAGCAACTACTATGATGTACGAGCTGGGATACAAATGTGCATCATCCATCAGCCATGCTCTCTGGGATTTCAAGGCATATGTGATCTGTATGCACACAGTTAATATGCTAAGTGTGAACCTATTTTATAAGAGCTCAGAGAATACAGTGTTTAATTCTTTTTGCAGGAAGAGGAATGGGAAATGAGCTTAAAAGGATTTTCTAGAATTTCAACTCAGATGTTTATAGCATGAAGCAATCCCTATGAAAGGATGAGTTGAGCCGTGTGTAAAACAATAGGGTAAGAAAGGTTTGGAAAACTGGATACTGCATTCCAGTTTAAAGGTGTTCAAGTTCAAATTAAAAAAAAAATTACCATGGATGTCAACAAAACCATCTGAGGCCAGTTTGCAACCTTTGCAGTACACACGGCAAGTGCTGCTTGAGGTGGGTTAGGAAACAGGATTGAACATCGCAGGTGGAGAGAGAAACAGGTGAAATTCTAGAGTGTATAAATATCATTTACCAAGAGCCAGAGATGAAAGTACTTGGAATGTGTAGCTAGCAGTAAGTGACTACGAGAGTGAACAATGAGGCATGAGGGAGGCATCAACCTAGACTATAAAGGGCCAGGAACACAATGCCAAGTTCAAACTTCATCTTGACAGCATCAAGAAGCACCACATTAATTTCTATGTATCCTTAACAGTATCATCTTAAGAGTTCAATGGTTTCTCAGGTCTTCATGAACACAGATTTGTTATTATAAATGATTCTAACTCTTAGCAAATGAGAAAATGTTCTCTGTCACTGGGGAAAACTTGACAGAATTACCATGATGGAAAACATTTAAATTTTTAAAAATCTATTAGGCTAAATATTGCATATTTAGAAACATCTGTTTATTCATAGGATACATGGCTCAAGTCATATAGCTTATATCCAAGTTAATGTTGATTATTTTCTTTTGAGTGTAAATATATATATAGCTTTTAAAACTTACTCAATAATTAATATACTAATAATCTGACATTATTTCATACTTCTACATTCTATGCACTGTCCTAAGTGCTTTATCATTTCATATCATTTCATTTAATCTTCATGAAAGTCTTATTGTTATGAAAAGTGTTACCCCACTTATAGGTGAAGAAACACAGCTAGCAGATATGAAATAACCTGCCCAAAGGCACACAGCCCATAAGCAAACAATTCAGCATTTTACCCAGGCAGTCTCTCTCCAGCATGTGCACTCCTAATGCTGAGTTTATATGCTCTGTATGAATTGACTGATAGCTAGAGCTGGTCTTTCTTCCCAGGCCTGTAGAACCATTCTTCTAGGAATGTACTAGACCCTAGCCTGCTTGACTTTCCAAGGTCTTGTCTGTGATTACCACTAGGCTATCCTCCTAGCTCTTTCTTACTATTGACTGTTAGAATTTCTCTTCTTCGTAGTAGCTCTTTTTAGTCCTGGCACATTTATCACTAGACAGAACTATTGGAGGAACGTGACTCTTCTCTTTTCTGCCCCCTCCCCCCTCTGTTTGGTCTACTACCAGACTTCATTTAAAACCTCCTCCATTCTCACAGGATCTGTTTGGCAGAAGGCTTGGGTTTGAGTTTGTCACTACTTCTTCGTAACAGAGGAAAAAAAAGTCAAATCCATCATAGGAGAAATCACAACATGAAATACATTTTTACTCAATTCCAGAGTATTTGTGTGATAATTTACAACATGATCATGATTACCTGTCATTGATAACCCTCTGTGACTTCTCTATTGTGGCTTTCTGCAAAGTTTCTTCCTGCTTAGAGATGATTTCTAAACTAGCATTTCCCGGGTTCCACACAAGCAGTTGTTGTCTGCAATGACTTTTCTCTGACACTCCATCAGAAAAATCGTGCTCTGAAGTTTTAACACGCACTGTATCCAAGTCAATAATTCATGCTGATTTGCATGGTAACAGTGTGGACATGGCCTCTCCTAAATAAAAAGGCCAGGATTTCTCACAGACACGTGAGATAACCTATGGGTGAACACAGATCATTTCTCAGAGCTCAGTTTATGCTGGATCTTTCCCTCATTGTTTCAAGTCACTAATAAATTTCCTCTCTTTTCTGTTTAATACAAAACTTCTCCAGAGCCTCAGGCACAGCACTTCCAAATGTCAGCAACTATTAGCTCTGCACATTCATCTCTGTTTCCTTATTTCTCCGAAGTCGTCTGTATCTCTCAGAGGTGAGTCCAGGTGGCTTAACATAACACGGGGGTGTGCGGGCATAGGAGTGTATGTATTTTCTCAAAATAAAGCATTTGGCTCTATCTTATCCCTCTTACTTGCCTACAAACTTTTCTGGATCCAACCAAGTATCTAGTATAAAGCCTTCCTTACCCCTTGCTTATGATCAACAGAGGATAAATTGTGTTTTTAAATTATCAATCATTCCGTCAAGTTTCCCAGGTCCTCCACTTTATTTTTATTTATTTATTTTTTTATATAATAATATTTTTTTATTATATTATGTAAGTTACCATACAGTACATCCCTGGTTTTTGATGTAAAAGTTCGATGATTCATTAGTTGCGTATAACACCCAGTGCACCATGCAATACGTACCCTCCTTACTACCCATCACCAGCCTATCCCATTCCCCCACCCCCCTCCCCTCTGAAGTCCTCAGTTTGTTTCTCATAGTCCATAGTCTCTCGTGGTTCATTCCCCCTTCTGATTTCAACTTTAATTTACAGGAATGGAAAGCATATCTTGAGAAAGGGAACATGCTATATTTCGAACTGTAATGCAAACACAATATTTTGTGAAAACTTCCAAGCTAGGTTTCCTTAATTTCTATTCATATTTATATATATCTCAGTGCGTGTGTATGGGCTGGTGTATATACCTCTGTATGTGCGTGTCTGTGTGAACTGCACTTTTGCCATTAGGAATCTGAGGGCAACCTTCCTTTAGTGAGCCCAAGCTTCCTGTTTTCCTATCCTGCAGCCAAAATCCACCTGAAAACATTTCATGCACGATCATAATCAAGCTGAGCTGGTGCCAAGCACTGGGGCGGTGTGTGGGGAGGGGTGTCACCAGGCACAATGGCTCTTTGATGTGTGCAAAGAAATATGTATAACAGAGTATACAGACTGGTCAAACTAGTGCCTTCTGAAACCAACAGGCAGGAGGACCAGAAATCTGCTGTCATGATGCAAAAGAATTTTCTCAAATTAAAAAAAATAATTTCTAGGGTTTCAGAACCGTACAAAACACTGCAACATAGTTGTGTCAGGTCCAGAGGACCAAGTACTAGATTTTAAGACATGAGCCAGACTATATCTGGCTTCCTAGTTCTCAGTACTTGAACCAAACCCTGTGGCTGCTCTTCTGTTCTCCTCTTGATCCGACATACCTTTAAGAACATCAAACAGAATAAAGCAGGAGAGAGTGTTTTGGAATTTGTAAAATACTCTATAAATATAATGTGGTGTTATTAGTTTTTGTTGGGGAAAAATAGCTGGGAAAGAGAAATAAAACATCTCTTTGTTCGAAACCTGCCAGGCTGCTGTTTAACAATTACCACTGCAGCATGGGTTAGTCAGGTGAGTTTTATTGCTTTTATTCTGATCTATCTGTTGTCTCCATCTTTTTGTAAGAACAGACATCATTTCTAGGATCCAGGTATTATGCTCAAGTATAATATGGGATGTGAAAGAGTTATACTATTAAGTGATGATGAAGCAGTTTATGATGGATGCTTTCTTTCTATTTTTATATACTTACTCACTGCAATTTTACTTGGCGCAAGAAACCATATTCTCTCATATTTGAAGTACCCGGTTTACAAAGAACTATTATGGATTATATGAATTATACATTTATATAGTAATATATAGAATCTGACTAGGTATCTTTAGTAATATGTTAGTAATGATACTCGAGAGGAACTAAGGAACTGGTAAGAAATCAGTTAAATATTAAAAATGCATAAATACATATATAGTAGAATCTGAGTGGTGATATAAAGAATGTTAGTCAGAATTAAGTAAAAAAATAATAATAAATTATACAACCTTTGAAAAGAAAAACAGGCTCATTACCTCCAAGTACAGAAAATAAATTCTTCCAAAATACAGGTCATTATATTATAGTAAATAAAATTTTAAAACTCAAATTAGTATATTTTCTATATGTGACTTGATAATATTAATATGTAGAAGATATCTTTAAGCAATATGACACTCTCTCTAAACGTTTTTATATTTATAGTATTATTTTGTTCCGCAATTTTCTTTCCTATAAATAGTAAAAAGGTTGTATCAGCCCAGGCCACAAGACCTTGTCAAACAATTCATGTATGTATGGATGTATCTGTCATCTATCTTCTAAAGAATCTTCTTCACATAGATGAAACTTGAACCAAATCACAAGACTGATCCTTAATTTTATTCTGTTTCATACACTTATTGACATGTGCACACTTAATTTGGTGTGTATTTATTTATGCTTCAAAGAGAAAATAGCATGAGCCATAGCTGCTTATCGTCTCCAGAGGGGTATATTCATCTGTATCAAAACCTTTCTATGAATGTTAGTACAGGCCTCATTTGACCAAAATCCACCTGTATTATTTACAAAGAGATCTACTCTCCCAGAGAATCAAGAAGTTGGAAAGAGAATATCCAACGAGGAACAACTTAGCTGTTTCCTGGCAAGCCTTCTGACTACGAGCAAAACAAACGCTCTCAGCGGTTCTTACCTGCAGTGCACAACCATGGGGCCTGCATCAGGAGGGTTACAGGTTTTGACTCTCCGTAAGAAAGCTAGAAAAGGTGTCGGGTGTTCTGGAACGCCGTGGTCAGGCCAGGCAGTGAACTGGAATTGTCTTACTTCTCTCTTCTCGCTCGACCCATTCTGCGAAGTAGGAAGACTGGGTAAAATTCTGCGTTCCTAGCCTCGGGCGGTAATGATGAGTGGTAGCACCAAAGAGGTAACATGAAAATGTGTCCTAATTCCTCCCCTCCCCTAAGACCTGTGGGAAGACGCACTCTTGGGAGCTATTTGTAAACAACAACTGTCTGCTCAGGAAGATAACATTCTTAGGTGAGAAGCAAGACATGTTCCAGGTGTAACAATCAGGAGTGCGCCTGTTGTATTTTACGGAAAGAACTAGTTCTTCCTCATCTATTCATTTGCCGAAACTTCCGTTCAGAGCGAGAGTCCCGTATTTACTGATAAATTGCTGGACAAGGAGAAACATTGCTGAGCGATAATGGAAGAATTATTTCATTCTTCACCGTTGCCAGTGGAATCAAGATTTAAGTAAAGTCTTAAGATACTTGATTTCTCAAAAGACGCTTTCTTTAAATAATGGAAAGGGGAAACGGAGGGGAAAAAATAAAAGGCAAACCTTGTAAAGTGCAAATGTCCGCACACAGTACGTGGCCAGTTCCACCGTATCCAGCAGCGTGACTTGGACCAGCCCGTGAGTTTCAGTGCCTCTACTGGGCCAATACTGGTCACACTTCACCTGGAAGAAACAAGGGACACATTCAGGGCAGATGCTCATCAATTTCTCTATTAGCTTCATTCGGAGTTGCTGTTGAAGGAAAACAGCTTTTTTGCATTTCATTTTATGTTGATCTTTTTCTGGCATGCATTCTTGTTATCCCAATATATGTAAATTACTGCTCTGATGCCAATATAAACCACATTTTTCAAACTGGTAGGAATACTAAGCAGTAACAGATTCAATTTTCCTGGAGAAAAATAAATTGCAGATTGTTGCTGAGTAAAATAAAGAAAGAGGTATTTGAAACTTTAGAGCACTTGAAAAGAAAACACAAATTTGTTCTGGGATATATGTTATGAATTGCATCAGGAGGATTATGCTCGGCCATTTAAATGACATGGTGAGACAGTTAGTGCTCATCCATCAAGGTTTAAAAGGCACAAGCTAGTTCATCTTGAACTATCACAATTTCCAAATACACTTGTTTAAAGAAAAGTAGAAATAATTTGTGAATCTATCAAAGTATAATAAACAACACAGCATTGTAAAAAATACAAGATAAATGGTATTTGTATCCAAAACAAATTAAATTGGTAATGTGCAGCGGAAAAAGAGCTGTGTGTTCTTTAAAACCGGTCTCAGAGGGTCACACGCTAGTGCAAAGTTTAAATAATTTAAAATTCATTCATTTCAGATGAAAAATCTGTAATTTCTACGTGGAGTTGAACAAAAGCACATAAAAAGTATTCAAGCCAATTAGTTTAACATGCAACAGAAAAATAATTCCTAGTTTAGAATACGTTTCAAACTTACTATTACTATGGGTATTAAAAAGCATAATAAAAATGACAAACGCAGCACTATAATTTCTAGTAAGGTCATAGATAAGAATATATTTACCCTTTCTATCTCAGATTAAAAGAAAAGATGGGAGTAATTCTTAACTGAAATGCATTTCTCTAGGTAAAGAAATCTAGTACCGTTTTATATTAGAAATCACACCTTGTAGTTGAAAAAGAAAGATTTGAAAGTCATAATCTCTGGATTTAAACAAAAGCAATGAGGCATTATTATCATAGACACTAGAATTTTTTGGTCCAGTGAATAGAATTGCTAGATAATTATTTGCTTTTATGTTGAATATAAATATTAGTAGCATTCTGTGAATAATATTGTAATTTGCTCTTTCACAGATGTATCACGTGCTCCTCAAAGGACTGGGGCTCTTTCTATGCAGATTGTGGGGCTTCCAAAAAGGCAGAGGTTTCACTCTTATCCAATCTCCTAGACAACGAAAAGGAGAAAACCACTTCAACGTACAGTTATACAGTAAAGTGGAGATTGGATTTACATGGTTTGACTCTTGTGCCTTTATTTCAATGGTGAAACCATACAAACACCTATTTTATAAAAAACAAACAAAAGTGGTTCAAGTAAGATGGGTAATTTGTGTCTTAATAGGATTTTTAAAACATATTTACATGTTTTCTAGATGCATAATATATTCTTCTATGTTTATATTACTATGATATGTTCTACTTAAAGAACAATAACACAAGGGGAAGACAATTCTCTAGGGAGAATATTGATGTAGATGACCCTGACTGAGAACCTCTTATGTTCTCTGACCATCCATGAAAACCTAAGTTGTATATGGGTGGAATTAGCAGAGGGTACCACATGAATAGAGCCAACACTACTTAAGTAGCCATGATTCAGATTGAAAGAAAATCACAAAAATTCGTCAAAGGCTCTGATTTACACCATAAAATAGATGTCAAGTTGATGTCTTGCTGCAAAGGACAAAAGTAACTTTGGGGACCTCTTACTGCAACATTTGCGAGGATGTCAGCAATGCGTTGAGTTAAAAAATGAAGAGAGAAACCCAACTCATTATTTAATAGTTTCAGCTGGATGGCAACCCTTTCTAATCAAAATCAACAGATCAAATCCCACGGGAACAAATATTGCTATGACAGACACAAAAATGGCAGGTTAATGCAATGAAATGATCTATAAGGTCAGTACGATGCACTGAACCAAATTCAATGCAATTATATTTCAAAGCTGGGAATTGATTATCATCAGACCTTTTGGTGAGACAAGACAAAGGAAATGAAGGAAAGGACCATAAGCCTGCTTTTATGTGACCTCTGGAAAAGTCGTTTCATTATTTAGTGACTTTCCATCAACAACTCCACTCCATCCCTAAGACATAGCAAAAACTGAAGTTACACTAATTATTCTCATACTTCAAGTATTAAGTTTAAAACTGCAACTATCATTGACTTAGTCTCTGACTCCTTTAGGAAAAAATAATACCAGAAAACATTACTTTAAGGAGTGAATATTGTGAATATTTTTAGCTAAAAGAAGAAGAAAAGAAAGCTTTTGTACTCGTTTGAAATAATGTACTCTTTACCAAAAAACCCCCAAAAATCAATCAAACAAACAAAAAAACCCTGCTCTAAGATGTTTCAAACTCAACAGCAAAACACTGGGAGCATTTGTTTTTCAAGCAAATATATTTAAACGTTGTTTTCTCTCAAGAAATATTTCGCAAAGGGAGTTTATGAAAAAATAAATATTTTAATGTATGTACACATGCACACATATGGTCTCAGCAGCAGGATTAGAAACTTTCCCCAGGCTTCTCGGAATAGCTACAGCAATCCACTCTTCCCTTCATTAGTAAGTACCTGGGCACTCTTCGCTCTCCCTCATTCATCTGCTTTCTAAGGGCTACATTTAAGGGCTCAGATTTACTGACCTTCTTTTAAGTCCTTCATTTTTAGCCATACACTTAACAAATAATTTCTGATTTCAACATCAGAAAGCAATTGGGAAGTGTAGTGAGTGAGGGGGGAAAACAAGGGCACAGGAGAACTGTTAGAAATGATTTTTTTCCCCTAATTATCCAATGCAAATGAACTTGCTTCATTGTCGCTCTTGAAATGTTTTTATTTGGACAATAGACCCTCCCTCCACCTTGTCTTCTTTTCCCCTGGGAAAAAATCTCAGAAGGTATTTCTAGAGAGTTAGAACTTTTAGGCTTTGTGCACAGAGCCCAGTGTAGGAGGCTTTCCCTGAGCATCCAAGAGCTAGGAGGCAGCAGCTCCTGAACAGAAACACCGATGCTCATCTTTTCCTACTTGATTCTGAAGTGACTGACTACGTCTTCAGGGCTGATGCAATAGAAGGTTGGGCAGCCTAACTGGATGGCTGGTAAACTGCTTCTTTATTTTTAGGACCAAAGCCAGCAGCCTCATCTGTTAAATGGGTACAATATTTCCAGGATGACATGGTTATCATAAGGCTCAAACACCATGCACCTGCATCTCTAAACCCAATAGGCATTCAATAGGCAACAGCTATTATTAATCCTCAGTTAGACTATGTTCCCAATTTTTTTATGATTGTGGTTATAAAAATGTAATCCTTGTAAATGTGAACAAAACAAACATGTTATTAATCCCCGTGGATATGTATTTAGGAGTTGCTGGCAGAAGGCAAGGTCTTAGCAACTGTGGGGACACCAAAGTGAAATGAAATGCAGTCCTGCCCCCAATCCATCAGCATTACTGACTAAATATAGAGGTATGCTTACATCTGCTGGTTCTTCAAATACATAGTTGTGAGATTTCCAAATAAATCCCTTACTCTACCTGGGTTCTAGTCAGATGTGAGAAGAGAATGTCCTAGTGTCTGAGGGGAAAAAGGAGAGAAGCAGAACATGATACCCAGGTTGTGGTTTAGAAACCTCACCCAGTAACTCGATTAGAGGCCTAATGTAAATAAGACAGTTCAGAATTCTGGCCAAATTTGGGGAAGATACTTATTTTTATTATTACAAAGTGATTATCCTTATGTGGTAACTTCATTTCTTCATAAATATGGAAAGAACAAGCTGGCCGTCACTAAATGCATGCTATGGAATTAATTCATACTCCCTCTTTCATGGGCAACCTATTAAAAGCAAATTGATGGAACGATAAAACTTGTCATTGGAAGTATCATGTAGGATTTATCCAGTAGGTCTGCTGACTGTGCTTTGGGGAAATGCTTTCTTTCTAGTTCCATTTTTATTTCCATATGCCTTATCTTGGAAGTGCCTGGCACATCACAGACATTCAACAACTGGAAGCCAACTTTATAATCAACTATACTGTGGTCTTCATTGGCTTATTTTTAAATTGCCCAGACCCTTCTGAAAGCAAAACCTTCTTATTTCAATTTAACAAAGACTCATTGAGCATGGCAGCATGGTGAAGCATCAGAATTCCAAATGTAATAAACCAATACCTTCAAAGTGTCCCAGCATCACTGATGCAAAATACACTTGCTATACGGTACTATGAAAAGCTTGCCTAGGGCCAGATTATTTAGCCAAAGAAGGACTTGGAAGAAACAATAAATGAAAGATGGGAAAGCATAACTGTTGCTGAAAGTAACTGGAAATTAGTATCTACTATGTTTGGTCAGAGGAACCTTTTATAAGGAGCGAAGAGGAAGTATGTTAACAATAGATAACACAAGTCAAAGTTGGTCTTGGGAATTTGGAAATGTCAATATACACTCATCAATACACATTTAATAAGGGAGAATGTAATAAAAGGAAGTTTCAGATAATTATTAGGATATATTTTAGTGGATGGATAAGTTATATATGCTGAACTGTTTGTTTCTATAGGTTATAATATCTCTCTTGGCAGTTTTAAAGAACAACTTCAAAACTTGATTATTCAAAAGTAAGTATAGAGATTATCTCAATGAGTCTATTGCCTTTCAGCAATAATGTCACTTTTTTCACTCAATTAACATTTAGCCATATCTATTTTTGAATGGCAAAAGAGTAGTCTGGTTTGTGTATTTCCCCTCTTCATTTTCTCTTTGTTGACCACTGCATGGTGGAGATCAATTACAATGGAATACTTGAGAGTAATATTAAAGCATTTGACTACCAACGCAGTAATAGCTTTTCATAAATAAAACCAGAAAGTTGAAAAATATTATTCTCTAAAGAAACCAAATTATTCATTATAAAACCACTTATCAGTTCACTGAACCGTTTGAACACTTCGATGAATTGGTATTTCCTTATTTCCTTTTGTTTGATGCATGCTATAGACTAAATATTTGTGTCCCCCCCACCAAAGTCATAGGTTGAAATTTAATCCCCAGTGTGATGGTATGAGGACCTGGGGCCTTTGGGAGGTGATTAGGCCTAGGGTAGAGTCCTCCTGAATAGGGTTTATGCCTTAGAACAGAGACTCCAGAGAGCTCCCTCCCCACTTCCATCATGTGGGGATACAAAAGGAAGACAGTTTTCTGTGAACCAGGAAGTGGAGCCTCACCAGATACCAAATCTGTCGGCTTCTTGGTCTTATACTTCCCAGTTTCCAGAACTGTGAGAAGTAGATTTCTGTTGTTTATAAGACGCCCAGTCTACGGCAACAGACTAGGACAGTGTGCCCACCAGAAGTTCATATAGGGACGTGCACTAAACTTTTCAAATGACCTCCCCCCCTAAATTGACAGTCATTATATCTCAAGTTTCTGGCACTTTGTTGTAACCAGAGGGAAACTCTATGAAGTACCCCTTTGTCCTGGCAAGGCAACACTTCAATGTCAGCTTTTCCCACACAGCCATGGTCCTTAGAGTTCGCACCTCAGCCCCAATCATACCTGGCAGTGACTGGGTGCTTTACGTAGCCCTACAATTACCTCGGTGTCTGCCTGGAGCTTCTCAGTGGCTGCCTGTGGCCCAGCAACACTCCTGTGTCACCATTATTGAGCAGTATGTCAGGTGACTTAAACTTTCAATGAAAAGAGAATTTCTGTATACTGGTAGTATCGATACATTTTAACATTTTAACAACCAGTACAATTATACTGGTACATACCAGCTGAACCTCAGCTTTGCCTGAATACAGAGATTGATCCACACTTCTTAAAATTTTAGAAGTGATCTCATCAGCTTGGGATTTGCTATAAACGCGAATGTGGACAATGAGAGGGGCTTTGCACAAAGCTGCCAAGAGCAAAATTGCACCTCTTCCTCCCAGTCCGGTTCTTTCCTAGGCCATGATGCCTCTGATGCACTTTCACAGGAATGTTTGTTTTTTAGGCCAGAATCTGTAGGCTGCCATTCTAAATCGAGGAGATGGGGGTGGGGGAAAGAAGGTAGAAAATCTGAGAAGCCAACAAACAGTAAGAAATTGGTGGGATTCTTTCTCTTTTATCTGACATTGTCTGTTGACAAGAGAAAACCAAGAGTGTGGAACTTGCTAGATAAGGACCCAAACATCTTTTAGGTTGCCAATATGAGCATCATTCTTTTTCTGCCAGTGTCCTATTTACATTAAGTATCCACCACTTTTCAAAAACAATCCCATACATCATGCAGACTCCAAAGGCAACGTTTGTGTTGCCGTTTCTACAGTTGCTTAAGGAAAAAGCAGTTTCTGTTGCCCTAGATAGGCAGTGCTTTAGGCTGCAGTTTGAGAAATTAAATGTGCAAGGCCTTCGGCGCTTCCAGTTCTATTTGGAAAAGGACACAGACCTGGCATTTGGAAAGCATTTGCTCTCCATTAAACTTACCGAACCTTGACAAACCAGAGAGGCCAAGAATTAGTCTGCTGCTGGCCAAGGCTAGGCCTTCCAAAACCGATAACGACAATGAAAACAATAACACTGCCATTTATAATCTTCAACAGGATTCTGCCAACTTCTAACCCAAAAGGACCTCACAATCTGAAAAGAATCTCAAGATGTGTTGTACAGGAAAACAAGAAAACATTTGATCAGAATCTCCTTTGCCTAGAATTCTCCTCTTGGCCATAGAAGCAAATGTGAACGTGTCTCACCTTTCCTCTGTATTGGGGAAGATATACTAAGGTGACATTCAAGGACAGGGGAGGACATCAGAGGTGGAGGGAGTGATCATTAGGTCAGAAGTGCTCCACCCATCAAATGTCAAGTCTCTGTATTCTAATTCCCTAAATTATTAGTACAATGTTGTTAACACCAGCCCAGTCCCTTAGGCCTTGACAGCATTTAACCTCCATTCATTAGCACCAAAAACAAGACTCAGTGGAGCCGGGAAATTCCCCTGCTATGACCTAAGATAAACTAAACTTGTGATGCACAAAACACTTGACCCGCTCTAGCAATGGTTGCATAATTTTCTATTTGGGAACAGAGTATGGGATTTAGATAGTCTGGAAACCACGTGTAGAATTCCTCACTTCTAACCCGATGCTTACACCACTAGTCAAGGTGGCCCACACTGAACGGCAGTTCCAATGTCCCCTTTGTTGAGGGTCAAAATTTCACTCCTTGTCCTCAACATTTATAGCACTAATCGTAGCACAATACCACAGTAACAGCACTTCAAGTGATTCAACTCCCACTGTAAAGCTTGCAAGACAACAGAAGCAACAGAGCATCAACCCTGGGCAGTGAGTAAGGGCAAGCTGGTGAGGACAAGAGAAAGTCAGATATCCCTTAACACTGGTTAAGCCGTTTCAGCTTATAACACTAATCACGGCTGCTGAAGAATTTGTTAAGCATGAGATTTATACATTCCCTCCATCTTGAATTCCTTAGGATGGGAAACAAAATAGAAGAGAAATAGCCAAAAGCAAACAGATGAAGGTGGGGGGGAAGAAAAGGACAATCACCCCCTAAATAATAGAGGTTCTTGGGCCAGGAGTCACCTTGGCAAATCCCACCTTAGAGCCTCCAATGGTCCAAGTGAGGCTGCCAACCATGTGTCCTAGCTGCCCACAAATAACACCCTTGGACTGGAAATCCCAGCTGTATACATTTACTCTCTTACCAGTGCTTCATTTTTTCCAAACTTTTTCTTCCTTCCATGTGGTTGCCCAAACCAATTCATGTGCTTACTGGCATGTTATGAAACATGGAAACAATTAGAGACCACATTCTAGGGCACGAGAGAATGACTTGCTACAGAATCAATGAACTATGCAGAACTTGAGAGGATTTGGCAAAAAAGATGGAAATTCTAGAATAAGACCTACTAACAACATCTAATGTCACACAGCACACTCTACAAGGCTTTAGACTGATCTGTGTGTTTTCAGGCAGGCAGCAATTGTACTTTACTTTCAAAATCTCTAGTTACAGCCTTATATTTTGTTTTGTTTCTTTATATATCCAGATGAAAGTCAGAAAATATTCAATGTACACATTCTCTCTTCAGGGTTTGATAGCTGAATGCACACGCTATGCTAACAGTCTTCTCAATTAAGTTTGGAATTCTTGCAGGGCCACATTTGAGGGGTAGTATTTGAAAATCAAAGAACTTAAGTTTCCAAAAGACCAATTTGAGTCCTAAGTCATCACACTTGGAAGGGCTTCTTTAGCCAATGAAATGTGAAGAATGGTCAGTTCTTTAACAAAAGGCTAGTGAAACTTCTAATACATGTTAATGAACCCAAGAGCCTTTGTGTGAGTGAGCTGTTCTAACTTGGCAAAGGTTTAAGCACTGCTGCTTTATCATCCAAAGGCCTGAGGGAGAGGCAAAGCACAAAGCTAGAAAACACAGGACGTAGGTACTAAGGGGCAATTCCCCAGCACTGTCAAGTAAGTAAGAGAACGGGAAGGGGTAATGCAAAACTGAATCAAAAGGAAACGTGGTATCAAGAATATATGGGTGCCTGGGTGGGGCAGTTGTTAAGCGTCTGCCTTCGGCTCAGGGCGTGATCCTGGCGTTCTGGATTCGAGCCCCACGTCAGGCTCCTCCACTGGAAGCCTGCTTCTTCCTCTCCCACTCCCCCTGCTTGTGGCTCTCTCTCTCTCTGTCAAATAAATAAATAAAAGCTTTTAAAAAAAAAAGAATATATGATCTTTAGTGACAATTATTACTACATGTGATTCGTGTTGACATTACTATTTTCATATTGTATTGCCTCAAGATATGGTTGCAGTGGAAGCTGCAGCCAGAACGGCCTTGTGGTCCATGTGCAGACTGTTTAACAATTCTCTGCATCAGTGTCTTGATTCTGGAGATTCTGTCCTGGGGAAGGCAAGTGCAAACGTGAGCTCTGTTTGACCACAGTACATGGGTGTTAGACTGGGAACGGTGGGCAGAATTCATCATGAGCAGTGACTCTATGAGGCTGGTCAGGATTCACTGTCAGCGACAGAGAAACAAATGCATTGCATTTGGGAACAAAAACTGAATTATTTGAGAGCAGCTTTAGGGGAACCTGAGGTTGTATTGGTACATCTTCCCAGCTCTCTGTCTCAACCAAACACTAACAGCCGAGATTCACTGAGGCCCCTTGTCATATTCCTTACCTTGGTTAATACCCACAATAATTCTTCTATGTAATTTAAAAAGGACAAATGAGACTTTCAGGGATCCCAGTAATGTGTTTATTGTCACACAGTTAGTAAGCACTATAGCTGGAATCTAAACCCAGACATTTGACTGCAAGGCACCCCCATTTAGGACTGTGTCATATAATTCCTTTCTCTCTGATGGTGGTATCCCCAGGCAGTCTTATGAAATATCATCTATCTTCTCTTCCCTTTCCTCTTCTTCTCTCTCCCCCATACCAAATCGCCAGTCAACATGTACTCCTGCATACAAGTACTCTGCAGTACCCAGAAGTGTTTAGACACACACACACACACACACACACACACACACACACACACACACCTTTTTTTCCCCCCGTATACCAAAGGGGGTGAATATTATTTCAAGAACCTGAGCCTTCTTGCAAATAATGAAATTTCAGGCTCCAGCCCTTAGAGAGGTGATTTGTTTCCACCACCTGGACCACCTCCCTTATGAGGGAGACTACAAGCAGTCCCTAAATAAAGCCAGACTAGTTCAAATGTCTGCTTTGAAGTTGGCTACTGGGAATTGAAAATTCACTGAGTCCCCAGATCAGCCCACACAACCCACAGAGTTCCTAAAGCATAAAACTATATATTTCAGTAACAATTAACCATTATTTAGGGGAACTCAATCCAAGTTCTTAGTTGCAAATCCAGGAATGCCTTCCCCTTTCTCCCTAGACTTTAGGTGAAGGAGCAACTGGATAGGGAAAAAGTGAAGTAGGAGGATGTGAAGGAAAAGATGGAAGAGCAAGTGAGATAATTTGGGGGACCAGTGCCTTGCCTGATTTCTCTGTTGCATTTGGTCATTTTTCTCAAGCATTCTAGACTGGGAACGAAGGGCTCTGGGGCCTTGTGGGTCAGGGCTCATTTGTATCATCAGATTGATGATGCTGAGGCTCCTCAACATGGGCTTATGCAGGTCATCACAAGTTTGGGTACAGACTGAACCACCACAGAATAAAAATCACAAGACAGCATTTTAATTGGCCTCCTTAGGCCATTTAACAAAGGAGAAAGCTAACTTGCAAGAGCAAAGAGTAATTAATGAAGGGAGCAAACAGAGGTTCATTTAGTAACTTCAAAATAAGTTCCTCTGTCTGAGGTGGGGGAAAAAAAAGGTAGCCTGCAACATAAAGATAAACTGTGGGTATTTAAGTCACAATGCCTTCCGCCAGGAACTGCTCATTACCATCAGATGCTGCGGTGGCAGTAGGGCCAGTTAGAACGAACTTTATTATTAGAAGCAATTAGGGAGAAAAGGGGCAGAATTTCATTTGGTTATTTCAAAATAAGTTTCTGTGCATGGTTTAATGAAGGCCTGCAGTGTCAAGATAAAATGTGTGTTTTACTGAAAACAGCTTTTGCAAATGACTGCTTGTTACCACCGGTATCTCCAGGCAGAGCAGTCTGGGTAGGCTGGATTTACATGCATGCTGTAACATAATCGTTCAGCTGTCTCAGCTTCACCGAAGTGTTAACAGGCAATATGGCCTAATGGTTAAGCACATGTGTTCTGGAGCTAGGCTGTCTGTCTTCAGATCTTCACTCTGACCTTGATCGCTGAATGACCTTGAGTGACCTTCTGGAATGTTCTAGGCTTAGTTGATTCATATGTAGACTGGAGATCATAGTAGTGTTTATCTCACAGGATTGTTGTGAAATATCAATATGTCTAATATGTGTTGGACGATGCATTATGAAGAGTTACATGCAAGAAACATTTGGGTGGGGGGTTGTTTTTACAGGACTTGCTATACAGGAGTTACCCTGAGTACAAATCAATAATGGATCCATTTACATCTTTTTAATGGTGTTTTTGTGTAAAGAATGACAATGACATTTGTCTTCATAGTCATACAGTTTTCATCTAAATTCCTTTCAGACAGTATTTCAGTATTTCTATACAATTTGCATGTTATAAAGAGGTTTGATTACCTTTGGGGTTTGCTAAACCAGTTGTGTACCATATCCTTTACTTCCACCTTTAAAGTAATGGCTGGGACTTTTTGTATTTTACTGAGTCTGAGCTTTCCCCTTATGAGTCCCCTGCACAGCCTTCCACTCTTCCCTCGTCTACATACCTGGGCTAAAAGAAACTGCCACGTATCGAGCTTAGGAGACTATTTAAAAAACTCAACTGTCACACAACAAATGGGGAATTGGGCTTTGGCTTCCTTCTAAATATCTTTTTGAGGCTACTGTGACCACAGTAAAAGAGATCTCTTACCAGTGGTTTCAAACTCTGCCCTCGATGTCCTACTCTTCAGTGAGAGTATGTGCTGCCTTCAGTGATTTTTCAGAGACTCCTTCATTAAATTCTCAAGGTTAAAGATTGATTTTCATCAGATGGCTACAATATTTGCATATTCACTTGGGAATATGGCACACTGCTTACCCATTATGTTTTAGTTTTGCAAATCAATAACATTTAACTAATGTGCCATGCACCATAATATTGGACCCATATGATGAATAAAACCCCCTTCTTAGACCTTAACAAGCAATGAATCTATTATTAAAATCTATTCATATTGGAGAAGGCTAAAGTAGCAAAATGCCCTCTACAGATCTATGTGTTTTCTCAGCTGTGTATTAACCCACATCATTTTTCTGGCTGCCCTAACTTAATTTATGGTAATTTGAATAATTTATATAACAGCCTCTTTCACAGAATTTTAGACCTTACCTGGCAGATTATGAGAACGAAAAAGTTAAAAATACTGACAAGTATATATTGGTGGGATTCTTCCCCAAAGTCTGTGCTCTTGTTCAATGTGAGTTTTATATATATATATATACACACACACACACACACACACATACACATGGTAATGAGAGAATTTCCTCTTGAAAGACTCAGTGTTAAAGAATGGTTTCATCAGAGTTGTTGATGCCCATTCACAATTTGTTCCTGTTAGAAAGTCAAAGCTTAAGGAAAGGGTAGAATCTGAAAAGAATAAAATATGCAGCATAGGGACTACCTGAGGAAAGATGTGAAGAGGGAGAAAGTAGATATTCTTACCCTGGATCGCTCTTCTAGTTTTGTCATCATGACAACTGTTGCACTCCGTTGCTCCCATATCATTCTCCAAAAGTCCCCAAATGTTTCGGGGAGAGATCCCTGTGTGGCAATATAGGCGTTTTGTTTTCTATAGCCGTCTATGTAGTTGGCATTCACATAGTCACTTCCTGGGATGCCTGTAAAACAAGAAGTGTTATTCCATGAGGCAAACCTATCACAAGAGGATACAGCCTGGGATCTGGCCTGAGGGCAACGTTATATTATTGTTCCACACTATGCTAGTGGAATCAAGGGTTAATAACAGCGACGTGGTCTAGAGGTCAAAACAGGCAATAACCATATTAACAAACAAGTATACAATTACAATGTGTCCTAAGCAAGATAAAGTCTCCTTGGGACTATCACATTAAAGAAATAGGTGTTCCGGGTGTTGGATCTCTGTAATATGACAAGGTAGATACCAAAGAAAGAAAAATACAACTGATTATCCAGAAGGTGCTATTTTTCTCACACACTATCTATTTTCTCCACTGCATCGGTAAAATACAGCATGCAAAGGAGGACAGAAATTAATCTGGTCACATTCCTTACTCATGCTATTCCACATTGCCAGACAAATATGAAATAAAATAATGTCTGAGTCTGAAAATGCAGTGTAGGGTGGAGCACGTGTAACAGTGAGAAATTCTTCACAAATTTAGCTAACAGGGAACTCATTTAATCCTTAAAACAACTCTATGAAATAAATCCTGTCAGGATCTTCCTTTAATAAAGGAGAAAACTGAGGTGCGTAGAGACGAAAGCACTTGCTCTAACTGGTAGAGTCTGGTTATGACAGTCAGTCTGTCTGCTACGTCTGTCTTAGCCTCTGCAGAGACTGCTTCTTGTTTAAACCTCATAGTACTGTTGTACCACGGGCACCTTTCCTTGGATTATGACAATTGCCTCTTAACTGCTTATCCCAATCCACTTGTGTCCTTTGCAGTCTGCTGTTCATCTAGCATGAGAGCAGTTTCTAAGAAAATATTTCAGACACTGTAACTTCTTTTCTTCAAGCCCAACAATGGGCTTGCATTTGCTTCCAGTAAAATCCAAACACTCAACAATAGTTGCAAAGCTCCACACTTTACCAAACACATCTTGTTCCACTCACCTTCCTGCCTTCTGAACTCTAGACACTGGTCCAGCCTCCATTGGTAGAAAACGCTGCTCTCCTACCTCAGTGCCATCCCACACTTTAGAACACATTCTGTATCTCTTTCCCATTGCAAAATGCTCATCCTATATTTCAGAAAGCCTGCCCTTGATACTCTTGGACCTTGGAACTCCCTTGACAACTCTTTATATTACTTATTACACATTGTAATTATATACTTGTTTGTTAACATGTTTATTGCCTGTTTTGACCTCTAGACCACATCTCTGTTATTAAGCCTTGCTATCTCTAGGGACAAAAAGAAATTTGCCCCAGTTTTGACATCTAATAAGTAGCAGAGCTTGAATTCGATGCTGGTATTCTGACTGAAAGTCTAATTCAGCATGACACATTTAAGAGGAATATAGATAAATTTGAGCTTCTTCCAGGGAGAGTGACCAGAGTGGTTAAGGAAATCAAAGCTGTTCCGTATGAGAAAGGGATACATAGTACAGCTTGGCAGAGGAAAATGCAGGGGCTGGGGATGAGAGCTGCCTGTGAGGATCTGAAGAGAGGGTTAGGTTTACTCTGCTGAGATCCAAATTTTTCAATTCTGAATGATGTAACTACAGAGAGAATTTCATCTCCAATATAATAAAGCACTTTCAAATTGTCAGAACCAAAAAGGGAACAGATTTCCTTGGGATGTAACAAGTCGCTTATCCCTGGAGGGGAAAAAGCCCTCTATACTGGCAAAATATGAGAGGTGGCACTAGAACCTGTACATGGCCCCTTCTTGCCCTGGGTAAAGATGAGTCCTGGAGCTACGAGAAAAAAAAAAAGACGGAATATTTTCTTTATAATGGAACATATGTTCCCAAGCTAAAATTGTTATATTTCACTGATTGCCACTTGCAATTACTTTGACTGCTTTTCTGATTCCAGTTGTAAAACTGATCCTCTCAAAAAAGTAATGAAAGTCAGATGGGAACTACTGGGCTCCGAGATGAACACATGGATATGGAATACCACCAGCATTAGTGAAAAGCCTTTTGAGTAAAAACTGAAATGCACGGTTGGTTGTAACATTATTCATCTATTACAGCTACTCAAGAAGCAGTTGGGGTCTGGCAGCCCTTTGTTGATAAAGATCCTATTCCTCCAGACACCAAATTACTGTAGATTCAAAAGACAGTTTAAATGAAGTCCTCAGGTTACGGCCACTGGGAAGCACACACAACCTCATGTCCACAGGATTTGGTTATGAGCCAACAATGAATCTGTTTTATAATACAGGAAAAGCCCATTTGCAAAATTTTAATTTAACAGTTAACAACATTAAAGAATTGATTTAAAAAAAAAAAGGATCTGGCTAAAGGCATCCCTCAGCTACCAATATACAGAAAAGTTTTTTCTAAGCAAGTTCAAAATAGAGAAATCTGGGTTAATGACTCAGAAAATGCATCAGCCAGGCACTGTGCCATTTCCCCCTTATCAAGGATAACAATTAATCTGAATAATGTGTCAGAAGACAGAGGAGATGGACAAGAGAGTCACATCTAAAGGAAGGGAATCAGCCCCGCCCAACATTCTTATATAAATTTTAATCATTTATTAGGTAATGAATTGTTTTTTTGACATACTGTTTAAGTTCGAATAACAAATTATGATTATTTTTTAGTGGGGGTGGGTTGCTACTTAATAATGCTTGCACTTCCCAGGAATAAAAATACAAAAAATCTGCCTGAAAAATACTAGGCACTTGGGATCTGTACTGTATCACCAAATGCTTTAAGAATTTGGGGCCTGGTATTTTGAAAAGAAAGTTAAAAGGAAAAATTCAATACCTAGTAGAGTTAATTATTAGGCTAATGTTTATATCTTGAAGATAATGCTGAGGTTCCTTTTCTGTTTTGACACTCATCTGTAAGTAGGTACTACCTGGAATGCACACCTCCTTCCTAGAAAAATCCCTTCACATAGTCCAGCAGAAAGACATTCCAGGTCAGTCCTCTCCCATACCACCTTTACAAGATGGGGATGTGAGAGTTGGCTATGTTCTACAGAAGCACTAGGATCTAATGTGTCCATACTTCATAAAACCCAAACAACAAGCTGTATAGAAAGATGAATGAGAAAAGATTTTAGGAAGGGTGGTTGGTTTGCCCTTTTAAAAACATTAACCCCAGACTGGAAACTAAAGTTGAACAGAACTGTGTTTCAAGTAGATGAGATCTCAGTTTTCAGTGTGACATATTTAGAAAGATTTTTCCACCAATCTTGTGAGAAAAACAACATGGTGGCTTTCCAAGTGTTTTGGTGCCATGAAATGCCTCTTCAGTAGCTTGTGATTGCAATGTTTCTGCTGGGAGGCTGAATCTACAAAATCCTTTCACTTTTTTTGGGGTGACCTTCTACAAGTAATGCATATTTGTTTATTTAATTTTCAATTCCCTGCCTTATCCAGAAGATGATTTGCATCTGCTAATGCTACACTAATCAGAGTGCACTACTAATCCAAGAGAAGTGTGTGAGCATTAATTGAATTCCTCTGGGGCTATGATGGATGGAAATCTAACTTAACATGCGGTACCGAAAGAATATAGAATTACTATAAATTAGCTGATTGCTTTTAATTTTTGGAGTCAAGGAGACCTTTGTCTAATACTATGATAATAATGGTGTTAGTTACTTTTTTTTCTTTTTTTTTGTGGGGGTTGCTTATTAAAACAATGAAAGCATAACAAAGATGTCTGCCTTTAGCTCATCATAAGCACATACCTTAGGCCTGGCCCTGCTGTAGGTACCGTCTTTCTTGGGGTCAGTTGGTCCTAATCTTTGTTCAAGAACAGCTTACTACCTTTATGAAAGTACGTTTCATGATTTCCCATGAACTCTTTTATGTGTACTCTCCACTTACCAACAGCCATGTAAACAGGTCCAACACCCATAATTATCATTCTAATCTTGTACATGAGAAAACTGAGGCTAGATCTTGAATTCATATTGTACCTATATGCCCCTTTCCTGTGTTATAGTGTGTTTCATCTGGTAATGGACTGTTCTTTCTTGTGGTGCATACAAATATTGCTTACATGCATTATACTGGGTTTTGTGTTTGGGGCAAAGAAAACTTAGAGCTATAAAACAAAAGCCTTTAAGACCAACAGAGATTTTGATGAGGTGAGCGTTTGGTCCTTCATGCAGAGCAAGACACAGCAACAGCTACTCAAACAGAATTAGGACAGTTTTAGGCTCTCATTTCATTTGCTAGGAATTGCTGGTTATAGCTTTCAGTGAAAAGTAAGTCTAGGCATGGACTTTGGGCTCTGCTGTTCTTTTAATTGTTTGCAAAGCTTTGGAAACGTATCATGAATTCAACATGCAAGGACAATGCTATTTTTTTTTCACCTAAGCAAAGAATTAATAGAACAGGGCTTCATGATATTGGTCCCACATGTGTTTGAATATTAACAGAAGGAGAGAAATCCTTGGAAAGACAAAGCTACTCTGAAAGAATATTCGTGATGAATAAATAATTCATGCTGAAGAATGCTTTAAAACCTTGAAAGCATGTTGAACTGCCAAAGAATATATTATCTGAGCTGTTTTGTCATGAGTGGGTTAAAATTTTTTTTTTCCTGTTAACTTGAGGAGGACTAATTGGGTCATATGGGTCTATTAAAATAAAACAAAAAACAAGGGGCACCTCAGTGGCTCATTTGGTTAAGCATCTGACTCTTGATTTCAGCTAAGGTCGTGATCTCAGGGGTATGAGATCGAGCCCTATGTCAGGCTCTGTGCTGGGCGTAAAGCCTGCTTAAGATTCTCTCTCTCCCTCTACTTCTTCCCCCGCCACCCAAAATAAAACAACACAACACAAAACAAAACAAAACAAAAACCTAAACAAAAAAACAAAAAACCAACTTGCCTCGCTCTCAATTTTTCTGTCAGGAGATAATTTGATTTGAAAAGATTTCTCTTGTTGAACGGTGTTCATAATTATAAAAGTTTTATAATAAGCCCTTATGCCCTGATGTTACATGAAAAAACAAGACCCCAAAAAGTACAGGAATTATTTTATTAATATGAAAGTAAATAATTATATTGGGTATGTGAGTGCTTCTGTATCACTCCATTCTGTAGGAAAAGTCACAATGTGCATTTTAAAGTCCTGAAACTATACTAAGCACTTGCTAAAACTTTAGAGAAATTGGCCAGGAACCTGGGACTCCTATCTAGGGCTGCTGGTAGTTTGCTCTTTGACATTTGGGCAGTTGTTCAACTTGTCCAGACCTCTGATTGCTTATCTGCTAAACAAGGAGTGTTGGACAAACTGATTCCCTCAAGTCCTTTTGAGTTCTGAAATAAGAGGCCTCTCTGTGGTATTCCAAACCTTCTTGGATTCAGAAATCTCTGTGAAGTTATTTTAAGATAGAGGCTTTGTGTCTCTCAGATTAGGCAGGAACATGCTCTGATGCTCTTTCAAGCTGATTCCTATTACTTCTATCTCTTATGTGCTGAGATGAGATTTTTTGTTGTGACTGATACTTCAAATCTTGATTAGAAGGTGGTGGGGTAAAAACCAAACAAATTCAGAAAAAGAGGGGGGTGGGACTAGACTGGTAGGCAGTCTATTCATGGGAAGAAGTTGTCCCTAGATTGTGGAGGTGAGAATGAAGAAGAGGCAGCATTACAGGGAAGGCAGAACCCCTTCCCTGCTCCAGCAGACACACAGCTGCTGTACCACAGAGCTGGAGATGGACCTTCAGCTGAGTGGCTGACTCTGTCCTGACTCACAGCATGGTACCAAAACCCAGGTACTCTTATTTCTTTTCACTACTACAAATCCTTAGTGAAGTCTGTGTCCAAAAAAAAGAATCTTTTTTAGTAAACCAGTTTATTTCCTGTTGTGAGATAGAAGCACTCAAGGCCCAATGGAGCACAGAAGCTACCTTTTTACTTAGTAAATAATGTCTCCTCCAATTCAATACATGCATACACACAAACATACACATATCCACACACACACACTGTCCCTAAGAACAATGAATTGATTAAGACCCAGATTATAGTTTTTACAACCCACAATGCAGAAAAGATGTTAACTTTATTGCTGACACTGGAAACACTAGAGAAGAGAAAATAGAAAAACAAAATCCAAAAATCATTTACTAGTAAATTGATTTAATTCCAAACAACACAGGCCTTGTTTTTCCTTCACTTGCACCATGACAGCCACCCACAGCCCAGCCACACCAGAACCAGCAAAATGAGGGATTCTCTTGGCAACACAGCAAAGAAAAGCAAATGGTTCTTGCAAAGGTACAGTGTATTACCTGACTTGGTGTCCCCAGAGGTAGCGCACATTAGCAAACTGCCTTCCATGTTTCTATGGCACATAGAAGAATTATTTTTCAAGCATGCCTTGTTCTGTGGGCTCATCACAACAATGAGTTAATGGGGGAATGGGTAATTTGCAGAGTTTGTGAAGCCAGGCTCCATCCTCTGAAGGTTCTGAGTCCTCTTCCCCTTGCTTTTCTATTCCTCAGCACTGCTGATGCTGAAGAGGCTGGGTTATGAGAGTAGTCACAGAGGAGGATGTGGGTGATTGAACTGTCATTGAATGCATTCCAGGGTTAGCTACACATATTGGGAATTATCAACATCTATGATGGAGGGAACTCATTTCTGGTTAAGGCGCACTTTGCCATGAAATAAAGCAAACCTTGGGCCGGTACAGCATCACAGAGTTTTGGTCTATTATGCTCATATTAATAAGGATGAAATTATTATAGGGCTTTATTCAACATAGTCTGAATCAAAGGCAGAACATGGCTAAAGGAGCGCTTGTCTGTAGGAAACTCTCAGAGCTCCAGTCTCCTCACAGATCCTAAAATATGAGCAGCATTTTCATAATGTCCTTACCCAACCTGCATAAGAATCTGAGTCAATGCATTTGAAACTTCTAAAATACCAGTGGATATTAGTTATTCTTATGATCAATGTAATAGACAGTAATGAAATAAGACTACTCATTCCTAAATACTCTACTGATGAAAAGCTATTCCAAATCTGGAAGGTCCCTTTACATTTTCTATTTTAAAAAAAATAATGAAGAGTACAAAAATAACTATTTTATGACTTCCCAGCAATATACAACCTGTGATTCTATTTTAACAACAGAACCACAGCACAGATGATGTAGGTTTCTCTAAGCCTGAGCAATGAAGTGTAGATTCATTAGCCTAATCTTCAGACCTGTACAATAAAAATGAAAGAAAAAATCCCCAACAACTAGACTAAAGACAATGGAGATAAAAATAAACTCATGGACCTTTTTGATTTACTTTGTGATTGGCTTCCTGGAAACAGAGTACAGAAGAAAACCAACACAGCTGGCCATCCCTTAAATTTTTTTCCCCCTCTTTTCCAGATAAGAATCACCACAAGTATAGGCTGAGGTAGGAACTCGGGAATAACTGATCTCCACACCACTTGCTTGGCTACACGCAAGAGAAAGATGCCATTTAAAAAGCTCTAATTAGTCTTTAGGCAGGCTGCAAGCACCTTGTGAATTTGCTCCAACTTTCCAAAAGCTAAGTCCTCGCTAGTTCTCTATTTAAGACAAAGTAAGCTATAAAAATTTGACCGTGCCCTGCTTCTCAAAACGAAATGCCTTTATTTAAAAAAACAAAATAAGACCACCCTGAAAATAAGAGGACTAAACTTTGTCATGCTTGTAAATAATTAACTGGAAAAGTGAAGGACTGGAAAAGTTAAAAAAAAAACAAAACTGCTAAATCAGTGATTGATGTTCTGAGCAATGTGAAGAAAATAAATTCAACCAATAGTTGGCTGAGGTTTAGACAAGTTTTTGTTTTTTCTAAGATGGGACATACAGTCTAACAAACTTCCTTTGCTAATAATTTAAATAGAATTTCAAGAGCAAAATAAAACAAACACCAGGTGCCCACAGATTAGTCATTAGTGTCTGGGGAGAGGAGGAGAGGAGGAGAAGGAAGACAGGAAGGCAGAGGGTGGGAGACTGAGAAAGTACAGGAACCAAGGGGGAGGAAAATAATTATATTTATTGAACTGATGTGAGAAATAGCACATGGCAACTATTAAAGGGATTTGTTGCTGGGGAAAATAATTTAAGTTCTTTGATGTTACAGTTTCATACAGAACATTTATATTTACAAACACATAATTCACATTTTATTAGAAAATGTTCAGTAGATTGTATTAACTTATTTCCCTGTGTTTTTGTTTGTTTTGTTTTTACTTATTGAAAAAAATATCAGGTGATTCTAGAAAAAACACAATTAACTCACAGCACGGGAATGATGTGAGTGGAAGAATACGTTATCACATGCTGACAGCTGTGTGCTCCACACGGGAGCCGCTGAGCGGTGCGGTAGAGAAGCTAAGGCACGACCTACACGTGAAGCACTGTTGTGGCGGTAAAAGCTGAACCAACAATACAGGGAATACCAGTACTTTCTTCTCTTTACTTTAAAAAAATTTTTGATTTATCTTAGGGGCAAAGATTTCCTGTGAGTCGCTTTCTCATTTGAAAGGTGCTAAATTGCCCATCTCACAAATAATTGAGTTGTTGTAACATCATCTGTATTATTTACAGTGGGATTTTTTTGAATTGCTCTGATTATGCAAATCAAACAGATGATATATTTTGGATTTCCATTTAAAAGAACACATTCTCCCCCTGTTGAAATTTGTAATGCTATTATGGGTCTGGTTTCTATTTATCAAGCACCAATACATATTTTTTTTCTTCACAGAGTACTCCAACTATATGCAGCTTTCTCATTTGGATATTATTAATTTTTCCATAGATCATATACAAAAGAAATCCCATCTGAGGACAAAAGGACATAGTAATAGTAGTAACAGAATTCATAATAACAGCACTGATAATTTTCATAGTTTCCAATATTTATTACGCATTTTGTTTGTGCCAGACACTCTCCCAAAAACTTTATATGCATTAATTAATTCAATTGTCCTAATCATTCCAGGAGGCAGGCACTATTATTAATCGTATGGCACAGAAGATGAAACTGAGGCACAAACTCATCAGAAGCAAGAAGAGCCTAGGATGATTTAACAGAAAAGAAGTTCTTGAGAAGTGTATGGGCCCTTCCAAGGATGTATCCATTAAAGAGAAAAAGTGAATACCTATATTTATGTTTTGAAACTTTAAATATATTTCCTCCAAACCAGAAAAAAAAACTCTGTATTTCACTAAGTTTCTCTTATTAGATTAACAAGCACTAGTGTTATAGAATGCATATGACATGATGTGGGTTATTCTTTGTCATTTCTTTTTTTTTTTTTTTTTGAGATATTTTTTATTTATTAAGAGAGAGAGCACAAGTGCAGGGTGGGGAGAGGGGTAGAGGAAGAGAGAGAATCTCAAGCAGACTGCCCGCTGAGTGCAAAGCTGGACTCTTGGCTCAACCTCACAACCCTGAGACCATGACCTGAGCCAAAATCAAGAGTCAGACACTTAACCAACTGAGCCAGCCAGGCACTCCTATTCTTTGTCATTTGTAAGGCTTTCATAGGTAAAACTATTTAAATCTGGCTTGGTAGAGGAGACACACACAGGCTAATAGTTCTATTTGGCATAACCCTCTAGTTTAAATGTGGGGTTTTGTTTGTTTGTTTTAGAAGAACGAATCTCTTTAATGTCCAAGATTTAATATTTATCTGATAAATATTACTCAGTATCTATGGATTTCTAGATTTAGAATCAACTTTCAGAATTTTAGGAAGAGCAGGAAGGGTCTTACACATTCTCGTTCTGCTTTCAAACAGAACAAAACACATTAAGTCAGGGGTCTTTAAATTGACAAATGACCTTAAAAAAGGCTTCTGTGTCCTTGAATTCTCTGAAATTAGTGTACAAATATATTGGGTAAGTGCCTTTTGTTTTCAAATGGGGTTTAAAATGCTCGTCAGGTTCTAAAAGGGATCTAGCTTCCCCAAAGGGTTAACTGTGCTAAGTGACACGCAGAAGTCACAGAAGACTTTAGCCTAGAATTTAGTTTCCAGTCTCCTGTCTTTTTAGTCAACGTTCTTCCTAATAGAACTTTAAAAATAATATTAAACAAACAAAAAAATCCACCTGAAAGCATTTATATGTCATTTATTCTTTGGAAAACTTCACTTTGACTAGAGTCTAAAAACACAATTGAAGACCTCTACTTCTCAAATTTCCAACATGAGTGTTTGAAAATGTATATTTCAAAATTCCTAGACAGTCTTCCCAGCCAAAAACCCATCATTTTTGAATTAGGTATGACATATATAGGCACAGTCATTATGACTTCAAAGCTGCTATAGTTCTGAGTGGCCAATTCGAGAGAATAGCAGTCTTGAGTCTGACTGACTCATATTAGAATTTTGGCTCTGCCATTAACTACTAGCTACTAATAATAAACAAGTTACTTGATTTTTAAAAGTTTAACAGTTTCTTCATCTATAAAATTAACAATAACAACTAGCTTTTGAGGTTGTCCTGAACATTATAGATAAAATCTATCCATGATTTCATACATGATATAAGATCTGTGACATGGTGTCCAACACACCATAGGTACCCAGATAATTATATCTATTTTAACTTCTTGTCTTTGTTGTTGACATAAAAGGTAGGGTTTTAAATTTTGCTTTATATTTAGTCCCCGCCAACAATTTTTAAAAATTCCATTTGAATATGGCTTTTAAAGGAAAATGTTAATTATGATCCTACTAATAGAAATAGAATACTGACAGCAGTGAAGCGTAACTACATTTTAGGAGGAAAAAACACCTTTTTTATCTAGGACTGAAATAATTAGATTGAAGTTATACTAGTTATAAGACATTACAATAAATAATCTGCCACTAATTGATATTCCTGGGTTTATAAGAAACTGAAGATACATACAAAGATACTGAGGTAAGTAGACCACCTTTGGAATCGCTTAGAGACAGATGCACTTGACCTTACTTCTGAAACTACAGGTCTCTAATGCATTTGGATCAGTGGTGATTTCCTATATCCTGTCATTGCCTCAGATTAATTATGCCATAAGGAAATGAAATACTGAAATGCAATGTTTGTATTATCCATAGGTTAGTCCAATGATAAAATGGAGTTTTAGGCAAAATGGTAAGTCTGGGCATTTGGATTCAAGCTAGTGACTTAGTCATAGACAGATTGTCTATCAGTAGGAAAGCAGTGTGAATGAGGTGGGCCCAGGCAAGCAAGAGTTGAGGAATCAGGAGAGCTCACTTCCAATTTGAGCTCTATTACTTATATATGATACAATTGTATATATATATATACACACATATATATATACACATATATATGTATATATATATATATAGTAAAATACTGTAGTATGTACAGTAAATAATATAATTGATAAGAAAGCCACATAGAGCTAAGAAGTCAGGAGTGAAAGAGATTTCACTCATTCGTGGAATTTGAAAAATACAACGAATGAATAAACAAGTAAAAAGCAGAATCAGACCTATAAATACGGAGAACAAACTGGTGGTTGCCAGAGGGAAGGGGGATGGGAGGATGGGCAAAATGGGTGAAGGTGAGCAGGAGAAACAGGTTTCCAGTTATGGGACAAATAAGTCATGGGAACAAAGGGCACAAGATAAGGAATATGGTCAGTGCTATTTTAACAGCATCGTATGGGGCCAGATGGAGGCTACACTTGTGGTGAGCTCAACATAATTTACAGAGAAGTTGAACCAGTTGTATAATGCTTACGTTGTGTACTTGAAACTAATGTAGCATGGTATTCAACTATACTCAAATTAAAAAATTCCAAAAAAAAAAGTTTTCAGTTGAGGAATTGACACTCAGAGGAGATGAGGTTATGTGACTTGTAAGTGACAGGGCTGTGACCCAAACCCGGATTTCCTTGCTCTTCTTATCTTTTGGTTTATCCATTTCTTTTTTCCTACTTTAGTGAAAGTAATGAGCAACTTTGGATTCTATAAGATTAAACATATAATTAAATATTATCTTATGTACATATTAGTTTTCATTTAGTCTTTGACAATATTTAGCTTAAATTACGAAAATAAATCCTATCACCTCTCTTCCTCAGGAAGTACTGATGTCTCTTAAGGACAGCTTAAACATGGAGGGGATGCCAACAGTAACTGGACTAGTCAAAAATTTAATTGTGTTTCCATACTGCTTGCTCTATAATTCAACAATTGTAAGCATTTCTGTAGTTGGAACTCTCTTGAATTTATTCTGCATTTTCCCCAGCATAAATAAAATGGCTGTAATTTGGAAACAAGTCATGAAGTATCACTATTTTCACAGAATTCAGTAAGCACACTTGTGCTGACACACAACCCTCCATTCTTTAGTTTATGTCCCCTGCCATTGCTCAGCGGACGTAGTGTAACGGTTTTGCTCTAGGAAACAAAGATAAAGATAATACAAATCGCTGTGGCAACTTCCAGTTTTCCTTTATTGTCTGTAAGAGCACTCTGCAAAGTAAACATGAAGAGGGGCCAGCGCCACTGAGAGAACAGCAGCAAAAATGTCCAAACGAACACTTTCAACCAAAGTCTTTTAAGTTATCACCACAGGTGGAACCCCAAACAAGCATGTTAAATTTTATAAATTGTGCATGACGTCTCTTAACATGTAAATCCTCTTGAAAACTCTGGCTCTGTGTTATCAAAGCTCCCTTTATGTGAGAAGCTCCAGTTAGCGGTTCCGTGGTTCCTGTTGGCAGCATTCCTTTTCCGTCCTTAAGATATAGGATGATCGTTTACCCCCTTAAATATCTGCTGAGTAGGGCTTAGTCTAAGATAAAACGCTGTTCATGGCTGTAATCTAGATTAAAGCTCTCCATAGAGCCCATAAACTTCAATTAAATGCTTCTAACCTTTTGCATAAGACTTAAAATTGAAAGCCTTCTGGTTTCTAGGTCAGCTCTAGATTTAGGATGTATTTGTGAGCATAGAGCTATAAAAAGGCAGGTTTTAGTCTGATTCAAGTGCTTTTGCTTTTGTACTGTAAAAATAGCATACGGATGAAATGTACATAGTTTCCATCTATCATAATAAAGGGACAAGGAGGAATATTCTTTGTCCTTCGACATACTTACTGTTAAGATTGTGGAAAATAACAGGTTAAGGAAAATAATGATAAAGTGGGCAAAAGTACAGGGACATGGTAATACTGAATGACCTAATTCTGAGTGGAAACAATGCTATAATACAGCAAAGGCAGACTGACAAGTTCTCCAGCCAAGATCGTGCCAAATAGGTTCTCAATCTACATTTGTTTGATTTCTACAATTTACCTGTTTCACTAATGGAAAAAAGATTTCTCTCCTCCACTTGTGACTTGGTTTAGTTTCTTATTAACTATGGAGTTGATTTAAGAGACATGAGACAAGAAATTGCTATTTTTTTAATATATATTTTAAAGTGGGGAAAACAAAGATAAAATGTAAATGCTATATGCTAATCCTCCACATATACCAATTACAATTTTCAAACAGGACTTGAAGCAATTACGTGTCTGACACCACCCTGCTTGAAGAACTAGCACTGGTGAAATTTTGATAAACCTGATCAATTTTTTCCCATATGGAAAAAGTTAACTCTTGAACTCCTAGTATCTTCAATAGACTCAAAAAGGAATTACAACATTTTCCAACATCAAAAGTAAAACTGATTGTGAGAATTTTACAAAATATATCTATGGTATGGGCTTGCTCAAATGCTGAAAGATAGTTCTTCCCAGAAAACTGGAAATGGATCGGTTGTGTTGTGTGCCTACTGGGAAAGCCTCTAAGCAGTGTCTCACTTTCAAATTAATTTTGGGTACTAAATGAAGCATGCAGGACTTGTAGGACCTGGTCAGAGTTATGAGATAAAGTGGTAGTCGTCATAGATTTGGGAAGCAGAAAAAAGTGAAAGATACTTGAACGACTGTAGATGAAAATGTTTGAACTGTCAGGATCTAAAAAGGACCAGGTCTGAAGCTGGTATTATTTAATGTTTAATAAAACATCTGGAAGAGGGTAAGTGGTGAACTTTCAAGTATGAAAAGGCCACAGAGCTTTTCTAAAGGATGCCAATGAGGATGATGTGGTATGTGGCAGTTGGTGGTCCAGGTTAGCTATTATGACAGAAGGAAGGATTTAAGCGACATTGTAAACTCTTTTCTAAGGACAGAAATGTTCTACCATAGCCCAAAAAAAACCCTAACAAAATGCTGAGTGTTGAATATGAGCTCCTAATTGATTTTAATATGCCATGTGAAGGGATTTATTACTGGAAGGGGATGAATGGAAAATACTCTCTTCATGAATCCTTACAAGAAGCTAGGTATATTAGAGGTGCAATCCTCATCTTTAGGAGCAATCGTTCCCTCTGGAATGCACTCCTTTCTATAGTTGTGAGAGATAGATTAGCAAGCAGTCCACAAATTAGCTGAACCAGACATTTCCAATATGGTTAATTTTAATTAATCACCACACCATCAACTCCTAACCTTTAGACTGTCCCTAGTGGCTATCCAGGTTTATTTACAAACAAACCCCCTTACCCCCATTTGAAAATAACAGCCATTGAGCATCTTCTGACAATCACCTGTGTATTTATAACCATCAGCAACCATCAGTAAAATGGACAGCCTTGATTTGCTTCCCCTCTATAAGCATCAACTACATTATGAAGTCTTTCACCTAGAGTCGAGCCAGGAAGGTAATGAGAGATGCTTCTATGTTATATGGTGTTGGGGATTTTGTGTGCCCATTTATAGTATATTTGTATGATAAAGAAAATATGATAACAAGCGATACCTGAATCTTAATGGACTATTTCCACAGATAGTGAAAAATCTAGCTAAACCTATATTTTCATGCACACTGTTAAACTCATGAAAATAAAAATATAAATGTCTGAATTTCCTTACCTTCTATTGCTGATAGGAGAACCCGGGAATGATCATAAGCGATTACATTTGCATATCTATTCTTTGGTTTGTTTACTTCCAAGTTTGAATGTTCCCATGTGAACTGCTGGCCAGGGTCAATTGACTTTAAAAGAAAAACAGCACACACACACACACAAAATCAATACTTGATAACACTGATTAGAGGCACTTATCACAAGTAACAAACACAATTTAAGAAGAAAAGTCTGAAGCCACACCATCAAAGATGACCCTAGCTATGAGGCTGAACACTAATATAATCAGCATAACATGAAATGATTAATCATAGTAAAAAACAGTGATAGTCACCAACATTGATTCAAAGGAAAAAAAATCAATATAGATGTTCTGCGAATATTGGAAAGGCAGGGTTTTTAAAATTGTTTTACTTTCCCATTTCCTTCTCTGCACCTGTAGTTTACAAGTTATCTGGTTCAATATTCCTTCTGGTTCTGTGAATATTATTTTATCTTGATTATTCTTTCTACTCTTTTCCGTCAGGACCTAACCTCACCCTTTAAGTTTACTGGTCATTCACTAGCTTCATTGGACACAGGCTTCACCGTTCTTTCTTCACCTACAGGCTGACTTACAACTTGATGGCAACTTAAAACTGTGTCTGTTTCTTCATAACACACTACGTATGACCAGTGTCACAACACTATTTGTACAGTTCAAATACTTAAGAATAATGGTAAAGAAGGGAAGTTGCTTAAATCTAATAATCATCTTTAAATATCAATTTATGACCCAATGCAGACAGAATCTACTTGCTTTTCTTTTTATTTCCTATTTATTATTATGGTTATGTTTACAAAGTTTGCTTCTTTTTATTCTTTATTTTAAACTTTTTTCTGATTTTTAATGACTTTTCTTGATACCTTCATTCAACCCATTACTCAATAATCTAAAATAAATATTGCACAGATATAAAATAATATATACATTTTTATGGTTAAAGCAGAACCATTATTTTCAGACTGAATTCATGATTTGATTATAAAACTCTGAGGGACTTTTTAATTTCCTGCAATGTTATGGAAATCAAAACATCTTTTCTTTGATCATAGGACACTGACACTTTTTAAAGACATAATTTTATGGTATATGGAAACATGAGTTCAGTAATTACATAAACATGATTTCAAGTGATTAAAGTCAAGTTTTCAGAAATAATGATAAATTGGGTTTATATGCAAGTAAAATTCTTTTAAAAAAGTAAAGACACTATGTTATGTTAATAGAATTTTTAGCAGTTGTTTTTGATCCTGGGCATTTATCATGCTTGAATGTGTGTATGTAGAATTGGAAAGGAAAACATATCCAACAGCTATTACAATATTAAAGATGTGTATATTTTGTGTTTAATAGGGATAGTAAAACTCACAAGTGTGAAGAGTCAACCTATTAACCATCATGAATAGCCTCCAAACATACTAAAATTCTCAGCAGGATAGATTGCAGTCTCTAATTTACTAAGGATTATAAAACCCTTTCCTTTTCTTAACCTATGCCAATCTACATATAACTAGTCTGTCATTGAATAATATTCAGCAAAATAATTATCCATGCTTTAGAGTCTAAAGAATAATATTATACGGGGTCTTTCTAGTTTGTTCTTCCAGAGAAGCTCATCACCTCCCCTGTGGGATGTACTTCGCTCCAAGTATTTGGGGAGCTGAAACATGCAGATCCCTGGGTGGAAGCCTTCAAGTCAACCTTGAACTTTCTCTACACAAAGCAGCTTTATTTGGTGAGCAAGCCCTACCTTAAATTATCTTACATCAGTCCCAAATCTACCAGCTTACTGCCACTCCCAAAGCCAATCCTTCAGTATCTGATGTCTGCCTGAACTCTCTTTTTGAACTCTCACTCTAATGCACTCTTTATACCACGGTAGTATTTCTGAAGCTCAGCTCTGGACAGGTTAGGTTCCTGCTTAAGAACTTCCACTGGCCCTGAGCGAACTACAGCTTAGATTCTAAAGTCCTTAGCCACAGTCCTACCTACACACCTGTAGTCATCTTTGTCTCTACAAAGATGGCTCAATAAATTATGGTTCAACAGATTCCTTAAACAAATTGAACTGACGAATAAATGTTGTTGAGAAGAGTTCATAAAGAGAAATCGTGGAGTAATTCTTGCATGTAACACTGCAGTTAAAGGGCAGACTATGGAAACGGCAATGTACAGTACACTAAAACTAACACTTCAGCATTCATTATCATGTGGTTTAAGAGTAAAGTGATCCTGACATTGCAGCTACCAGTGATACTGCACTTCAGACTGAGGAGCACCGCTGAGTACATAAGCTACTTACACATTATTCTCTAAGATATCCCAAGAAGCTCCTAGGCTCACTGACGTACAGTGCTTTGGTGGAAGATATTACTTCCTCTGATGGCTCTGTTCTTCGACTAAGATCACTCACAGATGTGTAAAGTGGCATGCATTTAATTAGACTAATGAAAT
The DNA here is from genome assembly GCF_024610735.1 of Ursus americanus. Taxonomy (NCBI): domain Eukaryota; kingdom Metazoa; phylum Chordata; class Mammalia; order Carnivora; family Ursidae; genus Ursus; species Ursus americanus. Next base: position 57,525,405 of record NC_142144.1, on the reverse strand, counting down.
TGCATCTCTCAACACAGGCACTGTTAACTCATGTCCATTTCCGCTCTTGCCACATATCCCCAGCCTTTTGAATGCTTGATTTGATACGTACATTTAAAAACCAGTCATGGAAATATCAGTTTTATGTCACATGTGTTAATATGTTTAGGCTTAAAGGATGACCCATGAGAAGAAGACCTATAACTAAAACGATAATTATAATAGCTGGCGGTTCGTGCAGTATCCTGTTCAATTTTCACAAATGTTATGAAGTATGTATTGTTATTTTCCAGACAAGGAAATTGAAGTAAAGAAAGATTAATTCAATAAATCTTACTGAGGGCCTTCTCTGTGGCAGGCGCTGTGCGATTTGGTGGTTAAGTAATTTGCTCACACAGCTAGACTCATACATTCACCCTCAAACCCAGGTCTGTGTGATTTCAAAGTCTAGCTGATGATTAACAGCTGGTAATTACCAAGCCATGATGCCACTTATCCTGAAGGCCACTGAAAAACGAGGAAGCCCAACATGTGAAACACACTTAAACATAGCTATCCTTTATCTCGCCAGTCCGAAAGGTATCAACTGATCATCCTCTGTCATTCTGGGGCAATTCCATAAGAAATCAAGTTTTAGAAATGAGGTTGGCTTCACATGGATAATAAAACAGATGGGATGCAGCTTACGTTTATACTCGTTTTACACGGATCAAACATTGATTAAATAATGCTAAACTGTCTTTGTGCAACATATACTCATCTATCTGTATCCGTCTGTCTGAACGTTTAACAATACACAGTATAGGTCATTATTTTGGAGTTTGTCAGAAAGCTGAAAGCAGTAAACTCAGTAAGGAATAACAACTACTTTAAGTAGGTAAAGTATAAGATGACCTTTTCTACTGAGAAAAGATAAAACTGGTTGAGGAAAATCAAATTTCAATTGTCCGTGTTAATGAGGCAAAGGTATCATGGATGAATAAGACCCTATTTCTCAAAACACACCTTTTTTAAAGATTTATGTATTCATTTATTTGAGAGAGAGAGAGAGAGTGCACTAGTAGGAGGGGTAGGGACAGAGAACCTTAAGCAGATGCCCCGTTGAGCACGGTGCCCAATGTGGGGCTCAATCTCACAACCCTGAGATTACGACCTGAGCCGAAACCAAGACTCAGATGCTTAACTGACGTCTTGTGTTTTTCTTAGTGCGGGTGATGGTACAGTTGTGTTCTGGTACCTCTTGCTGAGATGCTCTTAAGGAAGAACAAAATGGCCAACATTTTAGAACAACGCAGGTGTGGAGAAGTTGATTTCCACTCTAATCTCATATTTTTGGCCAACCCACCATGACCATGCATCTAGGAAGACATAAAGTTAAACAATTTGAAACAAGCACCCTTGTTCCTAGTGGATTCAATTTCTTCCTGCTGTTGGCATTTGGTTTTCTTCAGCCTGACTCTCAGATATCTCTTCTCATCCTTTCAACTCTATTTATCCAAACAACTTTTGGTGAGATATCCCCTCCTTCCCAGAACTCAATCCCAAATTCTACCCTCAGGAGCTGGAATCCTGGCCAGGTTTTCTGTTGCTGCCCTGGAGGAAAGTTTACAAGTTGGAAATAAACCAAGCTAGATATATTCAACCCAAATTTGATTAATAGACCTTTTTTTTAATAAGCTGTATGGAATTTGTACATTGCATTGTCAACAGAATTCGTAAACAAGAATGTTAACTTCCTCATGTCTCCTTTTGTTTCAACAAGGCCCTTTAACGTACTGGATGAAGAGTATTTAGCACCTAAACTTTCCAGAGATGTCAAACAATATCGCTTTGCTTCCCTATCTGCACAAGGGGCACATGATACACTCTCCCTCCAACCCCATTCTAATACTAACAGATCTTCAACTCAATGGCTTTGCCTTACTGAGAACAGCGACGAAAAACAAAACAAAACAAACCAAAAAAGCCCTCCCTATAATTTAAAGAAGAAAGGTAAAATATTGAGTAGACAGCTGCTAATAACAAATACTTTTCATTTGTGTAGTCTTTAACCTGATGGTCTGAAAGTTCCAATTTTTTTTAACCAATTAGAACTTTGTCTTAAAATAAGTAAGTGGAAAGAAATAGGTAAGTGGAAAAACAAGCTACATATAACTGACGGATTTATAATTTTGTACAATATTGTTGATAAAAAGCCAGATTTAAAATATATTTTATATCCAATAGTTATAGTAACACTTATATAATATTTATTGTGTTTTCTTTGTGCTTTGCATATATTAACTAATTTTATCTTCACAGAGAGCCTAGAAGTACTATTATTATCACCATTCTCCAAATGAGGAAACTGAGATGCAGAGAAATAACATAACTTTCTCAGGGTCAAATAGCTAGTAAGCTCTGTTGGGGGCCCAGGAATTCTGGACCCCAGTCTGAGTGCCTGGCTGCCACATTATGCTTCTTCTCTGGCCAAGTTTTAGAAGATTTCTTGATTGTTTTACGTAGGTCTTTCCATTACTTTCTTGAAACACAACAAGAGGTTTGGAAACAAAATCTCTATGGTGCTTCTAATTTATATTTATACTTCTGAACTCAAAACATGGGAGTGCTCATAAATTTGCACATCACATTACAGTCGCTGGGTAAAATTGCAACCAGGGAGTGACCTTTTTGGATAAAGCTGAAGTCACTGACTTAAAGCAAAGTCCTTTCAATATGGTTCTGCAAAATTTCAACTTCTCTACCAAGAAGAAAAATATGATTCACATGTGCAAATACTAGTTGTTCTGTGTCCCTCTTCTCCTCACTCCACCAAGAGAAAAACCTCAAACTATTCCCTTTAGAAACTCATCAAAGAGAAACCACAAAAAAGCTATATCCTGTTTTTGTGTGTTTTAAAACATCTAACAAAAATTTAATTATAAAGAAGGAATAGACCAGCTACTTGACTAGGCAAACTATGGGTCAGACTAACCATCCTTTTTACTGGGAATTGAACTTTCAATGACCTTAACCTCCAGAGAAATACTATAGTTCCACAGAGTTCCTAATCAGTAGGCTCATTTAGTCCTTAGTGTGGTTTGCACCCACATACTTCCAAGCCCTTTTTGAGGTTTAGAAGAGCAATTTGCCATTGACTGTATTTCTGTAATGAAGCCTTTTTAAATTCTCATTCATTCATACTCTCTCTCCAAGATTGAAAATGGTAAATTAATATGTATCCATTTGAAAAAGACCCACGTTTGCGTAGTTGAGAAGGGCTATATTTTGCACAATTAGCAAAGGCCTGCAATTGGCATAATGAGCACTTTCTTCAAAGAGAAGAACATGCGTTCAGTTGAACCCAATGATGCTTTACGAAGTGGAATGTGAGGAAGGAGTGGAAAGTATGATCATCAGCAGAGTCTGCGGGTCAGAGCCTCTGCGTCCCAGGTGCTGGCTTTCTCTTTGCCCATGCTTAGCTCTGGCAGTCTGCTCTGTTCCCTTCTATTAATTTCTTCCCGGTGTCAGGTTGGTGCCCTCATCTTCTCTCTTCTCCTTTATCCAATCAGTTATCAAAACTTCCTAAGTCTTTTCCTATAAAATCATCTCTGATCTAGGCCACAATTAGAATCTGAAGGACTGAAATAGGGACTTCTCAAGACTCTCAGTGTTGACTAATGAATGCATATGGGAGTTCTCCATCTTTAAGTGGAAAGATGAACAATTTATAAGTCTACAACACTTGCAAAGGCATTAAAATATTTCAATCAGTTATTTTTATAGACAATTAACTTTTTCCTTCAAATAAGTGACAAAATTGTATCAACTTATCTGTTGTCTAGTGGTTTGATTTGCAATCCCAATTATAACATATTATATAACAAATACTTATGGAGAAGTACCTGAAGTAATAATTTATTTACATTAGAATTGATATGTAGAGAAGGAAAAAGGAGACGCTATACTCACCGTAAACCATTCAGCCATATGAGATGAGTAAATATTTGAGGCAACTAGTTGATGAACTTTTTTTTTTTTTTTTGTAAATTATATCTTGGCACTAAGGATGAGCTAGCTTATTTTCTTTGAGAATTACATTTACTCCTAGAAGTATATTTAACTTTGTCCTAATTTACCGTAAATTCAAAATGACAAAAAAAAATAATGCAACAACAACAACAACAACAAACACCAGATTCCTTTTCAATTCAGCAGGACGATGCTATGTGATCTCTAGAATGCAGATAAGCTATTTTACTACTTTCTATGTGTGACTAGAAAAAAACTATTTTGACAGATCTTTTCAAACGAGAGTTCAGAAGAGAACATACAACTTTAAGATCTGAAGATTTAAAAGGCCATGTTTTTTATTATACACTCCTTTTTAATGTGCCTTAACATTTTCCTAGATAGTATTGAATGCAGAAAAGAAAAATTCCTAGTTCCCAAAGGCAATGTTCTAGAAGAATGACGGCAGTGATACCTTTCATCCTAATATTTTAGTTTTTCATTATTTATCTCCTATATCAAATTAAAGTGCATAATAAGAAAGCAATAGACAGAATTATAGTTGATGTTCCTAAAGACTAGAGCTTCATGGATAATCATTTTTACAAATATAATTCTCAGACTAGGATTTCTGATGTTATTTGGAAAAGCAAAAAGAATTAAAAATTTTCCAGTTTGGGGCAAGAAAATGTTATTAAAATTTTATTAAACTGCTCTGATTAGAGAGATAAAGTTGATTGAATTGATAGAAAGTAATTACAGTATTTATAAACAGAACTGTGTATAGGTAACAAATAAAATTATCTATTGATTGCAATCTATGCACAGCATTAAACTGAATAAATTCACAGTGGCATCCTTTCTTTTCTGTGAATAACAGGGCACTAGATTCTGGCACCAAATTAAGAAGACCGATGCATTAATTCCTCACCACTCTGTAAATGCTGCTACATTTGTATTGACCCAAAATTATAAAGTAAAATAATACATGTAAAACACCTGATGCAAAGTTCTCAGTGAAAGAATGGTGGATGTTTTCCTATCCTGCCTCCATCCACTGACTTGTGTGAGAATGTCCTGATTTAAGACAATCTCAGTGTCCAAGGAATGTCTGCTTTCACCCTGATGCTAAGTGGATCGATCTCCTTTGACACTGAAGCATAAAATAGACACAATTGCCCAGTTAATCTAGGCAAAGAAATCCACTTCTGCCCTCCCGCTTGCTACATAACAATATGTCCATTTATATAGTTTGGAAACTGATCTATTTTTCTGGGGCAGATAAAACCACCACCACCACCAACAGAACACAAATAACCACGTATATTTCTCAGTTTTCCATTTCATTTGAGACCTGACCATTCAGAAATACAGTGTAAAAGTAGATTGAAAAGCAAAACTAACTGGGGTGCCTGGTTAAGCATCTGACTCTTGGTTTCAGCTCAGGTCCTGATCTCAGGGTCATGAGATTGAGCCCCGTGTAAGGCTCTCCACTCAGCGTGGAGTCTGCTTAAGTTTCTCCTTCTTCCCCTCCCCCCATGCTCTCTCTCTATAATAAATAAATCTTTTAAAAAATTTAAAAAAACAATTGAAGAACTAAGAGTAGTTTTGTAATTGTTTTGTGCTTTCTATTATAACAGCATTTTATGAATAACAATATAAGGAAAATCAGGAAGATAAATCATCTTGTTTTATGAGTATTTGATCTGTTGAATTTTAAGTGATAACATTAATTTTTCTTTATTTTCTTTATCAACTCTACAGATTTCTAACCTAATTTTAAAACACTAATCTTTCCCTCATTTTACTCTACATAGTGTATGCAGATGTATTTTAGGCTTTCAGTATTACCTTGCTATTTAATTAAAAATTTGTTTAAACTTTGTTTTCTCTCCCATATTTATTTTCAGATGGGAAGGGAAAAACAGATGAGTTTCCAAACTGAAATATGAATAAACATTCATTAATGTTCGATCAATGCCTTTCACATCTTATTTCCTGTTCAAAGAATAAAAATTTTACATCTGAAAGGAAATGAAAAAACATGACACTTCCAGCAAGTCTGTGACAGAATACAGAAAATCCCAAATAATCACTTAAAAAAATTCCCCTATGTCATTCCATCCCCAAATGTATTTAGTGTAAGGATCTGGTTGAAACACATTGAGTTTCTACCTGTGTCTTTTGGATACAGTGTGTCTTTTGGATACCTATACACTATGTATATGTGTGTAGATATACATACTAAAAACCCCTTGCTGTTAGTATCATTACTCCTTATAGATAAGGACACAGTATATTGTACTAAATATAGGCTTCGAATTAAAGAAGAGACACGGATTGATCATTACTACTTAAACCCATGGTGTTCAAGTAGCTTAGAAAGTATTTACAACCTAAATTGTCATGTTTACTTTCTTCTATGTTACATGTGGCAAGTGAACGAGAAAGGCTAGAACAAATTAACACAATCTAGAATTTTAGAGTTTATTTCTAAACTAAAAGATTAATTTATTTTGTTAAAATGTATATTCACTTTATAATGTAAAATTAGACTATTTGAGATAAAATATATTAGAAAAATATGTGGACTTTGATAATTTTATATACTTGACCTTTGGAAAAAAAATGGAATCACTTGAGGATATCACTACAGGCGTTATAATTCATTTGATGCAGTATACTCAGTGTTTAGCATATAGTTGATTTAAAACATGTATATATAGGATGAGTGACTGAAATGCATTATAGGCAGGATATATGGCAGCAGTGACTTTTACCCCAGAGCCTTAGAAATAGTAAATAAGTTTCCCTGCTGAACATGTGACTATTAAGTAAACATATATTGGAATAGATCACAGATATATAAAGTCTTTTTAAATAGTCAGAATGACTTCCAGGCTCATACTTGCCTGTAACCTGATTCATGGTAAGAGCCATCTTGGACTTTGGCACATTTGAAATTCTTCCTAAGTGAACAGATCTAATAGCCTTCCAACTTTTGTATACCCACTCACTATTCTGAAGTATCACATAGGGACTGCTTGCCAGGAAATAATCCTGTACACCATATTACCAAATTTTCTGGACGTACAACCTATGTGTGCATACAGTTAACCATTTTAATACAGTGGGTTTTTCCTTCATTTGGGGGGGAGGGGTGTTTGTTTTAACAAATGTGCTCCTCAGAGGACTCAAGGCCACTTGTTGGCCTTTGTGGGGAGAATGGGAGGGTCCTGAACAGATGGAAGGATAGACAGCCCAGGATTCAGCTCTGGCATAAGGTTTAAGTTGGGGGGGAGCTTATATCCCAGGTTACACCTTTGTCCCAGTTTCATTATCAAAGCACCATCTTTCAATGTGTCCCAATTTGGGCAATAAATTATAAGGTTAGAGTAGCCTGTAACTTCCTTGTATCCATATCTATATCCTGGGTTTTAGGTGAGCTTCATGATACAGTCACATAATCATCAGAGCTAAGTGAGCGTGTAAATGTAGAAAGAGAGCAAGAGACAGACAGATACTAAGCTCACTTACAAACTACCACATGGACAGGTGGGTGGGGAAAAGTAAAGACAGCAATTTCTGCAGAACAACACCTGTCTCCATTTATCTACTCTGCTGCTGTAAGGATGAAATAAAGCCAGAATGTGACAAGGTGGTTGGCCTGACACATGGATTCACCTTGTTCAACTTTTCTATGGAGCCACACAGAAGAGAGAGAAAAGAAGAGACAGAGCATTTGACTCTTAACACACATTTACCCTATTCTCTACAAAACTAGCAATTTAGCCTGTTTGAATTTTTTTTTTTCCTTTTTTCTGGGGCAGGGTGGAGGCTAGAAAGAATGTGGTGGTGCAAAAGCTGGTTGGATGTATGTTCAGTTGTGGAGGAAAAGAGCAAAGTTAAGGAACTGATTTTATACACTGATAATTCTACAGATAAAATCTTTAATCTTGTGTCTAACATTTTATATTTTAAAATTATTATTGAAATATTAGGTAGAATTATGCCATAATTTCTTTCCTTTTTTTTTAACGTTCTGGAAATGGAACCATAGACTTATTCTGTTGCTTGACTATTACACAATTCAATCATCAAACATGTCTTCAAGTATAATATGTTCTAAAGTATTAGAATATATATTAATGTATCTTTTAAAAATATGCCTGCATTAACATATCTAAAGAAAAGCTAGGTCAATCAAGAGGAGACAAAGTAACTCATAAACACACAGAAAATGGAGAATCAGAAAGGAGGATGACCATGATTACCTGATCCTCTCAGAGAGATGATAGCATCCAGTCATCACAGCTTGACAGACATGGCCATTGTCATCACACACCTAATGAAAGTGAGGTGTTTGGGACCCACCTGCCTCTCAAGTTTACAAAGGTAAGGATCAGGCCCTGAGTAAAGTGACCATATCAAGGTATTTTCATGGTCTGGAGGCCTGGCCTGTTATCTCTTCACCTTCCCCATCTGACTCACCTTCATCCCACCATGCACCTTCTTCAAATTCATCATCTCCTAGGATTAGACTTTGGTCATTCTGTCAGGCACTAAATTCTGCCTAAAGGCCTTGAAAAGTGAAAGACATGTCTCTCTCCCGGACAAATGTATAGAGCAACCACTATAGAACCATGACAGTAGCGCGGAGAACAAAAGGAAATAACCTTATTATTATAGGAGACTGGTTAAATGACTTGGGATATGAAAAACCTATGAAGCTATTGAAACTGTGTATCTACTGACATAAAGACATCCACTTTTACTGTTAAAAAAGAAATTAAAATGGCATTACTAAAACATAGACCTATATTTTAATATATATACTATATTATATATATAGATATTTATAGATACATATATGAACATATTTTTTTAAACACTCTGTTTTTTTTTTTTTAAAGATTTTATTTATTTATTTGACAGAGATAGAGACAGCCAGCGAGAGAGGGAACACAAGCAGGGGGAGTGGGAGAGGAAGAAGCAGGCTCATAGCGGAGGAGCCTGATGTGGGGCTCGATCCCATAACGCTGGGATCACGCCCTGAGCCGAAGGCAGACGCTTAACCGCTGTGCCACCCAGGTGCCCCCATGTATGAACATATATACACACTCATACATAAACCTAGATTATATATCCATGCTACCAGCACTTATCTCTGAGATGCAGAGATTGATAATGTTAAATTAATTTAGAACAATTTAAATTGATTAAATCAATAATTTCCCTTCTTTGCTTCCACACTCACTTTATATGAGTTTTTGCCCTGGCTCCTGTTGGTAGAGAGCTCCTAAACACGTCTGGTTTGGTGCTGCCCAATTTAAATCAATTTTTGCTCAAATAAACTCTTAAAATGTTTAATATGGCTCAGTTTATCTTTTTTTTTAAGATTTTATTTTTTTAAGTAATCTCTACACCCAATGGGGCTCAAACTTTTACAACCCCAAGACCAAGAGTTGCATGCTCTACTGACTGAGCCAGTCAGGTGCCCCTCGGTTTACCTTTTGATAATAATTATTTTAATATTTTATACTTGTTATCTGTGTTCTTTAATTTTTCAATTTGTGAACATTGTACTACTTTGTAAAAATGAGGGCAAATGGGAACTACAGGTCACTTCCCAACTGTACATTTGACTCCCTGTCATGTTAGATGCAGAGGATGCAGACTATAGGATTCAATGCTCTGGAGGATATTTTGTGAAATCCATGTCAAGGTTTGCAACTGGCTTCTCTGGCTATCCAGAGACAAAGCTCAGTGTAGATTTATGACCAGGAAAAATACTGAAAGAGCCAACGTTATATGAGATTGTCTCCCTCTAACCTCATCAAAGAATGGTACTGAGAAGTAATCAGGTTAAATTACTTCTGATTTCGATGATAATGATGATGAGAATGATGAGTGCATCATCATTATGCACTGAGTCTCATGTACAGTGACCCTTAAAACAAATTTAGGTAGATACTCTTATCTCCGTACTACAAATAAAGAAACTGAGGAGTAGAAGAGTTAAGACACTTTCCACAAATCATGATGGTAGTCCATAAAGCTGTGAAACTGGGATGTGAGTCCAGACATCTCTGACTTGGAGTCTGAGCTCTTAACTACTACACATTCTAATGCATTGATATTAAATTACAACTTTAAAATTACTTTCATAAAGTTCAATTCCTTATTTCAAAACTGTGAACAGAAAGGAAAATAGATTAAAGACCAGATGTCTCTGTCAGTTTGGTTTAATGATACATTAATCCCATAGTACTTTCCACTTCCAATTTTTTTTTTTTTGAAAATGAAAGCCAAGCTGTAATTTTCTATATGGTTAGATTTTAACATGCTTCTTATCAAAATAAAAAGAGTGGGATCTTAAGTATAATCTTTACCTTATATAATCGGGAATGATTAGGACAGGGATTTCAATCTCTCTTATTTCCACCCTCCCAACCATACCCCCTCTCCTACCCTCACTCCCACCCGCACAAATTTTGCAGGAAAAGAGAGAAAGCTGATATGCATTCATTTCTTGGAACTGAATAGCCACAATGGAGCAAAGGGTAGAGTAGTATTGACAGAAACCACTGAGAATGGTGAGAGACCAATAACTCATGAATAACAAGTCTGCACTAACAGTTTTAATGACTATCGTAATGGTTTAATGGATGGCACTTTAATAGGATTTCTAGTACAATCCTTCTGAAAGCTTGCCTTCAATAAACCTGTCATTAGCAAAGAGCTGAATTGCTTCACCACATAACTATAGTTTACTGAATCTGAACATAACAAAATTATGGCAGTTGTCATCCTGTATTACCAGCCTGGTCTCAAGTATTCTGTTCACTATTGTCAGAGAGACAGCTACATGCTCAAAATGTAGCTTACCAGTGAAAGAGGCATATTTATACTAAGGGGACACAGTAGGCATGAAACAAAATACAACAGAAAGCTCGCAATTGTCAGTTCATGTGCACAAAGACAAAAGTAGAACAGTCACTGTAATCCAAACACATAGGTGTTTCTGAACATTGAAACTTGAAAGACTCACTGGAGTTCTTTTTGAAATAATTCATCAAATTTTCGGAGTAATGAGGAATGCCCATAGCACTTCCTACATTTGTCTCATATTTGTTTCTGTTGTCTCATTTCCTGCACTGAATTAAAGTTCTTTCAAGTCAGGGATTGCCACGTTGTGCTCTCCAGTGTGCTTGCCACCTCAGTATAAATGTTGAGCTGGCTACAGTCAGTCCTAGTGAATAGTCCTAAATTCCAGCCCTTGGCTCCCCACTCCTCCCCTGTCTTTTCTTAAGATTTTATTTATTTATTTATTTATTTATTTATTTATTTATTTACAGAAGAGGAGTAGGGGGAGGAGCAGAAGGAGAGGAGAGAGAGAATCTCAAGCAGTCTCCATGCTGAGACCAGAGCCTAACTTGGGGCTTGATATCATGACACTGAGATCATGACCTGACCCAAAATCAAGAGTTGACACTTAACCAAGTGAGCCACCCAGGTGCTCCTTCCTTGGCTCCCTTTTAATCTGCCCATGTCAGAGGTTCTCAATTTTGACTTTTTCACACTGGAATAGCTCTTGTCTGGAGAGAACTTTCTTATCCTTTCTGTTTTTCTAAATCCTACCTTTCTTTCAAGGTTCAGCTCAAATTACATTGTTCTAATACACTCCTACCTAGAAACCTCTCCCACTCACTTCCAAATGCAGCCAATCAATACTGCAGGGCACAGAGCTGACCGTCCATTTCACAGCTAGGTTCAGTCTTGTAACATTTCCTTCTTGAAGTTCTTTAAAATCGTTATAACTTTTCTTTTCATTTGATAATTCCTTAATTCCCCAACTCTACTGTAAGTTTCTGAACAAAATACAAAATACTATGTATCTTTGTAGTCTATAAAACTGCTAGCCCAGTCCAGGTGCAAGTAACATATATAGATATTATTTTAACATTTTCAGATTTTTGTCTCATTTTCCGTGAAAGCCTTTTGAAATTGGGAAACACATTTCTTCTGTAATTATAACTTTCACCCCTGATTAATAATGCTGAGTCTTAAAATACATACAAATTTTTGAATCTGATGGTAACAGACTGATGCATTCTTCAGATTATTTTCCCTAATAATGCTGTGAATTCATTGGCTTTACTGCAATTTATACTGATTATCAAGACTACCAAAAATAACCTATTGGCTAAGTTCATTAAGGTTTTACAAATTGAATAAGGCCTAGGGTATGTTAGAGGAATAAAAATATCCCTTCTCAGAGCCAATGTTGGAAAAATTAGAATTGACAAACCTTTATTACAGGGATCCATATGTCTATTTATAAATAATGTTATATAAAGAGGACTCTATTTTTTCAAAATTGAAAATATTATCAATCAAGCTATCCAATAAAAGTAAATGGAATTTTATTCTGGAAAATAAATACAATTATGTTTGTGTTTATTTAAAATACTTTTTGTTTATTAAGAATAATCATTAGATTATAGCTCTGCTTTTTTTTACACAGCATAAATCTTATTTATTCCAATTTGAGGGTACACTTTGATAATTTAATGAGATAGCAAACAAAATACAAAGAGACCAAACAATCTTACAAAGAGCAATATGTGTAAAGTAACAAATTAAAAAAAAAAATGTGTTCTAACAGACAAACTTCTCTTGTCAATGTAATTATTAAAATACAAGTAGATTACCTTAACCTACAATTTATAATAAGGGAAGAACAGACAGAAAGAGATCTGTATGATATTTGAGACATATTTCTTTCCGGAGGTACGTATTTTATCCAGATAGAAAATTTTGTTAGAAATTACTTATTTTTTTTGTGTTCAATGAAATTACAACACAAAATACTATGCTTGATAACTGCTCACAAAGCCTAGCGAAACATTCAGAAGTTCTGTCACAGAAACATAATAAAGAACAAACGTTCCCTTAATCTTAACATACATTTAAGTAACAGAATATGAGAAAGAAAAACACGAGTTTTCTCTGAGTCCAAAAACCTATACGTTTTAAGGATTTCTTTTTCTGTCCAAAAAATTAGCAAATTCAGACTTTGAAGAACAGATTTTAGATAGCTGCTAGCACTCTAACTGGATTTCTAATTCACTGAATTTATTGAATATTAGAAAACCAAAAAATTTCATCATGGTGAATATAACAAATATAGACTAAAATCCAAGTTGCATTACACTGGAGTAAAACTTTTAGCTGCATGATATGGGAACCCTGACAAAACCCAGTTTAGTATCTTTGGCCTAATGTTTAGCTAAAACCTGAAGGAACTTTTAGGCTCAGAATTCAAGAGCAAGGATTATGTACTATTCATCTTTGTTCTCCCCAAAGCACATAGTAAGAACTCAGTAAAGGTTTGTTGCATGAGATGAACAGAACGCAAAGCTGGGAAACAAAAGAGACTTCTAAAGAAACAGACATTCGTGTTCTCGGAAAATTTTTTTGGAAGTAGCCAATTTTTAGAATTGCCTTCCATTGTGCTCAGGGATATTTGGAAGAAATGAGCAGCTTTGTCTCACAGAGTTCATTTGTTTATTCTCTAATTAAAATTATAATCCTTGGTCTGTGGCTTTACAATTGGTTGCTGTGGAATGATTATAGATAAAAAACAAAAAAGATTACATCCCTTTTCAAGAGCAAATGAGTAGCAAGAGCAGATGAAGTCTTGAGGAAACAAAGATTTTTTTCATGCAAATATTTTAACGATAAAAGTGCAGAGAGATAAATACTGAAACTACTAGTCTTTGTAAAAATTGCTACATGTTTGGCTTTGAGGAAAGGTGATTTTTCTTCCCCTTAAAGTTGACTCTGAGACATGAATACTCCAGATCATTTTTCTTCATAGACTCTGAGTAGAGGAACAGTGAGTTCTGCACACTGCTTCCCTATCTGTACACAGAAACCTTGCCAGGAAGCTCGATCTCCTGCACTGTTCTAATGATAAACTGTCCAAGGGAGGCCCACCAAAGAAAGCCAGAGGTGGATTCCCTACCTAGATGGAGAACCGTTGCCCATCAAGTTGTTGCTTCCCTGTGGACCTCTGCTGCATACAGTAATATTATAACCTATTGAAGCACCTTTATTCATAGGTTGATAAATGATGTCCATTTCGATATCATGTTATACTTGGGAAGAGGGAGATGCAAAGAGCAAACCAGGTTCCTGCTTCATTTTTGAAACATTCCTACATTCATTTGAGAAAAGTTAGCATGCTAGTCACAAGGATACCCCAATAAAAATGATATATTCCTTGCCCCGAAGAAGCTTTGACTATTATAGTGGAAGACTCACAAGCAAAACAATGAAGACTGCAATCCTTTGCAGTATCAGGGACTCAAGTACAGCAAAAAGCAAATCAAATCTGCCCCTAGTGACAAGCATCTGTCTCATCTTAATTTTGGTTTTCCACACTCAATCTACCCTCCGACTCTGACACTTCTGTCTTCAAACAACTCCCCAGTGTCATTGGTTCCCTCCATCAGTTGTTTAAAAAAATGCAAACAAAAGAAATATAAATCTTCACCAAAAAGGAAGGGGGAAAAAGCCTAGTGGTCTCCTTGAGTCTTTATAAAATACCCATTTAATATTCAAATACAAAGTAAATCCACTGAATTGTTCACCTTAAAATGGTGAATTTTATAATACATGAATTGTATCTTAATAAAATGATGTGGAAAACACATGGAAATATATCACATAAATTCATTTTTTGCTAGGAACCACTGTTCCTTTCAATAAATAGAATTGCCTTTGATCACAATCATTGATAGCTATCTAAATTTCTAGTACTGTTTTTGATTTGGGTTCTCATATAGGAAGCAAAACTTCTTTGATATTTCTAAATAACTTAACTTTGACATGGATTACTATAGTCTTATTTTCAGAAAACTTTCCCCTTTATTCATCAGTTTGTTTTTGTCTAGGAAGTCTACCTAAAAAAAATCAGCTTTTGCATAATGTTAGGTGTGAAACTGGCTGAATGATTTCAGCCACATCTCATTCAGCCACATCACTTAACTTCCCAGAAAAAAGGTCTTCTCTTCAGTGAAACAACAGGGGCAGACTAGATTCAACAATTTTAGGAATCCTCAAATATAACTCCACAGTGGAAACTTTATGACACTGAATTCAAACCTCTGAAACTTTAAGACAGTTTTTTTTTTCTTTTGTAAGATAATGGGAGAATCCTTGAGCTGTGACAGGGAGGATCAATATGGAAGGAATAGAAAAGGAGCAAAAAGGGAAATCAATGCCCAGTTGCACAGCAACACCCACCAACTCCAATACTTAGGCTGAAAATTTTTATTCTTCTCATGTCTCAACTGATGACAAGGAGGTCAATTAATTACCATGGGGGGAAAACGAGACTGAGCTCTCCTACCTTTGCTGACGCAGCACCCTAACTGCTCTTAATACAAAGGGAGGCAGCATTTCCCTGCTCATTAACCATCCTAATTACGGTTTCTCAATCATTTCAGCCGTGTCTGCACTCCCGAGTTATAGAACACCGATAGAAGAGATTTGAACTGAAGCTTGCAAGGAGGGAGTAGAGGCATGACCACAATGAGAAAACAAAAGGGAAACTGGGCATCAGAACCTCATCTTTATAACCTGTACTTTTAGTTATGTTTTATAATAATCAGAGAATTAGAATTCCAGGCTTAGAGAGAGAGAGAATCTAAAAATGTTACCTAGTGCAATCACCATCTGACGCTAAACTTCTGCCTTGTCAATCCAGCTTATTATATGCCACTTGACATACTGTTCAATTTCACAGAAATCAAAGCTAGAGCTAAAACAGGCGAAACAACAATGGACCCTGAAACTAATGGAAAGAAATATAAGTAGGCAAAGAGTATGTATATTCCTGCCATCTTGAGACAGGGCAAACTTCTGATTGTGAAGTAACAGCGTCTATCTTTTCAAATCATTTAGCAGCTTTTATATGAAATTAAATTGCAGAAACTTGAAAGAGGATTTTGCATACATGAAAGAATGTTTTAAAAATCTTAAGGCAAAATGACACTTTATATCAGTTTAATATGTTTACGAAGCTTAATTTTTCGTAGTGAACAAGTTTTCCTTTCATCATGGGTCTTATCTAAATGAATTTGGCATTTGGTGATATGCAGAGAGGAGGGCATTTTGCCAGCATAGGTCTTCATTTCTTTTAATCCTCAGGTTTAAACAAGTAGACTCTGGTCTATAGTTTAAAACGTCAAGACAAGAACAAGTCAATATCAACTACTCTCTCAGAGAGTTAAGACTAGGTCTTTATACCTTCCAATCCTTCCAACATCTGCTTCTGCTTTCTCTCCACTTTATTTTTCTAGGGAATTGGTCAAGATCAGAAAACAGATGCCATCACTATTATGTAGGAAAACTTATGGAGTCAATTTGGTGGATTGATGATTTCTAGTCCATTAGAATGCAGTGCTAGTTTTTTGTTTTCAGGTATAAACTGTAACCTTTCATCATTTTTAAACTTGCTAATTTAAAAAATAATAAAATAAAAAAGAACATGAAGGGGAAGTCTGGTTATAAAGGTTCTTACCTAAAGGAAACCAAGTCCTTTTTGTTGTTCAAAAATGTCCATGATATTGAAAAACAAAAATAAAATATGATTATATCAATCAGAAATTTGGGTCAATATGTCTTATTTGGGAACAGAAAATACTCATGAATATTATGTAACCACCTTAATAGATAATGACATAAAATGTCTTTAATTTTAAGACCATAATGAAAATGGTTATGGAAAAAAACATCAAAGGGAAGTATTTATAGTGGTCAGAACATGACTCTGAAACTAAGCCATGTGGGTTCATATCCCAGTTCTGCCACTTACCAGCTGTATGACTTTGGACAAGTTACTTAACTTCCCTGTATTTCAGTTCAGTCCCTTCTCTTGTAACACAGGGATACTAACAGTACCTATTGGCAGGACTGAATGAGTTAATATGTGTAACATGCTGTGAAGAATGCCTGGCACATGGTAAGTGCTGTACACATTTGGTATCATTATTATCTCTGCAAAGCTCTTTCTAGACTGTGAAGCCCTATAGAAAAGCTAGGTAATATTATCATCATAATATTAAAACATTATGTAGTTTAATACCAAAGAAGACTGTATGAAGGAATATTTTGCAAACAGGAGTAGAGGGGAGGGGTGAGGAAGGGGGGAAGTGGGGAAGTGGTGGAGAGAAAGAGGGGAGTGAATAAAGGAGACAGACGGGATGGGGGAGGGAATGAGGGAGGGGATGAGGTGGGAGGAGATGAAGGGGGAGAAAGAAGGGGTGAGCGTGAGGGGATGAGGGGAGTTAGAATGAATTAAATCAAGAATCTCCATGAGCTTCTGGCTGGAGTTCAGATGACAGATGAATGCCCACCATTAAGGAAACATACTTAACAAGTGAGAAATAACGCAGTTCTGATTAGGCTGCATGCCTGAACTTTTTAGTTAAAGTCAAATACTCCAAATGTTGTATCTGTGATGACTAAAAGACTAATGTTTCCCAAGGCATTGCTAAATTCATAAGTTCATGCAATGTCTTGATGCCTACATCTTTTTCTTATCCTCTCTGTACTCCCCTACATGGTGGCATGCCCAACAATTATTTTTCATGTAGAATGACCAACCGTTTAGTCACAGTAGAAAAATCATGGCAAATAATACTACCACTACAATTTTTACATCTAAAAAGAAATATGCAAATAAGTAAAGACATTCCTATTAGGTTGGGCAGCAAGAAGGTCTCCTTGCCCCAATCCCTTTCTGCAGATTGTTCAAATTCTCCCTAGAGCTGTGCTCACAAGTGCCATAGAAATAGATGCATTCATTTGATCTCTGGGGGTACTCACAGCTCTAGGAGTAGAGGCAGGAAATCATTTCAATGACTTGAGAGTACTTCTGAGATCACCTAGTACAGACTCGCTAGTGCTGGTGTTACAGCCTTTCAAGAGTGTAATCACCTTTCCTGCTTCACCTCTGAGCAGCATGACCCTGATGTTGCAGTGACAGGCACAGAACACACTGGGGTCTTCTGAATAAGCCATGCACCTTCTCATCTCCATGCCTTTGCGTGTGCATCTCCCTCAGCCTGGGATCTTGCAATCCTAGCAAACTGCGGTAAGTCTAACTTGCATGCTCTCTGGGAAACCTCTCTTCAGTACTGTTGTCCCTTCTTAAACTTTTCCCTCCCACCATCACCCACTATGTCCTATAATTACTGGTTCTTTCTTCTGTTTTTCCTAGGAGACTACGGACTTATCCAGGGCAGAACTTATTTCTTGACTTTTTTTTTTTTTTAACTTTCCAGTAAATGTTTATCAAACAGATGAACAGATGAAGGCACTCCAACTGCTTCTCTTATAAATAAGGAAACTGAGATCGGGGGAGTTAAACAGCTTTTCTAGGGGCATTCAGCTTTACAGCAGAGACTCAACGCACGTTCTACTCTTCAGTGAAAATGAGCTGTTCTGGGTACTTCATGTGGATTTAATTTCCAGAAACTCTATTACATATAAAATATGCAAAGAACGTTGCAGACATCATAACCACCTTCTATCTTCTTCACTGCTCACCTTCTCCTAATTGCTTTCATACAGCCCATTTTGAAAAAAGAAGAAGGGACTGTTGTACAAATAAAACATCTTGTGAAAAAATTGCAGTGTTATTAAATGACTAACAGGTAAGGCCGTTGAGTTTAAAGTTCACAGTACTGAGGGCCACTTCTGTTTTCCTGTGTGCCTGCTTTGTACAGAAAGGCAAAGAAGCCAAGCGCCTGACATATAGTCACCGTCATAACAACCTTATGAGTAGATGCTAATATTCCCATCTTAAGTAAGAGAGAACGAAGGCCACAAGAGGTGAAGTCACTGGTTCAGGGTTAAGCAGCACAGTGACTAATTGGCAGGGTCCCAATATGAGCCTTGACTTCCAATGCTCTCACCAGCATCTGATACTGTTTCCCTCTACATGCATGCATCACTCTGGTCCTAAAACTCCAACTCCATTTTAAAATCAAAATAAAACTCAAAAAACAGCCTCATTTTTAGCTCTTGCTACAGTCTCTTTGAAGTTGAAAGCTTGTTTTGGAACTAGAAATACTTCAGGATTAATTGTTTCCTGAGAGCTTTGAGCTCCACATGGGAGCAGGTGGAAAGACGATTTGGACAATGTCCAGTGATGGTCAAGGGCCAATTAGTTATGGTGAACTTGTGTGAGAACAGGGATTGAGGAACAAAACTGGAGTTATAGGACATATCCTCAAGAGGAGTATGAATCCCAGAAGAAAAAAATATAAAAGGTTCAAGTATAAAAGATAGGGAACTTAACACTGGTAAGGAAAATGTTTGAGATTTAAAAAAAAAAAAAGCGGGCACAAGAATATTTAAAAGTTCAAATAAAAATAAGGTTTGAAACTTGAGAATTTGGTTTGGTTGCAATTTGAGTTCTAATAAGTATAGAAGTTCAAAAGGAATAAAAGACTGTAAACACATAGACACACCCTGGTTTGGGATGTGTTTCTTCTAAGGTGAGCTGCTGTTTCTTTGTGTTCTCCTGGATTTGTTTACCAGATGCAGAGTGGTATCCAGCTGGAAAGGGACTCTGTACTTTTATATCTTACTTGGTGAGGCTGGTGCTTAGCTATGAACCAAAAAAAAAGACAAAAACACCCCCACAAAACAACAACAACAACAAAACCATCTTGTCAGATTGCCAACTGGCAGGCCCGTCTTTACTATAAAAACTGTACCGGGAGTTTAGTCAGTAGGTAGTTTTGCATTAAATCTGAGGGGTCTGTATTAAAATGTATTCACTTCTGTACTGTCTAAAGATAATAACAGTCTATTTTATGAGAGAAAAGTTCTGAAAATAAGGCTTCGCTGCTGATATATCAGGCAGGGATGTCAACTGAGAAAAGCAGCTCTTTTTACAGAAAGACATTCTTTGTTCTATTCGCTCCTGTTGTTGGTACTAGCAATTGTGATCACAACAAAGAGCTTCTGGGTACGGTAAATTTAGTGAGAAATCGATCCAGATGCACACTTCGGCTAATCATATGCTGCATGCCCAGCGGTGGGCTCGCTACCATGTGGCCAACAGCGCACTGAGAAGGTGTGAACACCTGCCCAGGAGAAGCTTATATTCTAACACAGGGAATGATCACAGTAAAAGAAAAAGCAACATAGTAAGTGCTAATTACACTGCATTACATTAGCAAGTTTTCCTTTTTTTTCTTCGTTTAGCATTGTTTATTTTACTGAATTCAAACAAGTCCTATGGATTTGACCAGTGACAGGGATGGGAAGAGGCCAGGGTTTCATTGAGTCTAATACAGACATTTTTTTCTTTTCACATTTTAACATCTCTGAAATTGATGTGCACCTTAAAAGCGATGGTATGTATTTGATGAAATAACTATTAAGAGTACTAAGCACTTGTATCAGGGACTCTGTTAAGCATTTCATATGCATCAATTTATTTTTAATTACATAGGTAAGTACTATGATTACTTCCTTTGCAGAGATGAAAACAGTAAAATAGAGAGGTTCAGTTACTCATGCAAGCTCACGTAGCTTGATCCAGGGGCCAACCTTAGGCAGGCTGACTCCAGTGCCTGTGCACTTAGCCACTGTGCCACACCATTCCATTGTTAGCTCAATGAGCAGAGGGCCCTGAATGACAGTTGAGGGGTTTGGACCCAATCTGAAGCATGTACTTAGGGAAGTGGGTAATGCCTTTCTCACCCAAACCACCAGTCATAGAGTACCAGGAGATTCCACTCTGGAAAAATAAACTTAGCTTTTCATTCCCATGAAGGAAGTTGGTTCATCCAGCCCAGTATAAAAAAGGTTGTTATTATTTTTCATTTTATGAAGTCATTTTTTTTTCTCACTCCATTACACAAACTACCATAATTTGCTCAAAATTTTTTTAAAAAAGTACATTATCTCATGTGGCTCATGTGTCAGTAATATTTAAAAATGAAGGCTTTTCCCTGGTCCAGTCTACTCCTCGACTTTACATAAGAAATGCAAACAGATCTCTATCATCTACTACTTTCTTACTTCAGAAAGCTGCAGTGCAATCAAGCTGGGAAAAAGTCGTGTGTGGGGGGGTTTCTTATTTATATCTGTGTAATGCTCTAATGCGTGTCCGTCCTCATGAGTTTACACATAAATTATAAACTAATTGAAAGCAGAAATGACAAGTGGTTTTGCATTACGAATGCTCGGAGGTTTATGAAACATTTAGTAATGAAGGCTTTAGGACTACATTTAGGCCTTTCTGGCACACATGGTTAAATATACCAAGAGCTTATTCCTAGGGAAAACAGAAATATTCTTTTCTGTGGTTACTGTTTTGATGACAATTTTCTCCTTTTATAAAGAAATATAATATTTACCATTGGGAATGAAGAACCGGTCTATGGAGGAAAGAAATGACATAGGAAGCATGTCAGGAAAAATGCTGCATTTGCCCCGGCATAGACATGAAGTGTAAATTGGTAACCATGGCATTTTCATAGAAATTTTTAGTATAAATATTGATCTAGTTGAAGACTTAGGTTTCTGGACCCTGTAAATCAGGCCATAGGAAGAAACAAAAAGTAAAATATTTAGGTCTTTAGAGCAGGTGGGTTAAGGTACAGTGTCCTTTTAACAATAAGAAGGAAATTTGTGGCCTGGCTCAGACATGTTCTAGGTACTTGTGTGACCTTGAGCAAGTCACTCCTTTCTCAACTCTTGTTCTTTACCTCTGAATGGAAAAGTTCAACCACATGCTCTCTGTGGTCTATTTCAGTGCTCAGCACTTAAAAAGATGACATTAGCAATATTTTTCAATGTGTCTCTATATATGTCTTGGCACTACCTTGATATACTTCATTATTCATGGAGGAATAACATATCTTTTTCTGTTACCTTCTCACTAGAGTGTTGTGGAGATTTTAGCCTTCTAGACGAAGGTGCCACATACATGCTGTTATTAAAATAGAAGGACAGGACACTGATATCTGGAATGTTTCAGATAAGTGGTTCATTATCATCTGTACAGACAGGAGATGTGAGAGTGTTGCCATGAGCACAGGAAGAAAATCCCAGCCCATCTGGATGCTGAATGGCGGAGGACACTTGAGTGCTGAGATAAAAGATAATACGCATCCACGGATGGCAGCAACAATGTTGGGACTGGGTTTTGTGGTGAGAACAAAACAGGTCAAAGGTAGGCCTTCTGAGAATCACAGTTTCTCACTCCGCTTTGATCCAACAAAAAGACTGCTCTTTAGACCAGTTTTAATGTATGTGTTTAAGATAATACTACTAAAAGAGATAGTGGTGATTAATCTGAAACTACATGTTGGATAACTATTTATGTGTATTTGTAAGTCAGCTGTTAGGAACTTGGAAGAAAGTGTGCAGTTGTGACTATATTTCAAAGGAGGTTACTGCCTCAACCCAGGTGTAAAATCTGTAATGTACCTGAGGTACAGTATGGACATAGGGCATTATTTCTGGTGGAGCTGAAACTTGAAGACCAAACTGGGAGATGGTCTCACATCTTCCCTGACTTTGTAACTTTTCTTGTTAGTGACCACTGGGATGCCTCTGTGTTGGGGTCTTGACCAGTGGGGGTGGAGCGAACACAACCAGTCAACAGTGAACCAACTCTTTATAGAAAAGAAGGGACTTATCTATATAACCAAGAGAGAAGGCTGTTTCCATGTCATTCATTTCCTCACAATACGAAGGATCAGGGCACCAATGTGCAGAAGTGAGAGCATCTCCACTTTTAACAATGCTATTCTCATGCTTAAGTAATTTGAACTTGTAAGAATTGATCTACCCTTCCCTAGTTGTTCTTCCTGTCTCCAGTTTCTCTTTTTCTTCCATTATATACATCGATGACAGATTAACTTTCCAAGAAACCACCATGCAGGTGCTCTGTATTCTCATCATACTGTGGAACACTTTTGGCATAGGACTGATTATATTTTATTATAATTTTTTGTTGACATATCTGTTCAATGAGAAAGTATACTTAACACTATTAATTTATTAATAAATGTATAAAATTACCTCTCTACAAAATCTTCCATTGGCTATTTTAAAATAGTACAACTTTTCAGCTGCCATTATTGAGCCCTTTCTTTTATACAAACACAAACACACACACACACACACACACAAACACACACACTGCATGTGGGTCCTGAAATTCATACACATATACACACATATTCCCTAAATCTCATAGCAACACATTTTACAGATGAGAAACTGATAGGGTTATATTATTATGCAAGGCTACAGCCATACCACATGTTCAAATCAGAATACAAATTTGTCTGAGTCAAAAGCCCATATTCATATTCTTTCCACCATTAATCCACCCCATCCTTGCCAACGGTGAATCTGGCAATGAAAGCTCATTGCAATTCTTGGCCCTCTTTACTTGCCTGACTTCATTTCACTCAAATCTCCACAAGAAACAATTTGCTCCATCATAGCAAGTGTCCTTAGTGCTTCCCCTGACTCTACATATACTTTATTATACAAATATATCACCAGGGTGTCTTGTTATAATGCAGATTCTGATTCAGTAGGTTTGGGATAATGCCTAAAATTCCGCATTTCTACAAGGTTCCAGTGATGCTAATATTGCTGTTCCATAGTCCACACTTTGAACATAAAAGTACAGAGCATCCTTGAATGTACCTTTGATCCTTTCCTCCACAAAATGCTCCTTACTCCTTTTCTTCCTAGTTCCACTACCAGTACCACCTTTCCTTCAATATAGTTCCCAGTTGCTCATCTCACTTTGACTTTTACTAAATCCCAACAGTATTCCATAAGTATTTGGGATTAGCAACTTGGTGTTTTTTTTTTTTTTTATTATATTTGCATGTATATATCTGATTTTGCCTGCTAGTCTTCCCGGAAGTAAAGGTTTATTATAACTTCTGTATACCTCCCAGAACTTAGCATAGTGCTTTTCTGTAGTGCTTTGGTGGATAATTATTGGTTCTTCCTCCCAGCTCACAAGCCCCTTTCCATAGTAACTTTCCTCTTTCCAACCCAAGGAAGGAGCAAGATCTATATGGGTGGACTGTCATAACAAAATGAGTCAACTGGAGTTCAGAGTTTGTTCTCTGGCATTTGGAATTTGACTAAAAAGAAAAATTTGGTCTCTTTTTTCAGGGGGATGCTCTGTTAACCGAAAAATGATCAAAGGCCCCATTTTCTATATGTGGGTGAGAGAAACAAAAGAAGTTGGCCTATACAAGGGGAAGAATGAGGTCGGTCCAGATAAAAACACAAAGATGAAAATTTCAAAGAGAATGTCAGGAAATCCAGGCAACAGTTCTTGAAGCACACCTATATTGTTAGACTTTGGCTTTATAATAGATAATTTATAATAAATAAATTTATAATAACTTATAATAAATAAAACGAACTCCTCTTTTTTCCCCTTAAGCAAACTGTAGGAGCTGTAGTTACTTATAATCGGTCTAATACAAATAGGATTTCTGTATATGATATTGATAATGATAATGCTGACTGTGATGCATGTCAAATGAATCTTATATGTTGGCTTATTTGCCATCTCAGGGGATGGTGAAATGAAGACTGAAGGATTATGCTCTGTAATATATTACCCTAAACCAATGATGTTTCTTAAATTAGTCTTCAAAGCACCTGCATCAAAGTCACCTGAACTGCTCTTTTAAAATGGACATTACCTGGGAGAAAATATTTGCAAATTAAGTATCTAATAAGGAGTCACTACCTAAAATGTACAAAGAACTTATACAACCCAAAGCAAAAAAACAAAAACAAAAACAAAACTTAAAAAATCCAAGCCAATTAAAAAATAGGCAGAGGATCTAAACGAACATTTTCCCATAGAAGACATACACATGGCCAACAGGTACATGAAAAGGTGCTCAACATCTCTAATTATCAGTTAAATGCAAACCAAAGTACAATGAGGTATCACCTCACACCTCTTAGGATGACTGGCATCAAAAAGACAAGAAATAAATATTGGCAAGGATATGGAGAAAAGAGAACCCTCATGCACTGTTGGTGGGAATGTAAATTGAAGAAGAGATATCTGCATCCCCATATCCATTGTGGCATTACTTACAATAGCCAAGACATGAGAACAACGTAAGTGCCCAATGATGGATTAATCGATCAAGAAAAGGTGATATATACACACACACACACACACACACACACACACACACACACACACACAATGGGATATTATTCATTCACAAAAAAGAAGGAAATTCTACCATTTGTGATAACATGGATGGATCTTAAAGGCAATATACTAAAGGAAATAAGCCAGACAGAGAAAGATAAGCATTGTATGATCTCACTTATATGTGGGATCTTAAAAAAACAAACTCACAGAAATAGAAAACAGATTGGTGGCTGCAGAGGTTGGGGTGGAGTGGGGGGTAGGGGAAAAAGGGTAAAGGTGGTTACAAGGTACAAACTCACAGTTATAAGATAAATAAGTCCTGGGGACATAACATACAACATGATGACTATAGTTAACAATATTTTATATTTAAAAGTTGCTAAGAAGGTAGATCTTAAAAGTTCCTATAAGAAAAATTCATAATTATGTAAGATGATAGATGTTAACTAAACTAATTGCAGTAATCATTTTGTAATATATACACATATATCAAATCATTATGTTGTATACTCTAAACTAGTATAATGTTATATGTCAATTATATCTCAATGAAACTGGGCAAAAATAAAAAAAAGCAAAAAACAGACACTCCTGGTTATCATGGTTGACCTACTGCACCAGCATTTCTGGTATTAGGATCAGAATTCTGAATTTTAATTAGGCTTCCAAAAGATTCACAGTCATTACCTAAGACTTTGGTAAGACATATACACACTATTCTTAATCAGTCCAAAGATTCACCAGCTAATGCAATGGCTTTGATAGACACCAACTTTAGGAGAACTTTATTCCCTACATTCTAGGCATCATCCTCAAATCTTGGCTACTTAAATTCTAGTAAAATTTTATAGTCTCATATCAGAAAATGAAAACCAGAAGTATTTATAAATATTTTCAAGATGGAGTGTTCTTGCTACTAATTTCTTGGGTCCCTTCCTCCAGGTGTCATTAAATCCAACGTCTGAGCCCAAATTTCTTTTACAATAAAGGAAGTTCTCACGCGATCTAATAATGCTGGATAATCTAAAAAAATCTACTTCCTCCTATTCTGACCTCAGAATCAGTATAAACAGCTTCCATGTCTTTAACCTCTGTTTCAGTCTTAGAGTTAGAGTAACAAATTTAGTTTCATGCCTCTTGAGAGGTCTGAGTAATCATTAATTCACAGTGATTATGCCCAAATAATTAGATGTTTGAAGGTAATATGCCTTGTCTTTCTTCCATTTTCTTCACTGAAAACTAGTAAAAAAAAAAAAATCTATCCAAATTTATATGGAAGATAACAAATTTTTTTTCAAAGTGTTCTGTGGCCTAAAATATTACATAGAGGTCTTTATCTTATTATCACAGATGACTAAAACACTTAAATATCTCCTTCATGGCTGTTAAGGCACAGTAGAGTCAATTCATGCCCAGGGAGCTTTAATCACAGACCATCGTCATGATAAATGGTAAAAAGTCAGTGTGGGCTATCATGTCAATGGCTACTGGGGGAGTTTTTAATGGGAACATTGGCCGCATGCAGTTCATAACTACTTTTAAGGAGCACTTCTGATTTAAAGGCTAAATGAGTATCATTACAGTATCTTCACGTATAGTATTTCTAGAGAAATTCCATTTTAAAAGGAGGCTGGTAATTGTAGTCAATGTATATAACAGATTTCTTGAATGATGCAAATATTGTCAATTGTTTACAGTTTCACTGGTAGAGAGTGAATTACTGACTTTTAGGTTGAGCTATCAATTTTTAATTTTTTGTGATCCATTATATTATTCAAAATCTCAAATCAAGAATTAAAGCGGGGCCATGAAGAAAATACCACATAGCAAGAGAATAAGAAGAACCATGATAACAATAAAAAGCAGGTAGGAAAGGTGAAAGATTTCTAAGAGTTTTTTATGTTGCCCCAGATAGCACATATCATCATCTGCCTTGTTTTCCTTTTTTTTAAACTCAATTTGCAGCCTCAAGCCCCAAACTAGAACCTACAGAAACTGTTTTTAAAAATACTACATAATTTAAAAATAGCCATTATGACCAAAAAGAACAAGGAAGGAATAAGAAGCAGACCATTTCAGAAAATAACAATTCACAATCCAATGTGAGTTTCCTAAAATTAAAAGTGTTCCTCTAAATGCAGGGAACAGAATAAAAAAATATATAGCTTAGCTAATCAGAAAAATAAAGTCCCTTTGTGTTCTACTGAATTTTTGACAAAGATGCTGGATATGCAAATTGGATAAAAAGGTTATCTGGATCTTAAGGATGAAGGTCCATGGGGCTACAGATACATTTTGTTTAGCACAGTAATTTAAAATAATGAAAAAGTGACAATTTGAAGACTTCAGAAAATCCAGATTGCCACAGGCTCCATTGCTCCAGATTTTCGTACATGGAACTTCTTCACATACTTGATACCCATCTAGCCACTTGAGGGAGGGAGCCTCTTAGAGGCTCTCAATGAAAGGGTAGAACGTTAGAACTGCGGGCACCTGGATGACTCAGTGAAATAAGTGTCCAACTCTTGGTTTCGGCTCAGACCATGATTTCATGGGTCCTGAGATGGAGTCCTGCAATGGGGGCTGCGCTCAACAGGGAGTCTACTTGAAGATTCTCTCCCTCTGCCTCTCCCCCCATTTGTGTGCACACTCAAGCACGTGCAATCTCTCTCTCTCTCTGAGATAAATAAATAATCTTAAAAAAAAAATAAAAAGAATCCTTTAAAAATGTTAGAACTGCTAGGGACTGAGAGATCATCTAGTCCAAGAGCCTCATTTCAAGTTGATAAAACAGGCACTTGTGGTGATGAACACTGGGTGTTGTATGTAAATGATGAATCACTAGATTTTACACCTGAAACTAATAATACACTGTATGCTAACTAACCAGAATTTAAACAAAAACGTGAGAAAAAAAAAAGCTGATACAACAGAAACCCAGAGGGGTAACAGGGATGTGTTTTCAGACTCAAATCAATAGAAAGTCTTTTTGGCGGTATATGGACTGCTCAGACACCCAAAAACCTTTTGTTGTTTGGCACAACAATAAGACTTTAGTTGTATCTTTTAATCTTATGCTAAGTCAAATTTGACCTGAAAGAATAATGATGGTTCAGTTACCAGTTCATAAGCTGGTTTCAGTAAAAGTCGCTATTGCTGGGGAATACCAGAAATATCCAATTTTAAAACTTTCTGCTTGATAAATACCACGATATCCAAATACACACAAATATACAAAGACTTTTCATTCACTTTCATCAAGAATTCACACAGCACTTTAAGGATTCCGGGATTTTAAAAATACTATTCAGTTCACCATTGCTTAAAAAATAGGCAACTTTCCAGGAACATATTACTATCTCAATATTAATTCTAGCATTATTTTAAGACTGATGGGTAAAATCCTGCACATATATATGTGTGTACATAATGAAAGTGTTTTCAGGTCAAGGAAAACAAAATATACAGAGAAATTGACTTATTCCCTGTCATCTGTCTTTTTCAGGAAGGTTTCTGGCCATGAATTAGTATATTTAGCACATATCTGGTGTACGAGGAAGCTTATCAATTCAATATATTCTATGAACTTAAAACCTGAAAAGAAAAATCAACCTCATTAAGTAACGTTGAATATAGAATATTCAACACATCTTAAAACTGCAACTACTATAACTGATTATATAGACATGTTTCAGTTGCCTGTTTACTATCAACTTTTATCAACTTTTGATTTGTAGTCATAGTTAAGAGAAAAAAAATACCAACGAAGTTAGTTTTTAAGAATATGGTCAAAAAGAAGATGGGGACAATTCTTGAAATTACTTTCAAGTATAAATGCACTGAAATACCTCATATTCCTGGGAAAACTTCAAGTTGTCATTAGCTTTCAACCTTTCAATGTGATCTGCAAGCTCCAAGATAGGAATTGGAGGATGGCTAGCCATACCTATTAAAAGGAAAGAAGAAACACATTTGAAAATGAATGAAAACAATGGTGACTATTCCAAAATATAGAGAATACTATAGTTAGAAATGGCCTGAAAATATGTGAGTAGTAAAGATGTTTAATGTGAGGAAGCAGGCAGATAGTTTGGTTACTCAAAGCAGGACATGCTCTGGAAGGATGAATTTTGTAGCCAAATGAAAAGTCACCAAGCATAATCCCCAAACTAACACTCCTAGTGTAAAAGAAAGCGTTATTGTGCTATGAATCAATGCGGTTAGCTAGCGGAGAAAACTGAGAGTCAGGCTTGATGTCAACTTCTGCTTTGAGTAATGACTGTTATGTCATTTCAAACTCCTTCTCCTGCACTGTGTGAAATGGAAATTGTGTGGAATTAAATGGTGTAGAGTGAACTAAGAAAACAGACACTGAGAAAGGCCTAAAAGGGAAAGAGTAGTAGCTTGATAGGAAACATAAAGTGACTTATGCATAATCAAGGAAAACTAACTTGAAGAATGAAGGTTACCAGGGTAACCGGAATCATCTGAACCTGCAAAGGAAATGACGATGTAAATAAAATAAAATAGAACGAATTTGTTAAAAAAATGAAATGGATAGTCTGATATACCTTTTTTTAAAGGACTGATAAAAATGCTGCACGTTTTTACAGGATTCACTAGACATTGTGACTTGATTAAGATCGCTTTAATATTTCACAAACCTGGAGGTGACTGACATTCACATGCAAACATGGACACAAAGAATGACATGCACCACAGTTCATAGACGATAATCACTGATGACAAAATTGGACACCAAACTGAGTTTCAAAAATGTTTCCACTAGTAGCAGATTGTAGAGGTTGGGGTTGTGGCCTTCACCTGGACATTTATAAATGGCCACGCTAACAGCTTTGTGGTATTTGCCCCAGGTCCCCATTACTCAACCCCCAGCAAACCTACAATCTACTTCAGGTGTAAACATCTTTGTCCACGAATGGGAAATGAATGCAGGACAATGAGCAGATGGTGAAGGGACAAGGAGGGAAAGGGGATGGAAAAAGAAAGAAAGCAGTGACAGGGACAGCACATCTTAGTTCAGTCTGCCAGCTGAAGTGGTGTTAGTTTCACAGATTCTGTTAAAAATATCCACCAGTAATTTTGGTGATTCCTGTGTCTTTCCAATGTTTTCTCATTTTTCATGTGGTTTACACTTTATTTCTTTGTGATTAAATTTTTAAGAGTACCATGAGAGAGCATCGCTGACTCATGTCTTATGGATACAAATTCCAGCTGGCTAGAAAAACTTGAACTAGCATGCCCCCAGGGAAGCCCCGAAGCTGAAAAAGAATGGGGGAGGAGCTCAAACTGGAGGCCATGTTGACATTCTGCTGTCCTGGGACTCTCTGGAAGGTATCAGGCTATGGAATGGTGACCATTAAGTCAACACAACATGTGATTACTTTATGGGCATTTTAGAAATTGTGTCATTTATTGAAAGCCACCCAGTAAGTTCCATTATCTCAAATGTCAAATTATCAATGGCTCTGGTAAGTTAAGTAAAAAAACTATTTTGCTTCTTCCAGACAATCATTTTAGCACAGTGCTATGATAGGTGGTGTTTTAGTGTTTATAGCTTCCAGTCAACTAAAATCTTAATGGAAGAGCCCATAAAAATGAGTTTGCTTAGAAATAGAAACTCTTTGTTGGAGATATAATTACGTATTTGGACCAAAATGTTGGAGCCCATTTCTGGAACTTTTCCATATAGATGGTAGAATCGAACTAATTTACATTCTGTGGCGGGAATAGATGGGTGACAGTGGTCTAATAATTAAAGTGATCTTATCCAGATGAGGCACTCCCAATGACAAGAATGGAAATGCAAAGGCACAAGAGACTCTAGGCTTATCTGGAAATGGAAATGGACTGATGTGGACATCCATTACAGTGCTTTAACAGAGAAAATAAAGAGACAAAGATGTTTAGACCTTTTCGAGCGAATCGTGGGAGAGAGTTATTATCATATATGGACTGAGTGGTGGTTTGGCTAGAGAGGGAGGACACAGAGCCAATCAGGGAGGCGTAGGGGACTGAATTACTGCTCAAAGCTGCAAAAAGTAAAGCCAGTTGGAGATGGGAAAAGTATTAGTATAACAGCAGTAGAAGACCATAATAATCAACCAAAGATGTGATCAACATATTTACTTTGGAAGCTAATTATACAGAAATCCAAGTAAACCTATACTGACTCATTACCCTCTCAATCAGGATGTATATATCATATGCAAAGATAGCACAGCATTCAAGAATCATTCTTTAAGACACATCAATATGTATCATGCTCCATCACAATTCTAGGACAAGTAAAAATGGCAGAATGGATGCTTCACAGAAAGAGGAGAATTTGTGAGATTCTGATGGAATAGGAGAAGGAATCCTAGACTAGAATATGGATAGGAGAGTTCTGCTTTTGCCATCTACTAATAGGGACAAATCACCTGTTATCAAGAACCTCAATTTTTTATCTGTAAAATAAAACTGCAGAGCTAGGTAACTTCTGTAGTCACTCCCTTCTTTATAACTCTCACTTCTACCTCCTGTAGATAGGATGTCTAAACATACGGAACAATAGAGAAGGGTCTCTTGGGCACAGTTCGCATGTAAGTGTTCTAAGAGTTACTGTACCTTTTCTTTCAGCTGTGGGGGGCATTCACGGTCTACAAACTAAAAAATCTATGCAGTTTAATGATCAACTTTTTGAATTCTTTAAGTTCAATACCATTTTCTTTAGCTAACCCCAAAACTATGATGTTATATCACGTATTTGAAACAAATAAACGTCATCATAAAAATCATGCTACTTAACAAATCTGGGATGAAACTCCTCTAACATGAAACTCCAGCTCATACCAGAAAATAATCACCAAGGAGCTCCTAAAAAATACTGTTATATAATTCCCCCCAAACTTCTCCGTTGTCCAACATGGAAACAATTTTATATGATGTAATCAAGCATATTAGATTCTGAATGGAAAAGCAGACACTAAGAAAACTATGAAGTTGACATCACTGCAGTATCTTCTCAATTTTTTTGTCTGGGCAACCTGGCTAGTGCTCACAGTCTACAAACAATTTTTTTATTAGACGAGTGATGCTAATGCATCATTTGAGGTGCTTTAAAATTATTATTTTTTTCCAGGCTCCACACCAGACCAATTAAGTTAGAATCTCTGGGGGTGTGAACAGGCATTGAGTTTTTTAAACTTCTCCAGCAATGGCTCTCGGTCCAGTGGAAATTATGATTGGCGGGGGGTTATAACTCGTTTATTTTTTTACATTCAAAAATTATATCAGGGTTTATGAGAATGTAATCAGCTTTCTTTTGGTAATCCTTTGAATCTGCTCTGATTCTCCATTTAATGAGCTTTAGTACTTTAGCTATTATTAGTAGCAAAGAACTTGAAGTGCAGCTCACAGCTGATGAGGACTTGCCAGGGTCATGACTCATGACCTTATCAGTTCAAAGCTACAAATGCACAACATAAGTGCATTTTAAAGGCACATGTTGAATCTGAACAGTGTTTTCATTTTGAAGCCATGATATCCATAATATGCACTATCAACATGAAAAATGGATGGATGTAGTCACTGAAATCTGCCTTAGGTTGGAGGAAAAACCATGATGGCTACTTTTAATAGGGTACATATTTATGATAGTAATGTCATGAGGGCTTCCTTATAAGAATTAAAACTTTAACATCATGGCATTTAAAGCTGAGAGGTGCCTTAGAGATCACTTAGCCCAGCCTTTTTGTTTTACACAAGAGGGCTATGAAGCCCAGAAAAGTTAAATGTGGCCGGCTTTCATTTCCCTCCTTCCAAAGGAGACTCAAGAAAAAAAACGAAAAAAAAAAAAAAATTTCTCCATTATATGAAAAATAAAAATAGGCATGAGGTGCAGGCCACATTTGGCTAACTAAATTGCGGCCTCTGTTTTAAAGGAGCAAAATGTTCCTTTAGTGTGTATGTTAAAATCCAAGCAGGTGGGGAGTGACAGCATGCTTGTATCCACAAGACAATGGGCTACACATCAAGTGTTGTCTGGGGGGGGGGGGTGTCACAATGTTTTCATCTCTCATGGGTCACCCTCTGCGAGCTCATTTATTTCCCCTCCTATCTCACATTAATTTTGTCAGTTAGGAAAATGAAACTCAGAGGGGTAAAAGACTTCATCAAGGTCATTACTATTAGCAAAACTAAGGCTACATGGGGGATTTGATCCCAGACCTTGTCACTTCTTATTTAGGGCACTTTTCATTATGCCATACTGTCTCTTACACCATTTAATGCCCAGGCAGAGCAATGGCATGTACATAAATATGGGTCTGTGAAAATGTTTGGACTATATATGCCCTGACACAGGGATCATAAACTACCCTAATTTAGAGAAAATGTGTCAATAATAGCTTCATTTGAAGGAAAACATGAAACATGAACTAAAGATATACTAAAGGTATAAATTCAAAACGTTAAAAACTGTAGTATTATTTGGCAGATTTTTAAAAAAACTCCAATTTACCTGTTTTTGCCTTCTAAAAGTTATATTTAATTTACTAAGTAATCTAATCAACAGTATTTTCAAGTATCTATAGAGAAATGTTTAGCAAATACTTGCTCTATTTTGGCAATTTTAAAATCTTTCATTTAATGCCAATAACCACTTTATAATTATTTTGCTAAGTAAAGCTTTTGAGGTTACTAATAGTGGTGGAGAATCTTTTTTTGGGGGGGTAGTGGAACAACTATTAAATGACTTTTTCTGTTAGGATATATGTGTGATAATTCAACAATACTCTCTTGATGGTTCTCCTTTCCAAAAAAACATGATAAAGTCTAGAGAACAATTTATGGTCATGGAACAGGGAGAAAATAATTTGTTCATCAAATCAATGATGCAGCTCTGTCAAAAATTATTTAACTAACAGTCACAGAGAGAAACTTAGTTTATAAAATATTGGTCAGATTTTAAAATAATTGATGTGCCATTTAGAATACTGAATGAAATACAAGTACTCAATGTTTACAATTTGTTTCACAAATGAATAATGAATTAAAGACAAAGGAGAACATTGATTTATAAGACATAATTGCTACTTGGCAGAACAATAATGACAGTTTGACTTAATCCATGACTAGGATCGTCATTAAGGGAAAGATGTTCCAAGAGCGCTTTTTCAGGTTAAGCACTGAATAGCATAAATAAGACTCATTTTAAGGAGGATTTCTCAGGATGCAGAATTTGAACAAACCGCATTTCTTTATATCAGAAATTTATAATTTCTAATCAATGAACCAAGGTGTTTGAAATATAACATATAAAGAACACATACGGTGTTCTTAAGCAAGGTCATATATGTAAGTTTCTTATAGTACAAAATATGAAGATAAGTATATTTAAAAATGGATCTTGTTAGCATTGACCCAATTAATAGCACTAATGGATCAGAAGAGATGCCTCAAAAGCTTTTAAAGCCCATTCAGCTGCTGTGCAGACATTTCTGCTGCTGATACTGCTATTTCTGATATAATAACTTTTTACCAGTTTGTTACTATTTTCCACAGCCCATCAATCACCTACCATCCATGTATGCTTTAGGGCAAAACATATTAAGGTCATCCTCAGAATGAAAACGAGGCTTTTATGTTGTAACATCTGATCATCAATTTTTTAATTTCTTTTCTTAAAAGGTGAAAGCACAAACCCTGGAGTTTTTTGTTGTTTTTGTTTGAAGGGTTTTTTTCTGTTTTTTTGGGGGGGGCGGGCAGAGAGAGGGATGTGAGAAGGAGGTACAAATACTAGAAGAAATAATTTCACAGGAAAAAAAAAGACCATTTTTGATGGAAACTGACAAGGCAACCAAAAGGGCGACAGAGAGGAAGAATTTCACAGGCACAGAGAAAAGTGGTGACTGGCTTACTACATGATCCTATTAGCTACATGGTCCCTTACACCTTTGTGTGTGCTAGAAAGAAAGCTTATTTCTTGAGATGCTGAAATTCTAAATTTGTTTTGTTGGGAAAAAGTAGATATATGAACACATATCAGTAGTTGCTTTGGTTTTCTTATATAACATCATCTTTTGATGATATCATATTTATTTTAGTCTTCTGTCCAATGCTAGAGGCCAGGGCTCAGAGGAGCTACTACACTGTAAGTAAAGGCTTTTTACAATATTTCAAAAATCTGTAATTAGCAATCTCTATCAAAATGGTAAATGTGCCTACCCTAGGACCTGTACTTGCATTTCCAGGTGTCTAATATTTGGAGGTAGCAACAAAGATGTGAAGAGATGTGCACTCAGTACTGCTTGGAAATAGTCTCCATTAATAAGGAATGCATCAATACATTTTGTGTCATCTGTAGAAGAGAATAACATCGATACCATTGCCTGCTAAAAAGGAGATAAAACCTAATACACTAACTTGGGAAAAGGTCTATGTTTATATAGTTAAGTGCTAAAACAGGAAATATTATGTATATGCACCCGTCTGTCTGTCTATATACCTGCTATATATTTTTATCAATATATATGAAAAAGTCTGGAAGGATATGCATGGGGCTGTGTGTGTGTGTATGTGTATATGTGTGTATCTATATCTATATCTATATCTATATCTATATCTATATCTTACATTATATATAATATAGCTATTCCAGAAGGGCAAACTTGGAATAGTTATAGGAAATCTTTTACTTATATTTTAAATATGCCCCTGCCCAAAAAAGAAGAAACATAAGGGGGGATAAAGAGTAATTTTTCTTTTTTAAAAGTGCTTTCTTTTACCTTTTCTAATTTATGAAAAATTTCAAACATACAAAATATTTACTATAATGAACACCTGTGTAGCCACAACATATGTACAACAATTATTAACAAGCTTATTTTCTATTTTAAACAATTCCCTCAATAAACATGTGTTTGTTTTGTAATTAACAACAAGAATTATTTGAGGAATGGGTTATCAGAAGACTTGGAAAATTTTTTTTTACACACAAAAAGAACTTTCCTCCCAACCTAGGCTAATGGACACAGTTCACTTCTGTTGAACATGTAACTCATCTGTCAACTCATCTTAGTGCATGCCCAGCTACTGCTGCCCACAGAGATGTATGAGGATTAATAGAGGTTTATTTTAAAACCATGTTTTAATAAGTGAGTATTTTCCCTTCCTTTGAAGAGCTTAAAAACTTGTAAAACTTGATTAGAAGTTAAGTCTAGCAAATTCTACAACATATCCTCTCTCATTTTCTCATTTTATTCCATTTTCCATTTGAGGTGATAAGTCTAACCTCAGCTAAATGATACCTCCTTATACACTTAGGACTCAATTTTGTAGGTCATGGGTGATACAAACAATGGTATTTGAATTTCATGTTTCATATTAGTTCTTATTGACCCAGTATACCAATAAATGATCAATTATTGCAAACTATATATTTTTTAATAGATTGGGTAGTTTAGGTTCTAAGTACAACTGAGTTGAATATTGCCAACTCTAACAGACAGTATTCTTGTTAATAAACATATTCATGGGAAACACCTACAAGCCAAGGTACCACCTGCTCTCAGGAAGATGTTAGTTTTCCTCACCCTGTTCAGATGCTTGAATACAATATTTCACTAATGCAGGGACTAGATTGTCATCCAAAATTTGGAAAGTGTCCCACAGCCTTGCAAAGATGGTTCTACTGAAAACAACAAGTTTCTCTGCCTTTACTTTGTGCCTTAGTGGAGAGACAGTGGACAGGAATTTGACCAGCGATAGGTATGTCTGTGGTACTGCAGTGAAGGATACATTTCTTTGAAGTATTTAAATTTTCAGAATACTGTATTTATGTGAAATCTGGAATGCATTTTTAATACCTTTGGAGTATGGGTAGAATTAAGCGGAAAACGTCTGTCTCCTTATATTCTAGGCTCTTCAACAAGAATAAATACTTAAAAAGTAAATAGTTTTTTCATTCTTGAGATATTTTTTAAAGGAAAGTAGAATTTATAGAATTAGTGAACTAGGTGATGTGCTTCCTTTACTTTCTGAAATACCTACTGAATTTCAAATGGAAATCTTTGTTTAATATTTTATCTTCCTCCGCAGATCCATTGGAAGTGGAAATGAACTTGCTATCATGAACAAGTTCAGGAGCTAAGGGTTGATATATGAATCACAGGTTTTTTATTTCGTTGAAAGTCATTTGTTTGGAGTGAAAATGTGGGTGGTTAATTCCCTGCTTATGCGTACCATTAATAAGAATTGTCAGACTTTATGTTTGCGGATAAACGATTTTAGTTCCAAAGCTATGATGTATATAAAAGCACATTTCAGATAGTGAAAGGGTTTAAAATCCAAAAATTAAGGAGCTAATATCATTTGCTGTGCCAACACCTACTAAAGGAGTCATTTTATTGCATCATCCAGGAAAGCTCTTGATTATTTGTGAACAAGAGGAGAGGAAAAAGTACAAAAGTGTTATTTGATCAACAACCCTACCTATTATCCTATTGGCAAGTAATTAAGACGATTTGCAGCCATCGCTTGAATCTGTACTGGCTGGAGCAAATGGTCACATTTTTTTGAATTTCACATTAATAGCTGAGTCTATATTCTTTGTCAACTGGTGAAATTTCCAGAACAGCAGGCCACATCATCAAATTTGGGAGGCAAATAGACTGTTTCAACAAATCAAGCTCAAGTAGATTGCTTACCGGAGCTAAAAGGCACAACGTAGTGCTTCTTCAGTGAGCAGATGTGCTAGGACCTTAGGACAATTTCTCCTGTTCTATTCTCTTCCACTATTAAATCTCCTTTCTCCCTCTTTATTCATTTTGCTCACTTTATTCCATTACCCATTTGATGTAATAAGCCTAACTTTCTATAAACGATACCTTCTATAAACTTAGGCCTGCATTTCAATTTTGTAAAGCTATTGATGACATAAGCAATGTCCTTTCAACTGCAACATTTATTCTCCTTTCCATGCACTTCTGTGAAATTTAATAGACTCTCTCTTAAATGGATCTAATATTCCCACATTTACTGGGAAAATTAGTTTCTTTATAAACTTTTTAATTTGACCATATTTGCAAAACTGCCCATAAAAGTGAGAAGTACTTATAGATGGAGGTCTCTTGCTTGAAGTCATTTCTATTCCCTTCCTTGTTTGTACTTGCCTGCACTCTGCTAATAATCCTTTCTACACAGTTCCCATCCATGCTTCCTATTTATGCCTGGAAGCATACTCTGCTGGTGCTAGAATAGATGAGGGAGAGAACTCCCACTGGTTCTTTTCTTCTGGGGCTATCTTTGACTTTCCATTCACCCTATACTACGCTTCTGTCTCTGCTAGAAAACCAAGGTTGTTTCCACTATAGATCACACTTCATATAAAAGCCAGAGGAGACAGGGGCAGGGCTGAGCAGCAAGGTACTGATTAACAATCATTTTCTCCATTTCCACAATGCGCTGCTCTTGTAAAGAAATCCTATAGCACGTCATCTCTGTGGCTTTTAGGTCTTCTATACATTGGTTTGGCCAAATTGAAAAGTACATGAATTCCTGGGTCTATTATTAAGAAGTTGCCTATAGCCTAAAGAAGTCAGTACACTACTATTTCAGAAAATGAACTGAGAAGGTTTACTGTAGAAGCTCAATTCATATCCAGTTGCCTTAATGGGGTAGCTAGATAGAGACTGAACGGGGAGCATCTATGAGACTACAACGGTCCCAGAGAACTGCATAGGTTTGTTCAATCATCATCACATGTGCGTAGTCCACATTTATCAGCCTTTTAAAAAAATACATACAGGAAATTTTTGGCTAAATGAACATTTTCTTCTACCTTTATGCTGTTGGAGGTATATCTTTGCTATTAAAAAACTGATTTTTAAAAAGTCTAACCTCCTTTGAGATAAAACTTTAAAAATGACCCACATTTATGATGATGATTTGTATAGCCATTTGAAAATGCCAGACACTTCTTTCAACTGAAGTGTTACTAGTTACCATGATACGTCTACATGTAAAAGAGAAAATACGCCAAATACAATAAGTTCTATTCTATTCAAAGTAATTCACTGCAAATGTGTAGTTTAACAAATTTGTAGTGTATCCTAC
Source organism: Ursus americanus (assembly GCF_024610735.1). Taxonomy (NCBI): domain Eukaryota; kingdom Metazoa; phylum Chordata; class Mammalia; order Carnivora; family Ursidae; genus Ursus; species Ursus americanus. The sequence continues at coordinate 57,486,059 of NC_142144.1, read as the reverse complement.
TGTGAGTTAGGACATCCATTCGACACATTTGCCGACAATCTGGCTAACAATAACACAACCAAATTTAAATCAGACTTCTTAGATCAGCTCTTTACTTTCTTAATTATCCTTAGGTATTATGACAGTGCCACTTAGTTTTATGTTTTTAGATCCCTTTACCATTTATTATTTTCCATTCATTTGGTATAAATAAAATTTACTTGAAAGAAAGCAAAATAGAGCTAGCCTCAATTAATAATATTGTACAAAATGCCCCTCAGCAGGAATGACAGGTTTGCTCTGTTGAAGCACTTAATGTTCTTTAAGAAACAAGTGTATTTTTCTTATTCTCAATCATGTTATGTGTCTCCCCCATAAGAAACCTAAATTGGCCAGTTACATGCTATATAGGTGATATTTGAAAAGAAACTAATTTTTGCCTCACTGTGTTTCTCTTCCTCTTCCCTCCCCGCCTTCTTCAGTGAAACACAGACGCAAATTAATAGGGAAATACAAAATAAATCTCTTCTTTCCCAATGTAATGAATAATGCAACATCCATCCATTCATTCATTCACTTTATGAGAAACTGAATTCTTGCCAGATAGGTGTCCTTAAAAATAACAAACTTGTTAAACCCCCCCAAATGGTAGATATTCTTGCAAGACTATAGTTTTTCCAAAACTTAAAGATGAATTATATGTTTTCTCTTGTCTACTCCACCTCAGATTTGCAAAAAGAACTTTTTTTCCTTTCGAGACTTATTTATGGTGAATCTCCATAATATTACAATTAAAAAGCAGGATACACAAAATTGTTCTAAAGTGATGTATTTATCTCTCAAAGCAATATCAGCTGGCCAAAAAAACTCAGTAAATACTCTATTATGGACAAGATGAGTCCTGCCTCTTACCTGGTGTTTGAAAATTAAGGCGCCTCAGTTCTACTGGGTCTGTTGGATGGTGTGAAGGGACCTCCTTACTGTTGGGTATGCTGCTCTTTCTAGAGTCAGACTCTGCTCTCTTCCTATGGGGAGAAAATAAAAATGTAAGAATAAAATAAAAAAACAATAGAAACATTTAAAAAGCAGAGAGTCATGCAGCTCCCTCTCCCTCCCAACTTTCTGTTTTAAACCATTTGACAGGCCAGCTTTGTGACCTTGTTCAGGATGCTTTTCCTCTCTTGGTCTAGACTGTTTCCTCAAGTCTAAAATTTTTATTTAAGTGAATGATCTCAAAGTCTGCTCTAGAATTAAATTCTTCATTGTTTCTGCCTTTAGGCTTTAAGGGGGTGTTGGAGAGAGAAGCTTGAGTCCTTGTTCAGCAAATCTCCTTTATCCACTGGTTCAATTTGTGAGGAACAGGGCAAAGTACTCCTAACAACCAATACTAATAGAGTACCAATAGCCATGAATGTGGTTACCATAGAGAAAACCTCTGAAACTACTGAGTCTCAAGCTGAAGAGCTAAATCCTTACCCTTTTCTTCCTCTTTCCAAGATTGTATGACTGATGGCTACAAAGAGGACCTGCATTGGATTTTCCCATAAGGCAGACCAATACAGTGTGTTCTAAGGTTCCAAGTTAGCCTAACACCTGGAAGGAGAATTAGCATGACTCAAGACCAACATCCCCTTTCTCTCTCAAATAAAAAAAAAAATAGTGTTGGCTGTTTATGGTGTTAAGCTGTGATTAATATTTCATTAATGAAAGTCAATCACAGAAAGATCAGAGAAAAAGTAATTTCACCTACTGTGTCTCACTCTTTCAATGATTATTCATGGCAAAGGAACTGTTAATAGTGCCTTGTTATAAGTAATTCTTCACACAATTCATTTCATCTTTGTTTTAATTACTATCTACTAGTTTTATTAAATACCTTTGTTTAGGGTGTGATAATGTAATATTAATGGATGTCTATGCAAGAAAGGTCAGGGTTTTTTTTCCATAAGATTTCTTATTCATTTTTTTCGAACCCTCCAAACACAGAGTGCTACCTATTTTCTTTAAGGCTAAATTAGATTAAAAACCGAAGAAATGGAGGTGTTTTCAAGCAGTGCTTTATTCCGTATTTGTTATTCAAATACTGATTCCAAGGATCTCCGGGCTGCAGTCATAATCCCAGCATCTCACCCCTGTTCAAAACAAAGACATTCTTCTTTGGGGAGAGGGGCACAGCAGTGTTGAGGAACACTCCCTTCTCTTTCTGATATGACTGTAGCACAGTTCATTAGCGTTGCTGTGGCAATGGGATCTCATTCAGGGCCACCCAGGTCGTTCCATGGTTAGCCAGAGGGCTCCTGTTAAATAGCCTTTCTTTCCATCTCTGCTCATCTGTATAAAATAAAACTAACCAGGGGATGAAGGGAAGATTGATGCAAAGGGAAAGCACGCTTGATTTGCTCAAGAGCAATGCCTTTGGCAAAACCGTGTTGATGGAATGAATTTTCCTAGGTGAGTCCTGTTGGACACCTTCCCCTCTCAGAACCTTGAATTAACCTGTCTCAGGATTTCCTGTTTCTACCTAATGGTGTCAGGTATAGCCTGAGGACAGACTGTACTGCCAAGCTATACTACCAATCAGAGGGGAGCAGTGAATCTGAGGCGTGCCAAAGGTACAGGCTGTTCCAGTTGTATGGAGTGGAAAATGAGAAGGGAAGGAAAATAAGAGCTGAGGGCTGGCAAGAAAGATGTGAGAAGAAAGAGAAAGAGTGGCTCCGAAGACCATGTGAAAGAAGGACATGTGACCAGTTTCAGAGTAGAAATGTCCTTGTGTTTAGGTTGTGGGTATTCCCTCACAGAGATTCATTTTACCACCAAAGACACAGAATCTAAACAGGCTAATGAAATGCCACCAACTGCTAGTCAGACAGTCCCCTGTATGACAAACACATGCTTGGTCTTCTCACTTCAGGGAACCCCAAAGGCCTTTCTTAGGTTTGTTGTTTGTTTGTTTTTCCCCCCACGAGTCGGCACAGATACATTTCTTTACTGATGTGCCAGACCTAATGATTCAAACCTGGATTTTTATCCCTTCTCAAAGTGTCTCCACTGTCATTCTTGCAGGATTATGGAACCAGATGTAGAAATTTCTGGGCAAGGAAACTAGGTCACTCCTGCAGGTACTGTGGGACATACTCCTTATCTTCTTTTTCACTGAGGCCAGGCTGAGTGATGCTGAGACAAAGGGTCAGAAAAGAATACTCTCTAAAGAAATTTAGTCTGTTTCTCTGTTGCCAGGAAAGGTGCATATCACATATTGTTGCCTAGATGAATCTCAAAACCCAGAGCTGGGGACTAAAATTGCAATTTATACTTTTGATGAAGTGGGGTGGGGTGTGGGGCACCCTGACATTTAATAACTAACTTCTTCCTCACTTTATCTGTTCAAATAAATGACCTCCAAGATCTCAGATTTCAAAAATCCTAACCATCTCAGAAAACCAGCTGCTAAAATTTTGTTTTGCTTAGTTAAGTTCTGGTGATCACAACATGGGTAATTCTGGCTGCCCACACTTTTGACACATTATTTTTAAACATAAATGTGCTAAAATGGTTGTTTTCCAACAGAAAGGATTTCTAAGAAATGTTTGCGGGATGAAGAGTTTGGTCATCATTGGTAATAATGGTAAAGAGCTTCAAAAATAGAATTACTGCCATACAGTATTAAATGGCATATGATGGTTTAAATCAGTCCCAACATGAATGGATGTAGTCACACATTTTCCCTAAGTTTTCAGAGGTCTCATTATTCTCATTTTCAATTAGAAAAAAGCAAAGAATAGTGACTCCAAAATGATCTGAGTTTTGCCTTGGTATTTTATTTTTTTCTATTAAGATTATAAAGTCCTACTGTAAGTTTACTTCCTGCAGAGAGAAATATCTACCATGTGTTGGAGTTATATGGGTGAAAAGGAAAAGCAAGGTCACATGACATTTCAGATATTATGGGAACTGCTAGGAGTATAAACATGTGTGGTGGTTTGGTATGTGGATCCGGTATAACAAAAATGCTACTCTGTGGTCTCAGGGGCTTTTTATTTTCATTTATTCTCACCTGGCTCTCATCTAGGGATAAAGTGGGAGGGAATCTACTTACAGAGCAAAGGTATTCAGACATATGGGCCAAGGCTCTTGGAAGACAGATATATTTATCTGAAATCCCTACAATTAATATTCAAAGAAGTCAGTTCACACACTGATTCTGATGCCTTTAAAAATGCAACCCACTCTGCCACTATTGCTGTGTATCTTCTTGGGGAAGGCAACTATCATACTTCTCAATTTCTTCATGTATGAAAGAGAGGAAGAAAGTTAGGAGATGATGTCTAGGTTAAATGTTGTAACTTTTTAGAAATTGAAATGTTTTATTTATTTATATATTCTATAAAGAATAAAGTTATTGAAGGAAATTTCTAGTCCTTTCATGTATACATTAGATGTATGCTTTTGTAAAGTTACCCACATAGGACTTAGATCATTCCAAAGCATAATACATAAAGTATCATTTAATTAAGAATATTATAAACTCACTTTTAGTACCTTGAATATTCAATAAATGTTTAATTAGTGGTTCTGAAAAAAAAGAGAGCCAACTCTCTCATCTTAATGGAACCAGAAGGCAGTGATAATGTTATAAAATGTGGACAGTATTAAATGGAAAGGTAGATCTCTGAGTATATTAAGTGGGTTCAAAGTGTTTTGTGTTTCAACTAAAAAAAACAAAACAAAAAACAACCTACTTGCATGTGTTTTTAGCTGGATTAATGACAACTAGTTATATATATATATATATATATATATATATATATATATATATATATATATATATATATATATAAAGACAACCGATAGAAGTACTAAGTTTTCTATCAATGAAAGTAGCTTGCTGACCAGTGTTAAGTGATTTTAGGGAAAATAATACAGCCATGATTCTCAAACTTCAGCATGCATTCAAATCACCTGGGAGGGCTTCCTAAACTGCAGAATGCTACACCCACACCCAGATTTTCTGATTCATTAACTCTGGGGTAGGGAGTCCAAGAATTTCTATTTCTCTCAAGTTCCCAGGTGATGCTGATGCTTCTGCTGTTGGTCCAGGGAACAAGTATCGGGAATTACTGGGATACAGCATTGGGAGGAAGGCAATTGAGATGAGCACTGAGACCCTTTTCTTCGTTTAAGTTTTATCAGAAATTTGTATCTATCGATATAAATATGAATATATAGATAGATACACATATATAGATATATAGATGTAAGTTAGAAAGGTAGGTTAGATTGGACCAGTCATATAATAATCACACAGATAGCTAGTCTACCATTATGTATTATTATTATTATTACTACTACTACTACTATTGCTGCTGCTGCTATTATTAGTTGATTCTGGAAAACACAGAAAATAATTTGGAATCATATAAGAGTTTTCACAAAGGCATGGCCACCAATATTTGCAGGATATGAAAATCCCAGTAGTGTTCCTGTATCAGGAGGTGACGTCAGATCAAACTTAAAAATTGGTCTTGAGTAAAAACAAACAAAACAAAACAAACGTCTTATGGGACACCTCACATTTCTGTTCTGTAGACACATTAACACATACAAATGCTCATTAAAACAAAATTCAGACTGGTTTCATTACCTTCTAAATTTGGAAGATTTGTTAATTCTTTTTATATAAACAAACTAATTTATTTCCCCAGAATCATTTTAATACCAATCGTTTTAATATTTTATAAATCTAGGCTTTGTCCATCTTCCACTTGCCATGTAATACCTTTTATATCCAACCTCCACCCTCACCCCCTCAATACTTCCAAAGGCTACTGGTACCTATTACTGAGCATTAAAGGGGTTTGTTCTCTATTCCTCACCTGTCAGGTTTACTGCTCCATTTTAATGCAGCAAAAAAGAAAAAGAAAGGCTAAATGTTAGTTGGCCAGTGGTAACAAGAGTAACTATGACAACCAAGATTTAAGAAACACTGCTCACAAGCAGGGACACATTAACTGACACACATTAGGAAATGACAGTGTATCAAAACTTTAAAGGCCTGTAATTATGAATTAAATCGAGGACATGAGGGTACATAACTAACTAAAGCATTTTTTGTGCATATGTTAATGTCACATTCACTCTTATCCATCAACCTACATAATATTGCCACAATTATTTCCCAGAAAGTGTTTGATGGTAGAGATATAATATGCTTTTTACAATACATGACATGAGGAAACTACTAATGTACTTAATGGGAATATGACATAATTCCATATAAGAAATTTGTTCATCTAAAACTAAATCTTCAGTTAAGAGGTATGTTATTCATTTAACGATATAAAATATCTGCAAATTGTGTTGAACTGCACAAAAATGTGCACAATGGTATAATACACTAGGAGGTAATAAAGTGGCAAAAATGATTTCTTCAAACTCCTTTTGACAAGTAAGGTTATCATAAATCTTTTTTCCAATAAAAGATCAAATACATTTTCAGTTTTGGAAAAAGTAATACTCATCATTATAAATCTACAGAGCATGACCCATCTATATTGCTGGGCTAATCCTGGAAGCCTTTTATTACCAGCCATTGACATGACAGATATTTTCCTAGTCAAAGAGTGCTGCTATCTGTGAAACACATCTAGCTTGTGCTCATGTGATAATATGTGGACTGTCTAGATAACTATGTTCCTTATGCAGAGAGTATAACTTTCACCTGAAAAAAATTAATCTAAATATTCCCCATGGTGAGGTGAATTGCAAAGTATTTGGTGAGTTCTCAAATCCCAAATAGGGATACTAAGTCTGCCTTAATGCCAATGAAATATATACTCGAGTCGCTAAAGAATCTGGCTTTAAGATAATCCGGTCTATCTCCTTTCGAAAATACAAAACCCACATTTAAATTTACAAACACACACATACAAAGAGAATAACAAAAGTGATACTAAACATACTGGTTAATTCTTTGTATTCCTAATTTTAAAATGATTTATCTAGTGCCCCAGGTTTTAAAAATCATACATATATGTTTCTAACTTTCTCATTTTTTTTTTAAGTAGGTTTCATGACCAGGATGGAGAACAACACGGGGCTTGAACTCATGACCGTGAGAATGAAACTTGAGCCGAGATTAAGTTGGACACTTAACTGACAGAGCCACGTAGGCACCACTAGCTTGCTCATTTTTAATCAGAGATCTTTAGTGAGTCAGTTGTAGGAGAATCCATTTCTTTGGATGGAAGAGAACTACTTAGTGAATTATTAGTTTTGTATATTAAAAGGTTGAGTATTCTGATGAACAAATTCATAGTGTGTGATTCACTCCTTCCACAAAAATGTCTGACACACCACACACGTGGGTATATATTTGGTGCAAGTATGTAAGTTTGAAGGCTTTGGGAACTTATACATTTAAATTATAGGCTAAGAGTTTTATTACAGCTCTTACCAGTCAACATGAAGGTGATATTGTATGATGGAGTAAACAAGTGGAGGGGATAGACTTTGGAGTTTGTTAATGCTATTCGATTGGTATAAATTTGATTACTCAATATCCCTCTGTGCCATGCAGTCTACTAAGCATTAAGGGATAACAGTGAGGAAATGACAGAGTTCTTGACATACAGTTTAGTGGGGCCAAGAAAGACAAGGATATGAGCAAGTCCAGTAATGTGTGGTTCTGTGACAATGATAACCAGAAAGTGCTTTGAAGAGTATAGACAAGGGACCACCCCTAGGGCAGCCTGAACTGTTAGAGAGAACAGGGCAAGAGGGAGGCACCCAGAAAGGCTTTTTATTTAGTAGATGGCATCTTAGATTACTTCTAAGGGATGTTTTACAGTTAGCCAGGTCAAGAAGAGAGGCCGGCGAGTCAGAGGAAAGGTGTTTCAGGTATATGGAAGGGTCTATTCAAAGGCTAGAAGGCAGAATCAATCAGCATTGTCCAGTGTGGTTGGGCATGTCAGCATACTTCTCTGTAGCATCTCAAAACATCCTGATCTATATTTCTTTCTTTGATGACATCTTGGAAATATATGTAAAGTTGATACAAAAAGAGAAGACTAATGAGTCACAGTCCACAGAGAGTGGCTAATGTTGGAACTGGGGGAAAAGCTTCAAAATCTGAAGTCTGTGTTTTAGTCCCATCTACCCCATGGCTTTCACACATGAACATCTGCAGGTGGGGATGGGAATTATTTACTCTGTCCACAATGCCTATTTAGGTTAAACTATTACTATTTAAGGATGTTAATTTTGTTTAGATAGTGTCTTAGATCCTTCCAACCTCCTAATCCATATTTTCTTTTCTTCCATAGTACATAATAAATACTTTTCATCCATCTTGAAATGTTTTTCCATATAGTCAGGCTTACATTTTATTTTCAAATATCTTCTATATAAATAATTCCTGGACCATTCTAGAACTAATGACTAAAAAGCCGTACACATGGACAAGTGTACAGGGTAGATGGAAATCTAAGTGTTCATTTGCTTTATGGAGTTTTTTCTTTTCTTTTTTTGTAGGGTGGATGGATGAAGAACAACCAGGAATCATACTTAAAAAACAAATGCACACTGGAGGCAGAAATGTTATAGCAATAATTCTATTACTTGGATTTTTATGTTGTCAGATTACAGAACATTATTATTAAAAAGATTCAGTCATTTAGTCTACCCACTTACTTTATAAACAAGGAAACTGAGGCCCAGAGTGTTAGCATGTCTTTCTACCCCAATTAGCTACCTAGTCACAGAGCTAGGACTCAGGTTCCCTGATTCCTGGTTTTCTGATTACTATTCTTCTAATCCTTGCTACCATTTAATCACTGTAATTCATATTTTGAAAGCTTGAATATATCACATATAGAGAATAAAACTTAAAAAAATCATAGGACAAGAGAATTCATCACACTAAAGACCTACTAAATATATTTTAATTTTCTTATGGTTCAGCAGGTATTTTAGGGTCCTTACAAGCCTCAGTTGATGCTGTTTTTCCATTGATTATCAATGTATTATAGGTTTAAAAATTACTAGATTAAAACTAGAGTCAAATAAACACAATGTCAGATAAAAGAGTGCACTAGTTCCACATCAATATACTTAATAGGAATAAGTCTCAGTCTCTTCACACAGATCTATAAAATATGCTTCTTTAAATGAAGAAAACATCCATAGCTCTAGACCTACTCCTAAGGCAAGTAGTTTTCTAAGCAGGTGTGTGTGATAAGTGGGACTATCAAGATAATGTGAGTCAATAATATTTAATAATAATAATGATAATAATAATGATGATGATATTCAATTCTGAGTCATTACAGATGATCTATGTATAAACTGAAAAGCACCTAAAAAGAGGGGTGAAGTATTTATTATATAATTAACTTTGCTCAGAATCCAAGCTATAAAAGACACTATTCATTGCCTACAGAAGATTTCCTCTTGAACTGCCTCATGATAATCAAGAAGGACATTGTTGGGTCTACTTGAATTTCAAGTCAGGAATGTTCTTTACTGCTGAAGCAAGCATTTCTATTTCAGAAATGCTTCATGGGCCTTCAGATGGTTGGCTAAATATACTTAGCATTCGAGGATGTGTGCATTTCCCAACAATTGCATTAGACGATGCTTACATATGCACACACTAAAATGCAACTCTATTTTAACAGAGTCATAAAATCTTTAAATGTGATGCCTCTTTTTGCAGGATTACAAAAAATATATAACCAAGTTGAATTTTTCCCCAAGCACATGCACATGAGGCAAGGAAAACTTAATTATAAATGTTTAAAAATTATCAAGGTTATAATCCTATTTCTTCACTTTTACATAACTCACAAATGCCTTACACATCTCTGTTAAGTGACATGACTTAATGATAGCCAGATATAGCCGAATGAAACACAACTTAAAAAAATACAGCAAGCATTTTTTTTTCATTTTGAATAATCACAAAATGGCATGTGCCATGGTCTAGAAATGAAACCATCAGCAAGCACTTTCTGATCTGACTCCCACAGTAGGATTTGGCCACCTAAATAAATATCACAGAAAACAATGATAATTCTATTTTTAGTCTTTTATTATTATTTTCTCTTCAGGTCGTAAGTGCAGCACATGAAGAGCACAGGGTACCAGTTCCTGATCGAATCCACTCAGGACTTGCTATTGTCCTGGGGCATGTGGGCACTTTGAGCTTCCTGCTCTTACTCCTTACACAAGACAGAGGCAACCAAATGCACACTGATACAATATGGATTGGGATGGGAAGACTGAAACTATCATCTAAGAGTTTGGCTTTCAATTACTTGCTTTTTCAGCCATCTTATAGTATGGATAACGGAGTGATGGCAGTGATCAGGGAAAAAAGAATAATGATGGATACTTTTTTCCTTCTTCCTAAGTCTAAAATAGGATAGGCAATTTAATGGGTTATGGTTATGAACTCTCTTTGTCTTTTCTTTTCAACCCTCTCTTTACACTGAAATAAAATGGAATACAGCCTGATAAGAGAAAGTTTTGCAAAGGACAAGTGTCTTAAAGGATATTTTTTTAAGTTGAGAAGGAGTTATTTAAAAGCAGCAGCAGCAGCAGCAGCAGAAGAAGAAGAAGAAGAAGAAGAAGAAGAAGAAGAAGAAGAAGAAGAAGAAAGAAGAAGAAAGAAGAAGGAGGAGGAGAAGACTATTCCAGGTACATAAGAAGAAGATGCTTAACAAAAGAATACAGGTAGAAATAATTAATATAAACCCAGTTAAGGGAGCTAGAAAAATAGGAAAAAGAGATAATGGAAATAAGATTATCAGATTAAGCATGTCAGCAAGAATCAAAATGAAGATATTCTCATCTGATTTTGAAAGTCAAGGTTATTAGAGGAGAGAGGGCGGGAGGCTATGTCATAGTAGAGGGAAGAGATCATCTTCATAGTAGCATTCTAAAAGATGGCACACTACAAAGAAAACATAGATTGAAGTTTCATAAAAATAAAATTTGGATTGGAAGAAAATAAAAAGTGATATTAAGGGAGATAATTCAGATTTAGTCATTCTAATGTGTTTAAGAGAATAATTATAATGTTAATTTTATAATTTTATATATTTTAATATTGTATAGTTTTTAAGTCAGAAAGGATTTAGGGAAAGAATTACTAATGTATTCTTTCCAACTGACTAAGACTAGGGGGAAGGAATCTAGCTTACTATACAGGAGGCAGAAATGTAATTGAAAAGGGTGGAAGATCAGAAAACATGGGGTAGATGTGGATTATTTGCATTGTAATTGCAGTCAAAGACACTAAATTGGATCAAAACTTGGGAGTATAAAGGCCGAGTTTGTAGTTTAGTTTTTTAAAGGAAAATGGTACCTTATATCCCTTCTTGGACACAAATAGAATTCACTATTGGAATAAAGGTTATAGAAAGAGAAAGAAAAAAATTCATTCTCTTCCACATATTCCCTTCCTTTATCTTCAGATTTTAGCTACTTTCACTGTTTTGAGAAATAGCTACAGGACAAAATCTTAGCTCATGCACTCACTAGACATATGGAATGGGCATAAATGTGCAAATTTGTAATAGTATTTCTAAAACCATGTTGAAATTGAGCAATTAATCATCTAATGCTATCATATGCAAGCTTGGAATTATCTGCTTGTGAATTTACTCATGTCTTGCAAAGTGCCACTCAAAGAGCTCCTAATGCATAAAGTAGCTCATAAGACCAAAGCTAGGATCTATGAATGCTGGGCAAGAAAGTCTATACCACACTTGAATGGGATTTGAAACAGCACAATCTTTACATTTCATTCTAATCTAATGGAAACATATTCCAACGATTATGGGGGCTTCACTGAAGTATTTCATTAATAGCAACCACATAATGACCATAGAAGGATTACCAAGATTGCAATAGAAATATTGGGCAAACCTACCTTTTATAAAGAAGGATAGCTATGACAATGCAGATGATAAAGACCACTGCAAGGACAGGACCTACAACCCAGATCAAGCCTTCTTCTTCATCTGTGATTGGCTGTGGATCCAGATCCATTGATACAACGGGGTCGGAGTAGGGACTGGTTGCATACATCTTCTGAGGAAGAACAGAGTCTATGTTACTTATAAACTAAAGGCTTTCTAGTGCGTATCTATAGCATTAGAAGAAGCCAGGACTTAGTGGATGCGATGTTAAGTATATGAAACAATGTCAGTGAAAAAGGAGGGGAGGGAAAGGGATGAGAGAAGAGGTGGAAGAAAGGGGAGGAGGGAGGAAAAAGTAAAGAGGTCTTGCAATGTAAATTTCCTTGTAGAGTGAAATATTTTCTAATAAAATCATTTTTGATAGTATAAATTACTCTGCAGACACATTTTCATCGGGATCTATATATGACATATTAAATGATCTTATGAAGTATAAAGTAAAACAGTTAACCATTTACAAAATATTCAGTGAGAATTTACATTGTGCCAAGGTGTTATGTATCGTGTGGAAATCAACAGAAATATTATAGTTCCAGCCCTAAAGACATTACCAGCCAGTTAAGGAGACCAAATTTAAACAGTAAACATTTATAGGGAAGATGTCAGTATTTAGGGAGGGGGAAATGGAGACACATAGGTCAAAGGGTACAACTTCAGTTATAAGAAGTTCTGAGGATCTAATGTACTGCATGGTGACTATAGTCAATAATACAGTATTATATACTTAGAAGTTGCTGAGAGTAGATCTTAAGTATTTTTTAGCACATGCACACAGACACACACACGCAAAGAGCTAACTATGTGAGCAGATGGATATGCTAATTATCTTGATCTTGGTAACCATTCCACAATGTATATTGTACATTAAATCATCATGTTGTACACTTTAAATATATAATTATATTGGTTAAGTTTCCCTAAATGAAGTTGGGAAAAAATACATAGTTACTTGGTGAAGGGATGGACTGACTACTATGAATTCTGTTTTTATAACATCCTATATTGCTCTGTCTCATTTCAGGCTCTCTTAGCCCAGTACTGTCTGCCCTCCCCATGTAAGGTCTGAACTTTACCTTTTCCAATAGAGACCAATCCACATCCATGGGCTGCCCCACCGCTCCTCCCACTAGCTTCTTATCTCTTCTCACTCCAACACTACCACTGATTCTGTTTTCTCATTTGCTAAATCAAATTGTCATTATTCAGTCCCTTCCAGACATCTTTTCCAGATTTGCCATAGTTGACTGAGCCTTATTTAAAATTCCTCCACTGGTTCTCGTACTTCTGTACTGAACTGGTCCCATTCTAATCTTGCCCACTGATCATGACCACCTCTGAATCCATCCTGTGCCAGGATTCTTAAGTTTTATTTTCTGCTAGTCATTTTCTCCCTTCTCTGGCAAGGTCATCCTTACTTTTAACTACTAACTTCTATGCAGATTGCTTCCTGATTAATGTTTCTAAACTCAGAAACTCTGCTAAGTCCCAGACCTTCATTTCCAATTATTGTTAGAGATTCCTACATCTATACCTGCAAATTAAGAATTGCATGTGCTATTTCCCTGCTTGCTAGATATATCCTCCTTCCAACTTGCTAATTTTTCTCATTTCTCAATACCTAGGAATAAAAAACTACTGATGTTATTTTGCCAATGACCCTAAGGCCAATCTACCCTCTTTCCAGTCTCGTGGGTACCACTTTTCTTCAGGACCTCATTCATGCCCACCCAAACCATACCAAGAATTTCTTTCTTCCTCTAACAGTCTCTACTGCTGCTAGAGTTATTATCCTAAACTGTGGCTGTAAAATCTTCAGGAGGCTCTCTGGTGATTTCTAAATAAACACTAACCTTCCTAGCATGGATCTTAAGGGCCTCCAAGATTTTATTTTAAGCTTCTGTATCACATACTACATTTTCCATCATAGTGAGCTTCTTGCTACTGTTCCCTAAATGCTCTGCTCTTTCTCTTTAACCCTCTCACAAGTTCCACAACATTTAGCTCCTGTAATCTCACTGATCTCCAAGGCCCCACTTAAATACTGCCTCCAGTGAAGCTACCGCTCCTTAACTGGAAATAATCAGTCATTTCTCAAAATACAGGTAAAAACAATTTTTTAAAATTTCAGGTAGTCCTTTATTACTTTTTTAATGGTATCCATTAAACTCTATTTTCCTATTTTATCTGTGCATATACCTTACTCTCTTTAACGAAACTGTAAACTCCAGGAAGGTAGGGATTCACACACCGTTTGTGCCTGTACACTTAAAGCAGCTAGCACAGAGCTTTGCACTCGATGAGTTCCCAACAAAGCTCTGTCAAATAAAAGAAAATGTCCATTTTTTCAAATGGCTGATCTTATCAAGACATGAGAGAATATTCTCATTTCTCCATGATTAGGAAATATATCTATTTTTTTCATCTGCATTTAAAGAATTAATTTAGGGCATATATTCTGAATTTAAGTGCAGAAAGCTTAGTGGTCACTCTGGAGGGCATACGCCCCACTAAATGTTTGTATTCTATTCTTCTTTCCCACTTTCCCCACTGTAGTTAGGAAAGAGACTGACTACATTTCCAGATTTTCTAATGTGTCAAAAGATAAAAATTCAGTACATTTCCAACCTTCTCAGAAGCAGCTAAAAAAAAAAAAGATATGTACAGTGTAAGGACTTGGCAAAGACGCTAAATATCCAAGAAACATGATTCTTTATATAATTGTTTGTTTTGGTTTGTACTTTCCCCTTTCCATCTTGTAGGTCACACTCAAACTGTTTGGCAGACAAAAGTAAACAAAAGTCTGTGATTTGAAATTCTTTACCAGGGGCCTTTGAGATAATAATCTTGGTCAGCCAAGATACAAATCTAGGTAGAGGTTTTCCCAAAGCACACAGATTTCCAACCCAAATCAGGAAAGAGAGATATGTGAAAATGAAAAGAAAACAAAACAAAACTGTAAAATGATACTAGCCTCATGAAAATTAAAACTTGTTCAATGTGTAGGGGTAATAGTCTTTGGTCATTCTAAACCAGTACTCTGATACTCTTAAGATGAGGCAATAATGGACTAGGGAGATCTCACTTCTTGGGGGGGGGGTGGGTATTTTCTCTATGAAAATTATCAGCCTACCCTGGGAGTGGTTAGGTGTTGTAATTATTTATAAAAATTGGAGGCTTGCAAAATGATGGTATCACTGCCACCACTGTATTAGTTTGGACACAAGTCTTTTCTATAAAGTAGATACTGGTCTGAAAACATACAACACATAAAGAGCATTGTTGAGAAAGATGATGGAGAAAAGGGGTGATTCAGATAATTTATTGAGAAAAAGTCCTAATCACATAATTAATGAACCAGTGAAATGACATACTAACGGACGGGGAGACTCTTCATCACTGGTAATGCATTTAAACACTGGAAACGTCTGGGAGAATTCAAACCAGAGTAGAGTCTCTGACAGTGTTGCCATCAGCCTGCATGGTCTGCTGAGGCTTCTCTTCTTTGCTGAATTCTCTGATCTACCTCAATGGTCTGAATGTGGTTTCTGAAACATCTTAGAGCTATGTAAAGAAAATTACTTCACATATCTAAAAGTCATTAAAAACAAGAAAGAAAAAGATGATTTCTAACATTCTATTCCCTTGATGTTCTGCCTTAAAACCTTCAACTAAAAAGAGAAAGCATATCCGTGCATTAAAATTCCAGGGAGCCCGTCACTTTGTTTTCAAATGACATCCTGTGCACAAAGGTAAACCAGGCAGAAAGGCTGCCTTTGTGTTTTGATTTTCCACGAGGGAATTCCTTTAGTCATTTGAAGAGAAGCCCCACTGTATGTGCTAACACCTGAGGTGAAGAAATCTTTGATACATCTCAGGCTTCCTCTATAGGGGAAGTGACTGGCTCAACTGAGCTGCCACGCCTGTCAGTTTTAGGTCCCTATTAGAAAGATACAGTTAGAGAATGTATATTAAATGTTAATGTGAACTGCCACTTCAAAACCCACCCCCCCTTTACAGCTACAATTTCTCCTCCTTGCTCTCTTTTTTTTAACATTCACAGCAACTGAAGCATAAAACGACATAAGAGCAAGATGAATTACATAAAAGAAGACAACTCATTATTTAGAGTACCTTAGGAATTCTCTGTTTTATTGAATTATTTTGTAACATTCTTAGCTTTTCACTGATAAAGTCATTGGTAAATTGCTATAATTAAAGGAGCTGGCTGTGCTTGCCTTTTTCCTAGACAGACCTTCCCTGTGAATTGGGTAGAGATTGTGGGCTCACTGGCAGTTTAGAAGAAGAAAACACAATCACCCTCAATCAGTATTTTTAAATACCTGGAAATATACTATGTTTAATCGCAGACCTTGATAGTTTAGGAACTAAACTAATCAAACAAAGTTCTCTGAGAACAGTCATTTTTAAAGGATGACGAAGGAGATTTTGAGCAGTGATGTGTACCACTCTCCTTTCCATACGTGTCACATTGATGATTTCAAGAACCATGTCCTATCAATTCGGCACTTCATAAGCCAAAAAGTCTGCGTCATTAGAGACACAGCCTTGTTTTTAATGAAATCTCAAGCAGGTTACTCAACAGTGTTTAAAATTAGGCAGCCTGTTGCTCCACTTAAGTTAATGACAGCTCGTGAGAAATAATTAGGATGGATATAGCTGCCTATCCTCCAAATAGCCATACTCTGGTGAAAATGTGTAAGAATACCGAAGGAAAGAAATGCCAGCACAGTTAACTTACAGACTCCGCATGTTCCATCACTGCTAACACAAAGAAGACATATTCTTGACCACTCTGGAGTTGCTTGTTTGTAAATCCACCATAATGTTTGTCATCCCCCAGGGTGAACTCAGTGGGAAGGACGTCAAAGTGAGCGGCAATATATGGCTTTAATTCAACTTCTCTCCCATATCGGAGGCTTCTGCGTTTCCTAGATATCTCTTTAAGCAGCTTAAGGAAAAAGTGGGAAACAGAAAAAGAAATGTAAACAACAATAACCCAACTTAATGACGGTTTCATGGGAGAAATTAATTCAGGACTGGGAACAACTCAAATACAATTTGTCCACATTTCATGCACCATGTCAGCATCACTAAATCTCAGTTCTTTCTTTCAAATGCTTGTCTTGCTGTTAAAGTAAGGTGCTAGACTGCTCTCGCAAGGCCCGGGCTATCACCACAGGACAAACAGACCCCTCCTTCACTGGTAGCTCACACCATTGTCTATCCTAATGAAATCTTCTCAAAGGGCAGAGTGCATTATAAACCTAAGTAAAAAAAGTCAGCTTGATTCACAAAAGCCTGTCATGCAGGTTTTATTATTGTTATTTATTAAACAAATAGTAACCTCAGATAAAGCCATCAATTATGATCAACTTCTGGAGAGGGTAGTACCACTTTAGGTGTTTTAATAATGAGATCATTTATACGATACAAATTCCCTCAAATCAGCAGAAATAGAATCGAATGACCAAGTTCTAATTGAAACTTGTATTAAATAGACATTGTCACTCATTTAGCAATTTGTGGCTTGATTTGGTTTTTTGGCTTCTTAAATAACCTTTTGGTTATTCGTCACATTTATCGTGACATCAGCTTTTGTGGAGCTGATAGTTCCCGGGAGAGATTGAATTATCTTCCCAGGTGAAACAGGCAGGGTAGATAAACATTAACTTTAATATTACCCTGAAGAAAACAAACATACACATGTACACAAAAATCCTTCATGTATCTCTAAAAGAAAAAGGTAGAACTTATGTTTCAATATTCCTGTTTTCCCCTCACCGTTTTCATTAGAAAGTCACATTAATGATATTTTATCACAAACGATTTCAAAGTGATGTTGAAGTTAGCTTTGTTTTCTCCCCTTAAATATATTGGTATTTCATAGGGTGTGACCTGGGAAAAAGTTTACAGCAGTCTGTGATGCCTTCTTTTTGGAATGAAACTTGTCTTCAGCTCAATAAATAAGCTTAAGGTACTAATCGAAACATTCTGGCGAAATTATTGGCTACTCTTGTTATGTAAGTGGAAATGATAGCTCAAAAACCAAAGTAGTGGTATTTCCTTAGCTCCTAAGGCCAGGCCTTTGTGATAACGGCTGCAGACTCTACATAGAGCATGCGTCAAATCCTTCTGCTGGGAACCTGATGGCATACTACACGGGGCTGTAAATGTGCTCAGCTGGTCAAATGTAAATCAAACATGTAAATGCTCCTTGGGTTATAAAGATAATCCGTGCCCATGTTGTTTTGAATTTAATTTATAATGTTCTAATATTTTCTTTAACTTTGAGCTTATTGATACAATGAAAATTACATGAACTAGAAGCTTTTATGAGAACCACAGTAGACTGGACATCACTTGTTTAGCAAACTTGGACTATCTGATGATACATTCAGGTAGGCTGATCAATTACACACCAGTGAAGAGGGAATAAAACAAGACCAGAGACTTAGCACTATCTTTCAATCCTGTTGTCAAGTTTAGGTTAACTTATAATAATGTTATCACAACGGTAGCTAAGATTTATTAAGCACTTAGCTGGTGCCAAGCACTGTTCTCAGAAGCCTAAATATGTATTAGTTCATTTACTCCTTATAGTAAACCTTATAAGGTAGGTTATTATTATATCCCATTTTATAAATGAGGACACTAAGGTATAGCAGAAAGTGGCAAATATATGTAATCAGCTCCACTGGCAAAATAAAATGAAATTACATGTAAGAGATTTTTTAAACTATATTTTTGTTTGCTTAATGGTTGCACAATATCAAGAAACACAAATGCAACATTTAAGCTAAGTTGATAATCTAGATTGTTTTAACTCAGTCTATACTTAGCCATATGCAATTTTTGTGCATCTGTTCTCATTAATGCAGCTGAATGTGTACTTAGATTTCCTTTTCCTGGATTCTTGTAACATGTTATTTCAAAAAATTCTGATGCCAAATATTTAATAGTATACTGGAAAAGTCATTACGAAGGTTATTATTGATATGTAGTAAAAATGAGCCATTACTTTAAGGACAAATGTACTGCAGACGAGCTGAACAGCTTTTTGAAGTTGGTTAATCAGAAACATTTACCATCAGTTGCTTATGTGACTGTGTCCTCTCTTCCACTTCACTGATCAAACCCTACCTTGATTTTATCCATATTTCACATGTATGCAACTGTCATAATTCATCCCTATCACTGTCATCCCCAAGAGTACCTTTTACTAGGGTTTCTTTAGAAGACTTGGAGAAGTACCTTATAATAAAATATTTGGGTTTTTTGGTGCTCCTTAGATGCAATGCAGCCATTCATTAAGGTCAAACCTGGAATATCAACTCTGCTCCTGTAGGTCCCTCTAATCTCTGCAGGATGTTTCCTGTGTTATACTTTAAATTGGTCAAGTGTGCTCAGATGACACCAAAGTTACCCAGTATGTTGAAGTTACAGCTACAATTGACCACATTATTTAGCAGCAAGCCTTTGAAGTAAATGCAATGAAAAGCTTACGATATATTATAAGATCTGCCCTGAATTAAATATAACTAATATTTTATGAGTCATTCTGTCCAAAATTCAGTTTGACTATCAACGTCTGCTCTGCCCAGTCTGACCTTGACAACAGAAGTTCCAGTGCATGAATTTATTATGTGGAGATTCTGATGCCAAATATTTACAAAGGATAAATGAGCTCAGAAGATAATATTGAGAGTGACTCTGTTTAGGAAGCCTCTTTTCATTTTTTATGGGCCTAGATGTGAGGCATACATGTGGAAATCCCCTTAGGCCACTATTATATTCGATGATACAGTTTCAACAATTTGAATTACAGGACTTTCTAAAAAATCACTTGGTCAAATACATTTAAGAGAGGAACTGTGCTTTGTCAGAGCTGGCAGTACCAAGCCATAGATAAAATTACAACCATGCTTTTATTATCCATGATAGGGGGAAAAATGTCTGTAGGGATCAGGAACTGGATGAGTAAGCATAAAGTGAGGCCATAGCCTAGTTTCATTTGTTCCCCTACACAAGAGTTACAAAATGTATTGGAGGTAATTCCAGAAGATATATCAAGGGCTTTAGTTTTTTATCAGAAATAATTTTCATTTTCCAGTCAATGCATATCTTATTTCTTCCACCATTAATTCTACAATGTGGTCTCAATTATATCAGTAAGAAAAGTGGGAAACAACCCATCCTGACCCCAAAAATTTGAATTAATAAATGTTCTTTATCCAACTATTATACAGATTAATGCACCACAACTTGTGGGATGATTAAAATGACCCTTTGTTATGGGAATCAGCAGCACAGACCCATAGAATTTAATTGTAGGAAAGTTCAATGTCATATAGCTCTCTACTTTAATCCATTAGCATTGCTGTGCATTTTGGAGGTTAAAACCTGGCTATAAAAGAGAATCCGCTTCCTATTGCTAGCAAATGGTTCTACTTCTAGGAAAAGGTTATTATTTTAAAATATTTGACATCATTTTTGGATTGAATCTTAATTCTTTGATAACTTGATTTTTGCTTTTTGTTTCTTGCTTTTAACAGGAGGAAAGATTCATAGATTCTACAAGTTACCTTTTCATTTTAAAACCAATTCCAATGGAATTCAGTAATTTATTTGACAGCTGATTAAAATAATAAGTAATAATAATAACGATCTCAAGATTAACTGATTAGTCAGTTGCAAGTAAAAGCATGCCTTGCTTCAAAATGTTTACAAAAGGGGCACCTGTAAAGAGGGAACGTGATATGATGAGCACTGGGGGATATACTCAACTAACGAATCATTGAACATTATATCAAAAACTAATGATGTACTATATTTTGGCGAATTGAATTTAAATTTAAAAAGGGGGGGTCACCTGGGTGGTTCAGTCATTTAAGTGCTGCCTTCAGCTCAGGTCATGATCCCGGAGTCCCAGGATCAAGCCCCATGTCATGCTCCCTGCTCAGAGGGGAGTCTGCCTTTCCCTCTCCCCTTCCTCCTGCTCCTTCTCTCTCTCTCTCACACACAAACACACTCATTCTCTCTCTCTCTCTCTCAAATAAACAGATAAAATCTTTAAAAAAATGTTTACAAAAGACCAGCTGACATTTTGCATATTCAGATAGAAGATTGCTATTCCTCTAACATAGAAAAATGATTTTGTTCCTTCTTTATTAACAGAAAAAAATTATAACATAAATTACTTGACATTACTGAAATGATATCTCATTTTAAACCCCTCCAATGCTTATCTAATCATTAAAGAGTGACATAAAAGCATAATCCTAACCTTGAACTCATCTCCCTTTCTGAACTTGATCAAGTTTAACTCAGATAAATGAAGTGGGTGAAGATGAACCATATGTCTAGAGAGGATATACGTCTGCCGAAAGAACCTAATAGCCCTTATCTGTCAGATCACAGTCTCCTTAGTGCAGACATGTATGAAATAAACATCTCTTTCCTGTAATGCAGCTAAGGAATTTCTGCTTTCTCTTGCTCTGTTTGCACTAATTTAAGGTAGAGAAAATACCTGGAAACAACAGGTTGGGATAAAGGTGTGGCCTATGTTGTAAATAAACTCAACAAATTAAAATCTCATATGTCCCCAAGTGGGGGCTTTTATTTATTTATTTATTTATTTATTTAAAATTTTATTTATTTATTTGACAGAGAGACAGCCAGAGAGAGAGGGAACACAAGCAGGGGGAGTCAGAGAGGAAGAAGCAGGCTCCCAACGGAGAAGCCTGATGTGGGGCTCGATCCCAGGATGCTGGGATCACGCCCTGAGCCGAAGGCAGACGCTTAATGACTGAGCCACCCAGGTGCCCCCCCAAGTGGGGACTTTTAATTTGCTTTCTGAAGTGATTCAAACCAGCATCATGTTAAAATAGCAAAGTCTTTCCTGTATTTGACTGAACCACAGCATTAACTTGCTTGGCCCTTTGGGGATATGGCTTAACATTTCTGATCACAGTTTTCCCACCTAAATAGAGTATATAATATTTAGGTCTTATTCTTCATACTATGTATTAACTTCCAAAAAAAAAAAAAAACCAAAAAAAAACCCCAAAAAACCAAAAACAAATGCTCTTTTTGCAAAAAGAGTATTAATTATCTACTATTGTTGTAAGATTTCAGAAATTAAAATCATACTATTTAGTGTTTGTTCTGTTTTTTTTTTTTTTTTTCTATATTTCTTTCTTGGCTCAAAATTTGGGGATGTGTTTGGTTTTTTTTTTTTTTTTTTTTTTTTGTCCGTGAGTTAAATGCATTCTTGATTCTGAAATCCTACAAAATATAGAATAAGGCAAACGTGCTAATCAGTGTGATTTTGTGAGAAACTGGTCAAGAACGCATAGTAGGTCGGATGTTGAACTCTGGTGCAGATTGCAATTTAGCATTTGTAACAGCTTCAGCTACCACTACACTAATGAAGCAGACCTTGGAGTTCATAACAATGATGATGAAGTCTTTGCTGACAATTCACTTTGCCTTCCACACCTTGCATCATGTTTTACAAGGGGCAAGAAGCAAAATATTAAAGCCAACAAAGATTAGACTGGTTGTAAGCTTTCCTGCAGCTAAATGTCTTTTAATTAAAGCAAAAAGTTCTTTGTTGGGATCCCTAGTGGTTATCAGGCCCATAGCACTGAATCATCCAACCAGCGGACCAGCCAGCCATATAGAAGTCAGCACCTGGATTAGACTTCCTCCCATACAGAGGAAGAGTATGTTTAATAAATTAAATAACTAATGAAAGACATAGTCAAAAAACACATAGTTACCTCATCTAATTCCATTTCATCTGGACTCTCCCATGGCTTGACAAATTTCCCACGAGATTTCTTCAAAGGCACAATTATTATGTAGTAACCTCTGCACAAGAATGGACAGACAAAAATAAGGTTAGATCAAAGGGAAAAGAAAACAGATATGTCCTTAAATCTTCCACAGACCAGTGATTGAGAATGAAGGCAAATTATGGAAATGGAGTGACTTGTCCATCAATGAGAAATAACCACCTGTTTATTCAATTTTAAAAACAACATGGGTAGACATTTATGTGTGACTTCAATGATCTTGTATAGTAATACCACCATGGTTGACTGCTCTTTATTAGGTATTGTAAACAGAGCAGAAACAGTTAGGACCCTGGTGCTGGGCACATACAAGTTTAGTATACTGAAACCCAGCATCACAGGCTGTTGAGCTAAGGATTTTCTATGACATCGATTTATAAGGGGATTTTTTAAAAAGAAAATGTATAATAAAAATTACTCTTAGCTCATACAAATGTCTGGATGATGACGACAATGATTTCGTTTATACATCCCTAAAATGCTTTTCATTTGGATAAGAAATTAAAGCATAAAAATTGCCCACAATTTCACAACAGTTACATAATGATGTAATTGTTTTCTACCCATCAAATTGTAAACCCTAAGATAAATACTGCAGAAATTTGGAGACAATCACTATCTGTGGGTCTTCAAAATAGGTCTCAAAAAATAAATGTATAAGAAGGGCAAAAGTAACTGAGTACTCACATTAAGAATAGCCAACCAAAATTTAAGTAACTATAAAGGCACCTGTTCACAAGTAGATATGGGCTATTTGAAAAATTGTTTTGCAATTTCCACAAAATGTATACCCTGGTTTTGTATTCATGGTTCATGACTCTGTTCGATCTTTGGTAGTAACTATATAAGAACTTTAAATATAGGTGTATAATAGCTAACACATCAATCACTTCCTACCTCCCAGGTATTATATTACATGTAAAATCTCATTTTGCCGTCTAAAAAACTGTATAAGGACAGGTAACAGACAAAAAGATAAATCCAGAGAGACTAAATTATGACCCAAGTTAAAACACATGGTGAGGGGATACAAACCTATATATATCTTAACCTTGGCAATAGTCTGGCTCTTTTTTTTGTTTCATTTACTCTGTATTATAAAGTACTTTAAAAACTCTATTATTTTGTGGAGACTTGTGAAAATGAACACACACACACACACATGCACACTTTTAAAAGAGAAGGATGCCATACAGGGAAAAGAGACCGCAGGAGAGCCACGACCAACCTTGCATCGCATTATATCACAGAGACCAACAGCACACACAGGAAGGCCTCTTTCTACTTACATCAAAATAAAACCTGCAAGAAGCTCAGTAAAACCCTGTGATAAAGAACTCTGTTTCCATAAACGAAGTCTAGAGCTGCACCATCCAATATGTTAGCCACTAGCCAGACATGTGGCTAGTCTGAACTGAAATGTGCTGGCAGTGTTAAAAACATTGGATTTTTAAGACTTAGTATGAAAAATAAATGTAAGATATCTCAGCAATAAAATTTTAATAGTGACCGTATGTTAAATGATAATATTCTGGATATATTAGGTAAAATAAAATATGCTATTAAAATTAACTTTACCCATTTCTTTGCATTTTTTGTTGTAGTGTTAGAAAATTTAAAATTTTGCATGTGGCTTTCATGATTTTGAACGGTGCTATTTTAGAGTGTTTTGGGGAAGAACGTGGCATCTGGAGATACATCTGGCCCACACCTGAAGCTCTATCACTAATTTGCTGTGTGATCTTGGGCTGATATTTAACATCCCTCAATCTCAGTCATATACTCTGAAGAATGAGAGCGCAGTGTGCGGCGGGTAGCACCATACCGTCGCAAGCCGCTCTTGCCAGTACTGTTCATCATCGTGGGAGAAATGCACCTGAATTACGTTATTCAAGTAGGACTCAGTGACATTCCCTGAGATGCAAGTTCAGGAACTTGTCAGACATTTTTTTCTCCCTAATCAAGAATTCAGGTCAAACCAGACAACTGTACTAGAACCCTCTCTCCATGGTGCTCTGAGCAACTAATCAACAGACTCCCAGAATCACATCACTGAGCCAATCATTTTCTTTCCTACCAATAATCATGATGATCAAGGAGGGTGAGAAGGAAGAGTTGGGCCAGTATCTTGTACTTTATGATCCAGAATAAGCTTCCTCTTCTTCTTATCCTCCTACCACCTGAAGGATTTGCCAAACAAGTCCATCATGTTAAATGAGCCTGGAGAAGAATGGCAGGGGCTGCAACTGAGCGTACAAAATAACACTGCAGATGTACTTGATAAACACACTCATCAGGAAACCTCTTGCGTTTCACTACCAATTGCACTAAGTCAGGACTGCTTCTCTTTGCCTAAAGTAATGATACGAAACATTATCAGAGAGCTCCCATTGTCCTCTTACAGAATCTTGGAAATCAAGATTAAGATGATGAATTCTATTAATTTTTCTTCTGCTTTCATACTTGAGTTACTATTCTTATACATGAAGAAGGAATCCATTCTTTTCTTCTGCAGTACTCCCCAACTGTTCATTTAACTTGTGGCTGGGATAAGAATTGAACAGCCTTTGCCATAGCAAGTAATTAACAGTGTGGCTGGATATGCATGGCATTGTCTGTCTCCTGACGTCCAAAGCATTCATCTAGAGCAGTCAACGTGGAGCTGCTTCAAAGCAGCTCTCACTCATTGAAAGAAATGTAGCATAGGGAATTTGGAACTCTGTATTATAAGGAAGATGGCTTTGTAAACACCCATCTCTTTGCCTTTCCTGAAACCTAGTTTTCCCCTGACAATCCTGCTTCCCTCACAGGCTTCTCATGTGGTGGCTGTTTATTCATGCCCCTCCGCCACCCAGGCACCTCAGATGGAGGGCCTAGGGTTTCCCTCACGGCTCACTGTTGCTTCTTCCAGGTATTTTTTCCTCCCCCCCACTTCCTTGAGCTAAAAACAAAAAGCAAGCCAAAAACAACTGTCTCTTTTCTTAAAGCTCATATATTTCAGCTACTATATTATTATTATATTATTATGCTCTTCTCTTACTGATTTTTGTCATCTATGAACCTCTTCAGAAACTCTCTTCTTCCTTCCTTCCTTCCTTCCTTCCTTCCTTCCTTCCTTCCTTCCTTCCTTCCTTCTTCTCTCTCTTTCCTCCCCCCCCCTTTTCCCCCCAGAGTCAATGGTCTTCCTTTTCTCCCAAACTGTGCCATCATCCTGGGTGATTTCAAGCTCCAGAGAGCACCATGCATCACCCAGGGCTCTCAGATCTTTGATTCTTCTTTTCTAGAGCCTACATTTTCTACTCTACATTAGCTAAAATCTGTAATTGCCCTTCTCTGTGCCTGAAGCCAATGAACTGCATACAGCTTGAGAAATAATGCTCAGGGGTGAATGATTTTGTAAATTTCATATTCAGCAACTTCAGGCCTTCAATGCTGCCTGGCTAACCCACCACAATTTCTCCAGTTACCTCATCCTTCCACTTCGTACAACAAGTTTCTCAGACTCTCTCCCCGGGCCTCGAACCTTAGACATCTTTACCTCCTCACTAGAAGATAGCTTTATATCTATAAACAGAAAATAA
Source organism: Ursus americanus (assembly GCF_024610735.1). Lineage (NCBI taxonomy): Eukaryota > Metazoa > Chordata > Mammalia > Carnivora > Ursidae > Ursus > Ursus americanus. The sequence goes on along the minus strand of NC_142144.1, from coordinate 57,459,641 downwards.
AAACATTCAGACTAGAACTCTCTCATCTTCCACCTACCAAACTCTAAGGCTACTTATATGTACCCATAATCTGTCCTTTGGGTAGAGTAGAGGGGCTGGCTCTATTCATGAAGGCCAATCACTTTCTTGAATTTGTTCCCATCATCCACTCTCTTAGGAAGTCGACTATATATCATACCCCCTCTCTCTCATATATCTCAACTTCTCCTTACCCTTTGGATTCTATTAGCTTCCAACCCTGTATAAATACCTGACGTTTAAAAACCAAACAAGCCACATCCCACTCCAATCATCTTTTTTGCTCTATCCTATCCCTTACTTGAATTCTGAGGAGACCTGTGTTTCTTGCTGTTCTCCATTACCTCTTCTTTCACTCACTTTCCAGCCAATTATATTCTAGCTCCTGCCTCATTAGCCCACCACACTGCCCATGCCAGGGTCCTCAGTGACTTAGGTAGGACTGCATCAAAATGAGAGTTTTTGACCTTTGTCTTATGTGATCTCTTAGTAGAATTTGAAAATGTTAATGAGACCCTCCATGAAACACTCTCAGCCATTTCTCTGTACTCAACTCTCCTGGTTTTCCACTTAACATCTCTCACCAAATTAACATTATTTCTTTAACAGGATTTAACAGCCCACTACCTTGCTGTTAAATGGTAGAATTCCTCAAGATCTGGCCAAGGACTTCTCTTTACTCCTTCTCCTTCCTACATGGTCTCATTCTAGTTCAGGGCATCAGTTATCACCTAGATACAAATTACCTGCAGATTCATATCTTCATCCCAGAATGCCACCTCTGAACTCTACAGGTTTATCCAATTCCAAATCCATGTCTTCATGTCTATGTCCCAAAACGACCTCAAACTTATTGTGGTTAAAACAAAACAAAGGATATGCCTCCAAAATAAATCTTCCACCATCGCACCATGATCCATTTGCTATAAACCTAGGTGTTATCACTGACAATTTGCTTTAACTCTTTTCCTCTCTCATATCCATTGCCACCAAGTCCTATCATTTCCAGGCTTTATCTATAGTCCATTTGCTTCTTCCTATCTCTCCAGCCACCAATCCGGCCTCTTTCCATGCATCATGCTACATTTGTCTCCCGACTTTCTCTCTTCTTTGGACTTAACCACCTCTAGTCCAGTCTCTGAAATTTTCATTTTGCAATAGACAATTGATTGTACCACCTCCAGTTTTAAAACATTTCAATGGACTTTCATTGTTCTTAGTATAAAGGCCACAAAGTCTCATAAGACTCTCCTGACCTCTCTGATTAGATCAATTTCCCCTATTATATGGTCTTAATGGACATTTTTAGTCTATAATTATCTTATACTATTTAAGATATGTATATTTAGAAATTATTGCTAAAGCAAATGTATATATAAACTCCCTGGATTTTTTTTTTTTAATCCTGCTGTTTTATCACTGAGTTATTTTCCCATTGAAAAGTAGAAGTGGGTGGAATAGGAGGTAGCTTTTGGGAACATATATGTCCCCTAAATCAGGCAGTCAAAATATTCAGAGCCCTTCTCTCCGTGAACTTTCAACTCTCAATCTCAATCCAGCATTTTCTCCTTTCTCCAAACCAGCAATGACGTGGCCAAATACTGTTTATAGGAAATATACCTCTTTTTGCAAAAGTTCTTTTCTTTACAAGTGTCGTAATGATTCTTATTCTAATCTCATGGGATAATAAGGAAAAAAAAAGATGATTCAGAGAGGAAAGTGAAATGGGGAGCTAAGATGTACTCTACAAATTGAAATCAACCAAATTATATGAAATGAAAGAACTTGCTTGAAATAGAAAAAAAAATGTTTTGGGGTATAGATCAGCTTTATATGTGGATAAAATTAAAGTTTACACTATGTTTTGCCTATCTGACTCAAGCTTGAAGTTTAAGCTCAAAATACATTTTTAGACATAGACTTTAACTATTAAACTAATAGAAAAATAAATAACTTCAGAATCAATATATCTGCAAATGCTCTCACTACTTATAAAGTAAGCTGTGTTTTCCCAGTATATTAGATTTAATTAGATAGGTTAAATCTAACCTTCAGAATTTTAATTATATTAAGTAAAGTTTTACTAATTTTATTTAATATGTTATCACCAAGGGGCCCAGCTCCATATAATTATTTGGGAAGGCGAGCTCTGGTCTTTGTGGTGGTCCCTCTTCAAATTCATCCAGGCTTTTTGTATTAGCAGAATGTATTATCATTCTCAAACTCATTATTTAACCAGGAGGTCAAAATCTGTCTCAGAATTTAATGATGAATGTCATTCCTTGCATAATTTCATATATATATATATATATATATATATATATTTATATTTATATTTATATTTATATTTATAGTTATATATATTTGCCATCGTTACTTGGGTATATATTGTTTAAATCAAATTAATTTACCATAGAAACCCCAAAGCAGGTTGAATGACCTTTCCAGTCTTTATGTTTAAATTAAGGTTTTCAATCTTTTTAGCTATGTGTTGTCAGACAAGTTAAAGTTACTTAATGGCTTCAAGCCTCATTTTCCTTTTTTGTAAACTGGTGGATGATAATGCTGGCCTCTGGGAAGCCTTCCCTTTACCTTTCATCTAAACTGTCATGACGATCTACTGATCTTATTGCTCCATAACACCTAACACATTTCCATGATCTATGACTGCACATGTGTCTGATTGCTCCTTGTTCTAAGGTTTGTCTGAGGGCAGGTCTGTCCATTCTTACTTGTCCTTGAGTTTTTAATGGTTAATCAACTGTCCTAGAAAAAAAAACGTCTTGGTCTGACCAACAAATCATGGTTTGTATAAGTCATGATTCAACATATGGGCTTACAGCCAGACTGGCTGGGTTCAAATCTTTCCTCTCTGGCTCTGCTCTCGTGTGGCCAGGTCAAGTTAACCCACCTCGAAACTTCGTCAGCCATAAAATGAGAAGCACCCTTGTGAAGATTCCATCACTTACTGTGTGCAATGTCCTTGAGCAGCAACTAGTAAGCCCCCTGTCACTATTAGAACTATTCTTAGTACCAACTTTAAGACTGTGGCCAGGCCGGTTAGTATCTCTGAGCCTCACTTTACTCACCCATAAATGGCGTGATTACCTACCTCATGGGGTTATTTTGAGACTTAAATAAAACATTCAAATGTCTTCAGTAAACTGTAAAGCACTATACAAGTTTAAGCCTTTACCCACTGCAGTTGACAACCAGGTGATGAGTGAATTATTTCTCATTAAACATTAAACAGATGATACATTAATACATTGAACTATTAATGGTGTGCACATTTTATGAAGCACCTTTGTAAGTCATGCTTCTAAGAATATCTTCTTTAAAAGAGGAAAAAAGTAGGCCAACCTGTACGACAAATTAGTAAGACCAAAGACATTTAAAATTTCATAAAATGCTCTTATTCATTTCTATTTTTCATAAATATAAAATGATTACTATGAAATTAACTAACATTGGGTACCTTCTGGCAGCTTATCTCTTAGTGCAATCTGGGTGGTACATTTTCCCTTACCACCCAGAGTAAAAACCCTGCTGTATAAAGTCAGGGAAGTTCCCTTCGTCACAACTTGCTTCTGGAAGAATGGTGGAGTTGCTAATTTTCTGACTCGCATTCTGCCCCCTAAATCTATCTATCCAAGTAGTAGAAGGTTGAAACATCACAAATTCCTGGTGAAGAACCGGCGGTGCCTTCAGGGCTATTTCACAAGAAATGTAGCCTTTCCCTGAGGGAGGTCCCTCGCTTCTCCACACAAGAATCACTCATGAAAGAATACAGAAGCAATCAGCCTCGGCTGTGTTACATTTACAAGAGACAGATTTGTTTCCGGTGGTGGTAAGTTGGGGGTCGGGATGAAGACTTCCTGATTACCTTGACCAGAAATGAGAAAGCATGGTGTCTGTTGATAAAAACAGCCCTTCAATCACCAAAATTTCGTATTACTGGAAAACAAACTGGAAGAATTTTTCTAAAGAGCTTTGACCTAAATGCAAGTTAGCAATCCAGCCCACAGCTCTGGTATCAATCCTGTTTTCTCTCCTCATTTCTCCCCTGGCATACTGAACAAAAAGCTACATTCCTTTCTAATTTCTTAACTTGCCAACTGCTGCAAGTGGCACAGCATGGCACACAGCTGCCTGTAATAATGGACTGTGCCACACCAAGACAGGATGGATGGCTTTATGTTATTATCCCTTTAAGAAGTCCAATGTATATAGATTATTTAGCATTTTTGCTTATTTTTTCTAACAGGAGATTTGCTTTTCATTTCCTATGGTTCTGATACATTTCCCACTCAAGTACTTTCCTAGTTTTGTCTTTTGCTCTTTTCCCCAGAGTGACTAGAATATATCTCTGGGAATCTTTAATTCATTTCTCGAACACGATTTCCCCCCCACAGTCATTTGCTTTCTTTTTATGTTTCGAAATGGTCTCTACTCTTAGTTACCAAAGTTTTACCTCTTTTCCCAGACTCCCATTTCAAATATAGGAGGAGGATTACATAAATAAAACAAAGAGGAAAACTGAACAAGCTAAAGAAAAGCACTAAAAGATAGACTATATTCTACAATATTCTCGACTCATTCAGAAGTTGGAAAATGAACCAAAAATCTACCATCAAGGGACTAAAATGCCATTTCTCAATAATGTCTAACACATTCAATCAAGCCAATTGGGTAAGGAGTCACTAAAGACATTTTTTTTTAAAGACATTTTTTCTTAAGTCTCGAAAACTAATAACAAATACTACAAATTATACTATATACTATTTTCATCTTTTAATTGCTCTTTCCATGAATACATAGTTCATGTCTTTGAATGGATTAAATTTATACTCTGTATCTTTCCCGTTTCTTCTTTATTTGCAACTATTTTGCCTTTTCTAAATCTTCCTCATCCTCAAGACTCAGATTAAATATTAGCTCTTTCTAGATGTCTCCCAGACATCCAAGTTGGGCTGGAACTCTGGCAGTACTTACTGGCTCCATTATATTCACATGATCTATTTTTCTATCTGTTCTACCACCATCATGCAGGGCTTTCTCTCAGTCATCTTTTTATTCCGAGACCCAGCACTGGGCATGTTTGTTGGATGCCAGCTGAAATGTCTTCATGGATGGGGAGGAAATGGACAAATAATGAGGGCTAGTCTTTCTCTTGCTCCTGCGCTATCACATAGGCTGTCCTCTGCCTGAAATAGCATCTCCCCAACCCCACTCCCACAGACCAGATAGGCTCTTGTCATTCTTTAAGCTTCAGTTTTAATGTCACTTTCGCCAGTCCCCTTCCCTGAGTTACATAACTGGGGTTGGGAGGTCCGCCTTTGGTCTCCCTTATCCCCTAAGCTTTGGTATCCTAAAACTCCATTTCAATGGTCTCTACTTGTCCAAGTTCCCCAATTAACTATGTTGTGTAAGAGCAGTAAGAAAGCATCATCTCTACTAAGTCCCTAAAATATTGTCTGGTACTAGGATGGGAGATATATATATATATATATATCCACGGATGATTTAAACAAAAATGGATAATTATAATCTCACTTTCATATTAAATTTTGTTGGAATAAAAATTACACTAATATTCCATTCTCATTTTCCAGTTTTCTGAATGATATAAGAAGAGGGGACAAAAAAAGGAGATCTGATTTCTCAGTGAATTTATTTTAGTCATAATCTTTTGGAAATTCCACCATCTGGTTAAAATTCTCCAATTATTTCATCAAATAAATAAGAACAGGTTTTCTCTGGAAGAATGGATTTTAGTTAAGTCAAAAGTCACCAATTATTAGACTTTTTAAAATTTCAACCATGGCACTGCATTAAAAATTTCTTATTTATAGTTTCACTTTTTAATAGCTGATTTTTTTTGTGTGTCATCTTCTTTAAATTTTCTGGAGCTTTGGATATTTCTGACTGTACACACTTTCTTGAAAAGTCTTTTGCCATGAACTTGCCCTGGCTTGGCTCTCCACTTAACTTTGTAATAAATCCTGCTGTGTACTCTACTAGCTCTTTTCTTCCTGAGACCTTTACTTTATAATCTTTGCTTCATATCTTCACCCCACTGTCTCAGTGATTCTGTCTCTTTCCATAAATACATTGCTGTTGTGTTAATGATTCTCAAATTTCTATCCATAATCCTAGTAATTTCTTTAAACCCACATCTCTAAATAGGTATTTCACTGATACCTCATGTAAAACATACACAAAATTGAACACAGTCATTTCCTCCTGACTTTTCATCCTTTAAGATGAATGGCAGTATCATTCACTTTGTTACCCAAACTCAACTCTCAGAGTCATCTACGATACTTTTCCTCTGCCTTGATCCCTCAGTTGAAGTGGTTACCAATTCCTACTACACTACTGCTCTCGTCTGCCTCTGCATCCTATTTCTGTCATCACCATCTGATCTCAGAATATTGTTATTTCCCTAGAGTCAACCAACTACACAATGACATCCCAACAGTTTTCTCTATGTTGCTCCAATATCCTCCCAACATATGCCTTCAGGAGCCATCTTCCCTAAGAACTGCCCTAATTATATCACCAGATTGCTGCTAAATGTGAAGGTCCCAGCAATCCATAAACTATGTAAAATGTCTCTGCTGGACCTTCAAATCTTTCATAGCAAGTTTCATCTAAACATGATCATGTGGGATACAAGAAATGAGAAAGCAAGGAGACAGCACAATCTCCAGCATGCAGTGGATATCCAATAAATATTTCCTAAAATGGAAAAAAAGGAAACGTAGGTGTTACATAGATGATACATGCCACTGTCCTGCACAAACACCTTTACTAAATTTCTACCATCTACCGGTATAGTTCTAAGCTCTGAGTGCAACTTGGCTCTTGCATACCTCTCTTACTTCTCTTGTTCAGGCCTTACAAGTTAACTTGCTTCCTTTACTAATGAGCCCTTGCATATAATCTTCTCACTCTGGTTTTTTGTACGTGTCCTATTTGTCTTTTAAGATTAAATGAGAAACCTCCTTGACCCATTTCATTATCAGTTAGCTTCTCTTAAGATAGAGTCTAACTCTATCATTAGCATAATATATTAGTATAATATCTGTCTGTTTCTCTGTGTCCCCCATTCTATGGTAGCTCTTTGGAGACAGAGTCCACATCTTCTTTTGTTCTCCATGATCAGCCACAACACTCATACTTATAGACTGCTGTGAACATATTTTTTTTCTTCTTTTGGCTACAACCAGCTAGCTATACTGATTATAAAATGTATCTGCTACAATCAACTAACTATATTCAACCAATCAACTACTTAATTGACTGGATTTAATTTTTCACTTCAGGCCCACTGGACTCTACACTGTGCTCCATCCAAAACAGAAAACTTGCATTTTCCAACTTTCATGTTTTTTCCAACGTCATCCTGAACTATAACTTTTGAAATGCCTCCTTTCCACACACATAAACAACAACAGTGTCATGTACCATTTTTGCTTATCTCATTTCCCAAAGTTTCCTTTGGCTTCATAATACTTTGTAAGACTTCCTCACCATTATAATAAGACTTGCCAAATATTAGAGTTATTAGAGTTTTTCAACTAGTCACCTTATTCTGTATACAATGACATAAACTCCTTTAGAGTAAGGACCACATTCTATTTGTCTATCTCAAGTTACATCATTCCTGAGACATAAAAAATACTCAGTGTTAAGTTAATGAGAATCTGTGTTATAACGATCACGAGAATGGGGTATAATAAAGCTTAACTAAAACTGAGAGCCTATGTGGAAGAAGCTTTTACTCCATATACAGCAATAGAATCTTTTATAACCTCTATAATACTGAGGTTGAATTTTCTCTTCTTGCTTACTTGCATTTCTATCTTTCAGCCCTAACCCTCCAATTGACTTACTTTATATTCTCATTCGCGGGTACTTCAGGCAATTGCACAGTAATCATGCCATCCAGGTTGGTCTTCCCGATGAAGGCAGGCTTGGTCCGCAGTACATCTGGGGCAGTCTTTGCTGTTACCCTGTGTTGCAGCCCACCAGCACTGTTTCCACGATTTGTCAGCACAAATGAATATGACTTCTCAGGCTTCAAGTTGACAATTAACTTCTGGGTAGCCCGGCCATCCACTTCTTCTACCATTTTCCCATCATCATAAAGAATCTAGAGGATACAATCAGTCAGAGAGATGTGGTTATCAGAGAGGCAATGTGTGCTTTCTAAACTAATGTGTGCTTGTTTATAGAATATACATGTCAAGTCATTTCTAATTTTGGGCCATTCGTAAGCCCGTAAGCGTTCATAACTTCTAGAGATTGAATGAATTTTTCTTTTGTTTTTAGTGCATAATTCTATAACGTTTCTAAGTCTACAAAAATAAAGAAATGTATGATATTTTCAATATTTGACCTATTGCTTGCATATAATCTTAATGGAAATTGTGCAGAAATGCTCTAGGTTTTCAATGTATTATCCACACCACCTTTTTTCTAAACATTTCTATTCCTGTTCCTAAGTACATTTTTGCCTTCAAAATGTTTCTCTATTCTTTATTTCATAGACTTGCACTTCTTGCTAACATCTCTCAATATCTCTCAATTGCAAATTTAAAACATACAAAGTTTTCAGGCCAATAAACAAATGTTTTAAATCCCAGGATACTGCATTTTCAAGATGTAGAAGCCATGTGAATTTCATTTTCTGGTGGAAAAACACAAGCACTAGCTTAGACATAAAAAGTCTTGGAACTACAAGGTGACTGACAAGTGATACCACCCCTAGGTTTCAGCTCCCGCCTCATCTTTCAAGTGGAAACCAAAAAGGAGAAAAGCAAGTGTGTGTGGCTGAATCAAAGTGGTGTGTATGCTTTTTAAGTAACTTACTCAGGTAAACTGCATGTCCCCCCACTGCTCGGTTTTACCCATGATATCTTACAAATTAGAAAACAACTTACTTTGAAAGGCATGGCAGAATTATAATTTTCTGGAATTTCCCAAGACAACAGCACTGAAGTCTTCATTACTGCTTTGACATGAAAATTTTTTGCAAACACTGCTGGAAAAGGAAAAACAGTGTATTTACACTACTCCTAAAAACATATGACCTGTCCTTTTCCACCATGGGCCATCGGGCTTAAGCTAGATGCCGTCTACTTTGATCAGAGAGAGAAGTGTGATTTGCCCAGCTGTTTAGACCATTCATTTTACTATCCCATTCTCATAAAGATCTCTTTTTTTTTTCTCTCCAATTCAGTCACCTCTATTGTATTTTCCTTACCTGAGAACATTGGGGTGCTGTCAGCCAGACTTGCTTGGCATTCTATAACCAAAATCTAAGACATCCAAAATATATTAAGTTTTACATACTTTACCTTTTGGCTTTTGCTGAACCTATTAATATTAATGGTCCGATCAGTAATTTATAGCTTCAAAATACTGATTTCCAAAGACCGACATTCCTTTAAAGGAGGAAGGCCATAAGCAGACAAATCCTACCTTGATCCACAGGCAGTGTCCTGAACTGGACACTGGGACTATATGGCCCGGGCCCTTTGCTCGTGTGAGCACGTACTTTTACATCATATGTGGTATCTGGTTTTAAGCCACTGAGTGTCATAGTGGTATCAGCTGGAACAATAAGCTGCTCCATTGGAAGAAGAGGGATGTTGATATCCCTATACAGAAGAGTATACTTGGTGATGATGCCATTTCTCTCTGCCAGGACAGGTGGCTGCCAGGATAACTGGACGGAGGTTGAAGTGGTGCCTTCCGAGTGGAGGTTTTGAGGGAATCCAGTTGGGACTTCTTCTGGAACAGAAATCTCCTTCACTATCTCTTCCCCAAAGCCCACTTTGTTTCTGGCTGAGAGCCTGAAGATATATGATGCTCCTTTATGGATGTCTGTAGCTGTAAAGTGATCTTCTTTCTCAGAGAACTCAAGAGTAGTGAGTGGTTCCGTATCTTTCCTGCCAAATTTTAGACGATAGCCCTGAAGAGGTCCGAATGTGTCCACAGGGGGGTGCCATTGAATGAGAGCAGTATTCATTTGAGTGTGGTTAATCACAAGGCGGGGTTTTCCTGGAACTGGAGCACATGGGAAGGAGTGGTAAGACCAACCTACACTGACATTCACATTTTAATCACCGCTGAACGGGAACAACACTCTATGGGAATTCCGTTACATTATTTATTAAAAAAAGACTTGGTCTATATACCTTTGTGGAAATATGCTTCTCCTCATACTTAACTATTAAGGTAGGCTGAGATACCAGAATTTGATAACAGACACAAATAGGCTTTGGAAATGTTAAGGGAATTAAAAAAAAATCTCTCATCAAACCTTCACACATATAAAGGTTCATGCCACAGAGAAATGAATCCAAGTGAAGATTAGCTAATTAGATACAGCTAATAAGAATAATAATTATAACATATTTAATTATTGGGTACATGCACTGTACCAGGCACTGTGCTAAGAGCGTTAGACATAGTATCTCATTTGATTTACATTTTTCACTCTTGACTACACACTCTGATTAATTATCTTCATTTTCTATAATAAGAAAATGACACCCAGAGAGATAGAAAACTGCATAGTCAGAAGTGTAATAAGTGAGAAAGCTGTAAGACAGTCTGAATCCATAGCCCAAACACTTAGCTATACTCTTATGTTGCTTATAAGTTTTTTTTTTTCTTAAGTAGTGCAAAATAATGTTGCTTTGAGTTATCATGGTTATAATTGCAGTTTTTGTCTATACTTTTTACCTGGGGATAAGCCATGACTAAGGAATGATTTTGACTAGTTGGTTGGCAGAAAATAAAACTAGAGCTTTTCTCATAAAGAGATTATAAGTCTGGATTCTCACACCTCCAACCTAGGCCCAGTATGAAGACAATATATGTGCAGACATCTAAAATATAAGCATGACCTTCCTCAATATCCAAATCTCCGTTGATTAAGAAAGTTCTGAAATGGAAACACCAAAATAATCCTGTCTGTGAATAAGATCTACAACTCTAAATAATTTTTTGAATAGTCACTAAAAAGTGATGGGCCAGTGTTCATGCTATGGAAATCAACAATGCCATTTCTTTCTCTGGGATTCACATCCCTTGGCTCCTCCTTGATAGCACCCCTATCTTAAAGGCAATAGGAGCTTGATGCTTTATGTAATACATGTCAGACGAATTAAGACACAATTATAAATATAGGTATAGGAAATACATGTTCTTCATTTCGGGATTTAATTTCAGGGGTTTACACTTAGTTGTCTACATTTCAATAGAGGCTTGGTTCCATAGCCAGTCAGCATGTATCTCCTACGCAGGGCATTAAATTAGCTTGATACAATGCTATTCTTAAATTTAAAAAAAAGAAAAAAGGGGGGGGGAGCCCAGAAGACTTTGCCTTAAAGGAGTTTTGCCATCTGTAATCCTGCTGCTTGAGGCAGTTCCAGGTGGCAGGATGTAAGTGAGGCAAATCTTATGACATTTAGACAAATTTGGCAGTGAGCACGGCACCCAGGAGGGTGCTCAACATCACAGCTGTTCTTTGCTTTATGCCTTTACATAGAGGTGTGTTCCTAAAAAGTTGTGTGAGAAGCGATTCGGGAGGAGTAAATCAAATCATAGTTTAAATGTTCCATGGGAGATTGTGATATAAAGGGATTGGAGGAGAATCCTTTTGTAATTATGTCTTAATTTATTGGTTTTACAATCTCAGGTCTTCCTTCATGCTGGTTTTTCCTAATGTAAGCCAATCAAAGTAACTCTAAAGAGCATTAAGAAACTTTGCTCTTCAGAGGAGCAATCTCATATTTTGTAGCCTTCTTACTTTTCTTCTCTTTTCTGTTCCCCATCTTTTATGTGATTTGGCCTCTTCAGAATCCCCACAGCAAGGAGTGAGGAGAAGAAAATGACAAAAACAAAACAAAACAAAACAAAACCCAAAACTGTAAGTCATCAATCCAGTTCAAGATGGCCGCTCTTCTGAAGGAGTTTGTTGCTGAGAGAGGTTGAAGCACATGAGTGACATCCCTGCCCACACAATCATCCCTCTGGACATTCACGGGACTTGCTCTTCCACGTCATTCATTTCTCAGCTCAAATAGCTTTCTTCTAAGAGATCCTTTCCAATCACTCTTTCCAAACATCTCCTAGGGGCTATCCTATCCTTCATATCTACACACTTTTATTTTTCAATTTCTCACTTACTGACAGTTTATTATATACTCATTTGTCTACTTGTTAATTATCTGGTTCTACTCAGAAAATAAGTTTCAGGAGGGAAGAATATTTCTGTTTTGTTCATTGCTGTATCCCCAGTACTGGGAGTAGTGCCTGACATGTAGTGGGTGCTCACAAACATACTTGTTGAATGACTGACCGAATAATTTGGGCAAAGTATATCTTAATGTTTTTCTTCTGAACTGTGTATCAAAAAACACAAAAGTTGACCACAGTCCACTTTTTCTTTCTGATAGAATTCACCATACCATTTGGAAAATTAGTATTATTGTCACCTGGAAGATGCCCAAGGCACACATATGCACAGATATGGTTACCTGCCCCAGTGGTGGACACCAGTTTGGGCTTGCTGCGAGCACCATCTCCTTTGGTGGTGTAGGCTGTGACAGTGAGGGAGTAGGAAGTTTCAGGCTGTAGCCCAGAAATAATCATGTCCTAAAATGACACAATAGAATGACACTGATTTAAAACACCACAAACACTCCAGGGGGAAATCAAAGCATCTATCCTCATTCTATGCATGCTTAAATACTCCCCATAGCCATGCCAAGCACTGGAAGTTTCATGCCTGTTGTTCATGCTATGAATGCTATGTTTTCATGCTGGCATTAAAGTGGGGTCGTCAGCCATCGTAAGAGGTAATCCTAAGAAGTAGTCGTTAAAAACATGAAACCTAAGGCCAGAACTCCTGAATTCTTGAATTTAAACCTGCATCTCCTTATTTCCTAGTTTGGTGAACCAGGGCAGGGGAGTTAACTCCCTTTGTACCTCCATTTTCCATGTGAAATAATAGAAGGATTAAATGAGTTATATCAGGTAAACACAACTATGCCTGGCTCATGGTGAGCAAACCATAGACCAGCAGTTGTATTATGCCAGGAGCTCTCACTATGCATCCCCTATAGCCTGGCCCACAGACCAGTGATGGGTTGATGCCAATGTAGTCTATTTTATCACCATACTAGTATTGTGCCAAATGGCTGATCTGTTGGACCTAGATATCTTGACAGCCAGAGAAGTTTCTTAGGACTTGAGCAACATATTGGTTAATTATATAGACTACGAACTAAAATCATTACACACTTAGGAGGAGAATTGTCTGGTGATTTGGAGTATGTCATAAAACCAAAGAACAATTTTTTTTTTTACCACATCATCATGGAATGTGCTCAATTAATTCTATTTAGAAAATGTTAAGTGTCACAAACTATTTATCAAAACTCTAGATTTCTCTTAATTAGGGCCCCAAACTGTGATGGTTACAAAACTTAGATCTGTTCTTCCAAACTGGAGATTATGTGATTCTTTACATACAGTAGTTATTAACTTGTTCTGTTATTTTCTTTAGAGTTTCTACACACACGCCCACATCCCCGCACACAAATACAGTTATAAAGATCCCTTTCAGATATTTGGCACAGCTATGTTTCAATTTGAATATGGTTAGATTTAAGAAATAATACAATGTCATTGTCTTCCGCATCTGAAGACAATGCAAGTGAGAGTTCATGGAATGGACTAGATTGTGTGGAGGACAGAAGGATTTTTCTGTGCAAGGCTGTAAGGGGCACCATTGAACTCAGTTGTTGAATCTTATCCCAAATATGACAGCGTTTGACAATGTGCTTTTCTCAAAATAGTAGGAATATCATCGGAGTGGAAATTCAAGAATTTCAGATATTATCCTGAATAGCCATTGGAAACATGATTCTGCCAGATGAATGGGTTAAATTTGGGAGAGAGATTTTATTTTCAGGACCTTGGAATGGTTTCACTAACATTATAGAGGCTATAAAAGTCATCTGAATCACCCAAGAGTAGCATTCTAAATTACAGTACATATACTGGGTATTCCAGAAATTATGATGGGAAAATGACAACATTATTGTTTCCAAGGTCCCTCTCACATGCTACTGGATTTCTGTTGAAGGTAGGCAAGGCTGGGGAGGTGGGGAAGGAGGGCTTGGTTCTATCACCAAATCATGAGGCAGGAAATTTATACAGCCTTATATATGAGCCTTATATAAGTCTTTTTCATTTATATATAAGTCATTTCTCATTTATCAAATTGGGATTAACCACACATGCCCTTCCTCTTTCATAGGCTGTTACAGGATAACACATGTAATGAAATTTGAAATTGGTCAAACCCTCTGCGGTGGTATAACCTCTGCTGGACACACCTCTATCTGCTTGCATCACATCATCTCTTGTGTTACACCTTATTTCTTGGTTTCCATATCCTCTGTGAGGTAGTGTGGCTGATATCATGGCTACCATTCCTCATTCTTTGCCTTCTCCTACCATATTTCCATTCAACTTCCTGCCTATTAAAAATTGGCATTCCTGGACATTCTGAAATAGTTACTGGCCTGCTATGTTTCTCTCTAGTCCTAAAAAAACCACATTTCTAAACCTTAAAGAATTTTTTCTGTCTATATCTTAAACTCATTTCTAGCCCTGATTGCCCATCAGGGAAATCATGTACAGTGGCATGTACTTTGTAAATATATGCTGGACATTTCCCTTGACTATCAATTGTTCCCTCAAGTTCAGCTTGACTGAAGCTCAAATGTCATTTACAGGAGTAAATTCCCCTCCTTGCTTCTACACTTTAATGAATGGCATAGCATATTCCAAATTTATGAGTGGTCTTGATCTCCTTTTCTTCCTCAAATTGTTAGCAAGTTTTTGTCAATTGTTCCTTTAAAATATTGACCAAAACTGTCCCTTTTTCATTTCTGCTGCCTCAACGTCATTGAATTTTTATTATTTTATGACTATTTTAGTAAAAGAACTGTTTTTGTTTCCCTGTTTACTATCTTCTTTCTTTCTAATCTATCCACTATGTCTTTGGCTTTAAGCTGCAGGTAATGACCCAGTTAAGTAGGTCATGAAATCAATTTAGTCAGTCATGACCAGCATTTTAAAAAACAAATAGATACACTTTAATGCAAAATATTAAATTTTATATATGTTTAAAGTAAGGTATTATTTTGTAAGACCTTTATTTTAAACATATGAAAACATTGGTCATGACATATAATGCATTTCTTACTATGGAACACTGTCAAAGTTTTTAAAACACTGTCAATTCCATTAAAACTGATACTTTGCCCATCATATTTACCAATATTCCTAGTAAGAGCCCTGCATTTGGACAAAAAAATTTTTTTTTACTAAATGAAAGAATATCCTTACCAGCCTTTATCTTATTTCTATTTTTAATAATTTTCTATATCTCTCCAGTACTAAAGAGTTAAAAGCCAGCTCTTTAGCTTGATGTTTCAGGTTTTCCCAACATTATATTAAAAGTTATCTCTTAGCCATACTTAGCACTAATTTACTAACCCAACCCCTTCATTCATGTCGAATTAGCAAGCTCATGTCACTTGATTATATCACATTCTTGACCTGCCTCAATGACTACATCTCACATACTCATCTTTAAAAAATACATTCCTATCTCCAGCTCTCCAACACACACACACACACACACACACACACACACACACTTTCCACCTCTTCAACCCTTACTTATTTTTTAAGTTCTCAACAAAGTTTCAAGACCTCTTCTACCTCCTTGGTCCATGGCCTCTGAACTCACAGTTCTTACTGACAATGCCACTCATTTATTAATTAATTATGCATTGCTTCTGTTGTATTTTATGGAAGTTTCTGAACTTTACATCCTTCCCAGCCACCTACTGTAAGCCTGCCTGCTTCGAAGGCAGATGTTAGATCCTATGTCCTTCATGGAAACCTATACATAGTAATAAGCTCTCAATAAATAACATAATCTAGCCATTGGAATATTTTTAAAACTTCCTCCCTCAGTGAGATAGTTTCTGCCTCTTGGCATGACTCATTCAATTTAACTCAAATTTCTATGGGTACAACAGAGAATTGCCATTTCTTGATATAATTAGTACCAGATCTGCATGGTGTTATCCACTGAAAATGTAACCCTGGGGTAAGATTTATGAGTGGCCTATATCAAACAGCTTGATATCTCCCATCTGTGGTGCCTCCACTTAAAGCGTGCCTCCTCTAACTGTGTCACAAGGCAGAGTTAGTAGCAGCCATCAAAACAACATGAGCTCATGATATTTCTTATGAAATAGTAGCACCATGCCAATTTCACAAAAACCTAAATTAAAAGTATACCACATAGTGAAGATAATTTAAAAATAATTTGTTAGTTCATGCATCCAAGCAAACTGTGATGACATATCACAAATAAGTGAAAGAGGGGTAACACAAAAAACAAGCATTTATAATCTCTTTTTACAAAGCAGTCCAAAATTACTCACATGTTCAGTAGTATCATCAAATTCCCACTGATTGAGATTAAGAAGGTTGGGGAAGAGGAAAACAAAATAAAAAGAAATGAAGAGAAATTTGTAGCCTTATAAAGGCAATGTTGCCTAACTCCTTAGATTAAAACGAACAAACAAAACAAAACAAAACAAAACAAAACAAAAACAGTGTGTACAATACAATTCCAAAGAGTAGGTATGTTATGCTGCCAAACTCACCCCGAACTCAGAGGTCAAAAGTAAATATGCTTTGAATTGTTATTATTAAAATCAGCGAATGCATATTTTTAATGTGTGGTTCATTGGAATGAATCAATAAGGCATAACATACAGCTAGTGTTTCTAATCATATACTACTTTATGACATTTATTTTGACTTTTTCTTTATGTTATGCAATTAATTTATGTCACTAATTAGATTAACACCTTTCATAAAATATTGTAATCTTATAGCCCCAGGGACATCTGCAAGATGCAGTGGAATTTCAATGACTATTCAGCGAACACATGAGGTGGGCAAAAGAACAACAATCAAAAACATACACACAAGGAAAATCAGCAAATTAATAAAGAAAAGCCAAAATAGAAGAGAAGGGAAAAATTGTGTTGACATTTAAAGCATTTTGTATCATATAATTCCATTAACCACCATCCTCCACAAAACACTGACAGAACTATAGGTTTATAATGTAAAATTATCTAGGACCTGACGGAGGATATCAAAGCATCATAGCTATATCATTTTCTTTTTTTTTTCTTTCTTTTTTTTTTTTTTTAAGATTTTGTTTATTTATTTGACAGAGAGACAGCCAGCCAGTGAGAGAGGGAACACAGGCAGGGGGAGCGGGAGAGGAAGAAGCAGGCTCCCAGTGGATGAGCCTGATGTGGGGCTTGATCCCAGGACTCTGGGATCATGCCCTGAGCCAAAGGCAGATGCTTAACGACTGAGCCACCCAGGCGCCCCGGCCATATCATTTTCTTTTTCATAAGTTCAGACTTACAAAAGAAAACATAGGCATTATGGTTTTATTAATTTCGTATTGTGAGTGCTGTTTCACAGACAGTATGGAATATTTAGAAAAAACAATACTCCTTTTCCAGAGTCTAAAGGACTATGAAATAACTAAAGGAATAAGTTTACAGAAGTAGACTGCAAAACCATGGAACTGGATTTGGAACTGATTAAGTGAATCACACATCCAGATACCTTTAGTTAAAATATTTCAAAACCAAAGGAAAAACAGCATTTTTGTGAGTTGATTATATTAAAACATTAGGGTCAATGTTTTCCTTACAGCCACAGGGACATGATTGCTCTCCTATTTGTACAGAGGCAATAATGAAAAATTTGGCAACCTGACATAATAGTTCTCAACTTGGCTCATAGCCCTCCTCACTTTGACACAAGGAAGGAACTTTTTACCAAAATAAATTTCAGATTTTCCAAACCCCCTCCTTTTCCATGCCCACCTATCAGTTAGCTAGACAAGCATAGTACTCCCCTATTCATAACATCCCATCACTACTGGACCCAGTACAGTGAAGCTATTCACAGGTTACATGTAATCCCCAGTAGAAGCTATTAATTGAAATCTTCCTCTTCTTTTCAGGTAACTATGTAGAATACAGGTGAATTTATTATGGTATTATCTTTGAAACACTTTAATGTACAAAAAAAAAGAAAGAAAGAAACATGTAATGCTCTACTTTAAACAACGGATTACAAAGCCAAGTAGTGACTGCATGGTTGAAAACTACCACCCGAGGATCAATAGAATTTCTCACACACTCAACGGCTCTTCATACTTTTCTTAACTTGGCTTAACATAGGGGATCCCATTTATTTCCTGGAAAACTCTAATTTTTTTATTGTCATTACCTTCATTTTTGGGGTGGAAATGAAATAATTACTTCTGAATACATGGTCTGATAAATAAGTACTAAATAAAATACTATCTGGGTAACTTTCCTCAAGTAAGAAAGTCTATTCTTCAACAGAATAAGTTACACATTTAGAAGATCAATTTAGTTTCAAGTAATTCTAGCACAGCTGCTTAGAATTCCTCTTGTTACTTTGATTAACATCAACTCGATTTTTTTGAAGTCAGAAAGGCAAACTCAGATATAAATGTAGATTTGAGTATCTGTATTTTAAGAAAACAATAACATGTTTTTAATTAGGTTTCAGTGTCATTTCATTACAACACACTTCTTCACATGCTGTCAATTCTGACTGAGAAGGTAAATACACATCATGTGTTTTAAAAACTAGAATTTTCATACAGGATTTTTTAAATGTCAATAAATGGGGGTCCATTTCAAGGGATAGACCAAAATAAAATAATAAATAAGTAAAAACACAGGTATGTAATTTCAGAGGCTTACCTGCGCATCAGCCAGCATGACATCCTTCAGCATGGGCTGGCCCTTGGGCTCACCATTTTCCATCCTCACATAATGCACCTGGTATCCTCTTATCTGGCCATGCTGTTTATTGGGCACAGGTGAGCGCCATGAGACTTTAACAGATGTTGAGTTGACAGCCTCTACCTCGACTTTGCGAGGAGGACCACTAGGAACTGGAACAACATCATTGGATAAAAGAAAATTATAGGCACTTGTCCCACCCAGTCAGAGAATTTTCTTTACTTAGGTTTAAAAAAAAAAAATGGGCAGACCCACTATGTTTCCTTTGTGGAATACAAACATTTTCAAGCAATGAAAATGCTCAACCAATCTGCTCTACCTTTTAAGAAAAGATCAAAAAACATGACCAATGCCAAAAAAAAAAAATGGAAGAAAAAAAGAGTATCAGAGAAATAGAAAAACATGTAAAAAATGTACAAAAGCCAAGGAAGATGCTTTGAGGCTCAAAGCATTAAAGCACAAAGAGGAGTAGCATTGAAATAATAACAAAAACTGGTTGTTGATTGTTGTGTGTTTTTTTAAAGATTTCTTTTTAGCAGAATAAAAAGATTCTTGATTATATCAGTTTTCTTCTTTTTTTCTCATATCAAAGGTTTTCCAAACAACAGATGCCAAAAATTGAATGCCGAGCATCAGTGTCTCTGAAATATGCAAGACAAAAAGGCAACAAGAAGATAAGAAGGCAGATTTGAAAAGTTAACTTCAAAATGTAAAAGAAGTGGCTAAAAAAACGCAAGAAAAACGCAGAAGACTTTAGACAGACGTACAGAGAACGGCCTGGATTACAAGGTCATAGGAGCAAAGTGTTCTTTTAAAGGGAAGCAAATTATTAAGTTGAGATTGAAAAAAAGAAAAAAAATGCCCAGGCTGCAGCAAAGATAGGTCTTTGGCAAAAACTACTGAAGTTACAGCGATGCTGGGTAAAAAAAGATGAGCAGAGAAAAACGGATTACTGTTAGCCTATCAAAAGACAGCAGACCGAGATTGTGTCAGAAGGGTGCAAACTGACGTAGCAGAGGCAACATACCATCTTCATCAGTTCGAATCAACACGGAGAAGCTCTCGGGGCCAGGGCCGACGTCTGTGTGGGCTGTTACAGTGATGCGGTACTCAGTCCATTTTTCCAGCTGTTCCAAAAGGTATTTAGTAGTGTCCGAAGGAATGCCCAAAATCTCATGAGGTTTGTCATCTTCTCCATCCACTGAGGTGTACTTGATGGAGTATTCAGTAATAATGCCATTCTGTTTTTCCACTGGTGGAGGTTGCCAACTTACCAAAATACTAGTGGAACTTGGGCTGGTACAACTAATGTCTTGAGGAGGAGCTGACGGCTCTTATTTTGGTAGTGAGTTAAAGGAGGGTTTGAGTGAAAGGACAGGAGTGGTTGGAAAAAAAAATGATAAAACAAAAGAAAAGGCAAAAATAAATAAACGAACAATAAGGGCAACAAAACGAAAATAAGGCTTCGAAACTTAAAATAAAATTTTAAACTCATGTACCTTGGCTTAGTAATATGAATAAACCAAAAAATGAATAAATGACCAAAAATAATTGTTAAATAATGGGTGGGGGGAATATGTGAACATGAAACCTTGAGATAATAGAGCCTCAAATAAAATTACCTACCTGCAATTTAAATTCTTCTTCTAAACCAATCCCTCAGTATTCCCCAGCCCTATTGTACAGGCTACCCAACTTTAAAAAAACCTGTAAATATTGCAAGATTTATTACATGAGAGTCTGATGATGTTTCACAGATGCTGTTTCAAGCTTTCACTTCTACATCCTAGAATGAGGGTGATTCATATACAGTATTCATTTGCGAAAGGGTTTTCAAGTATAAAAAGTTGCAATAACTGTCAGATGCCCTTTCACCAATTCCAATTAAAAAAAAAAAAAAAGAAAGAAAAGAAATAAAAGCCCAAATATAAGAGCATTCCCTCTGACTATGTGAAAAACTGAGTCAGTCTGACCAGTTTTAAGGAAAGGTGTTAATCTAGCATTGACTGTAGCCCATATACAGTGAGCATGCAGAATCAATAAAGGATGAAAATGCGTAGTCCAAGATTTACCTACCCGAGGGTAATGTCAGGCTTGTTGATTCTGACTGTAACTTGTACTTACCCTACATCAGCTTTCAGCTTTTTAAAAAAATTATTATAACTCTTCTTGAGACACCATTGCTAGTAAAGAATTAGATCCCACCAACAAATTTTGGTATAATCAATAATAATCATCTATCCCTTACAAAATGTCAGTAACACAGCCATTAAAAAGAACTGTTTAAAAAAAAAAAACCTGAGAACTATCAGGAAAAGATATGACTTATGTGCAAAATTTCTTTCATTTTGTATGTAATTATTCATGTAAAGTAGAATTTACATAAGAGTTAAAAGATAAACTTTTCATTGCCCATTATAAAATAAAATGGTCACTTACTGAGCAATTATTTTCCATCAAATCACCCAAACATATCATTATTTAAGAAAATTAAAAAAGCAATAAGAGCAATGCAGCCATTATAATATATTATTTTTAAAGTTAATTATATATAATTCCTAAAGGACAAATAAAAGGGATGATATATATATATATATATATATATATATATATATATATATATATATCAATATTTATTTATTTTAAGGCGTTGATGTGGTAGAATGAGTAAATCCTTTCTAATTTTGTGTTCGTGAATATGTAGTTTGGGTATTTCCTTAGACTTTGTGGGTCTTAATATTATATCGCATCATCTGTATCTAATTGTTTACAGGATTATCAGTCTTTTTAAATTTACATGTCTTGGGTTCTTCATTATTGTCAATCAAAATGAAAGTTCCCTGCACTGATGAAGAGGACATTCTCATAAGACAGTCTTGAAAATTTGGAGTAAGATTTGCAAAATCACAGGAATATCTATCATTTTTATTGATTCTGACTACACGTTCTTATGTTTCAAATTATAAAACTATTTCATATGCATTATCATTATTCATAATAAATTGAGCTGTTCATGTAACAGCAAGGACTCATTTGTAATTCTTTTTAAAAAGCTGATTTGGTTTTTACTACATTGCTACCTTCAGACCTCCTATTCTGTGAGAATATAGTCAACATCTCTTGAACCTTTTACTTTAATAAAATAAAAAGTAGATAAGCTTTTGATGTGGTTATAAAATGTCCATTCTTTCTCTATGTATGTAAGTAGGTATGTGTGTATGTATGCATGCAAAAAAGTTAATTTTGTAAACCATGCAAAACAGAATATTGAAGCATGTCACATTTCTTTTAATTAAATATCTGAGTTTAAGAGTTATCCTGTACAATATACAAAACTGCATTAATTTACATGATTCATTTTTTAGAAGAAAGGGAATTTTATGGGAGTAGGCTATCGTCACTAATGGATTAAGTAATAGGATCCTAATACTTTTTGTACCAACAGTCATGTTTTGAGAAAGAGAAAGAATATAACTTTTATCTTCCAAAAAACCTGGAAGATTTTAAATTTCTATAGAATCTAGACTTGCTTATATGAAAGAGAATTCATTTTTTAGAAAATAAAAATTTCATGTTTGCTGATAGGTCTAATATTTAGGTCAGCAGAGCATCCTTTTTACAAAATTCAATGTATTGCGATTACACATATCTACTGCATATATAACTATCAAAAATCACATATAAAATATAAAGTATCAAAAAAATACCTAGGGAAATATATCCATAAAACTGTTCAATTCAAGGTAATTGGTTGTTTAATAGACTAATTATAGAAACTTACTAATAAAGAGCAAACCATAGTATTATTTAAGTCACCAAACTTTCCATCAAAAATAAAACTTTCATGTAATACTTTACACAAAGCAACATTCCCTGGACACAATGAACCCCCATTGTGATAAACACAACTATGCTTTAGGGTAACAGTTCCAAAAAGAAATGAACCTGAGGAAACAAAATACAATTTAGGATTGTAAATGTACTTGTGATTATTCCATTATTCCTAAATTTGTCCAAATACAGATTTTCTACGAATGTTCCAAATTTCCGGATGTACTAATTGCAGAGTTAATAACAAAGTAGTCACAAAAGCTGAGCTTTTCTCTGAGTAGAAACAAACACATGAAATAAAAACCCGCTTGTTAGCAAAGTTAAAACCTGTGCGCTTAGGGGGTGCCTAGGTGGCTCAGTTGACTAAGCATCTAAGTCTTGATTTTAGCTCAGGTCGTGCTCTCAGGTTAGTGAGATAGAGCCAGCTCTGCATGGGTGTAGAGCCTGCTTAAGATTCTCTCCCTCCATTTGTCCCTCTCCCACCCCACCCCCGCTAAAATAAATAAATAAATAAATAATAAGCTTAAAAAAAAAAAACCCAAAAACCTGTGTGCTTAAAAAGCTTAAAGATTTGGTCTTTGTTACCTCTTTAGTTTGTTAAGCCCTCTTGTGGATTATTTGGCAGTGTTCTCAACCAGAATTTTGCTTTACAGCCTTATAAATCATTACACAGGGCCTGGTGGAACTTTCATTCATTTTCCTCATGAAGTCTTCTAACTCCTCCGACTTCTTTCAGTTTAGGAAGGGGGGGAATGGGACCTGCTATTTGGACCAAGTTGGAAACCAACATAGGTCATGGTGGTAATCTCCAAATCGGTTGTTTACTAGCGTAGAAACTACTGACTGTCAAACTTATTAATTAGCTGATTTGTTTGTTGGCGGCAGGGTGTGGGGGGGATAAAGACGCAACACCTCCTAGTGAAAAAGGGCAGAAAGTAAGCAAAGAGAGACACCTACTTGACTGCATGGTTCTGGCTGATATTTCAGCTGTGGAAGCACCCAGGCCCTGGGGAGAGCGTGCGGCCAGGCGGAAGTAGTACAAACTGTTGGGTTTCAGTCCTTGCAGTCTGTAAGATGTCCCTGGCTCAACGGTAATCCGTTGCTGTGGATAAGTAAGGAAAGAACTGGGTCATTTTCATTAAGATTCATGCAAATATTTTTAGCACACTGCCTGCGACCTCAGATGTCTGTCATTGGAGTTATAAAGTCATCAAAATATCACAAACAGAATCAACAGTGAGTATCTAGGACTCTACCAGGGGAACTATACAAGGAAAATATCAGGGTTTAAAAGGCAAATTTCTACAACAAAGAAGGCAACCAGAACAATGAAAGCCAGAGATATTCTAATGATGGTGCAGTGACCAAATGCATCAAGGAAGAGGGAGGTTAAGAGGCCACCACCCATAAGCGTGTTGTATCTTAAGGGGCATGTGTGGCCCACAACAGAAAGTGACACCTGCCCCTGAGAGTGGAGTCTGGCCAATATGTGCAATTTCAAGTGAAGATATTATCTAGCTCATCTCCCATGACCTTCTGCAATTTAAATTGGTGCAAAGAAGATATGGCCAGAAGTAGCAACAGAAACCAGTGTGCAGTTTCTATGATATTGCTACAAGAGATCTGAAATTGCAAAGTTCTGATGGGAGAAAAATCAGATGTTCGTTAGCTGGATAATTTATATGAAAACATATTATCACTCTAGACTGATTTAAAATCATTTTAAAACTTTCTTTCTTTGTGACTATACAGCACACAGCTAGAGAAAAAAGTCACAAACTTTTCTGCAAATTTTAACATCATAAAGGGCTTTTGAAATAAGGTCTCTTTAATTGAATGTTATAACTCTTACTTTTCATGCTTAAAATTTGACTTGCATTTTAGCAAAAATAGAGCTATGGGTAATCAATCTCAGATTGAACATTAGCCTGTAGTAAGCCTTAAAATACACACTAATATGTAATCTAGTAATGGCATAAATAATCTTAAGGCTTTTCATCAAATAGAGTTTGCTGTTCACACAAACAGAAATCATTCAAGGGGAATTCAAATATAAAACTAGAGAAAACATCCCTAGGGTATTCTGGCTCAGAAATACAAAAGCTTTTAGAAGTTTTAGATTTCCCAAATGGTAAGTAAAAACGGAATCCCCAAAGAAACAATTGTAAAACAGAGTAGGTGGGCCAACATTCAAGCACCTATATCCACAGCATTCTCAAAGGAGCGCCACTGTCCTGCCTTGTTTTAATTTTGTTTTTTAGTTGGGTGGTGGCAAGGACTTAAAATAAATTGATGTTGAATTATGTCTTAATAAAAACATCAATAGTGGTAACATGAGTACTTTAAGTTATAAGTTATAAAAGTATTTCAATTACATACTTTTTGAGTACTTAATTCATATTGGCTTTGTTAGCTAACTCTAAAAGCATTGCATTTAGAACCTGGTCTTTGGAGATTCTGCTCAATTCAAACAGCTGTAATAAGATAGAAGTTTATAGGAACATACTAATTTATTACAGCATTCAGAATGATATACCATAAGTTAACTGATAATATTTCATTTAATATGTGAGTGTTTTAAAAAAAGGTATTACTGTTAGAAGTTAAGAGCTACCTAGCTTTGTGAAGATATTTTAAGATAAAGAATACTAAAAGGTGTAATAAAATGACTTATGTGGATTGAGTTTTTACATATAGTATCACCAACATTTTTGTCCTAATGTTCCAGACTGGATTTCACAGTAACAAAAGAAATACATTCATTATGATACATTCATTAATATCATATATTCCCATCCTGAAAATATTAGATGTGCCTTAATACTGATTTCTATAATTTATACAAAGTACACCCAAGAGGCAGTATACCCTATTGGTTAAAAAGATAGATTCTGGAACCTGATTGCCTAGATTTTCAAATCCCAATTCTGCCATTCAGTAGTGTGAGATGTGCGGGAATCTGTTTAACTTTTTCTGTGCCTTCATTTTGTTAGGTGTGAAATCGATTAAAAACAGAAACTGACTCATGGCACCATTGTAAGAACTGAATGAGTTAATATATGTGAAATCCTTACTATTACCTCTCAGTATATGTATTAGTTATATTGATTTTGTTTCTCTTTTCAGTAACTATCAGTAATTTCCAGACTTCTTCAGTGTACAACTTATTTTATTTGCATAGCATACTCAAACATTATATATACTCCCATCCATATCAAATAAGTCTGGGCATAGCAATAAACATTTGCCACAGGGCCTCTTTCTCTTAAACCAGTTTAGATAAATTCATCCATCCAAAGCCTTGGAAGACATTTGACCTAAGTACTATATGACTTAAGTACTATAATGCAGAAGAGAAATAAAGGAAGTCCCTAAGTCTCAAAGGGTATATTCTTTTAGATACTTTAGAAGAGGCTTGGAAACCTGGAAATAGGGACAACAGCTGTTTTATTGTTGGTGTTTGCCCCATTCCACCCCCCAAAGGCTTGAAATCAATATTCTGTTTTTTGGGGTCAAGTTCTTTTTCTGATGAATAAATCTTTCCCACCGAAGTGCTCTATAGACATCGGACCTTTTGTCAGAACTTGGGCATGAAAATAGAGTAGTGCCCCAGTAAAGTGAATGATGAGAAGGTGAGAATCAGTCTTACCTCCTCGCCATGCTCTCCATCTTTGTAGACCAGTTCATAGTTGGCAATGGTGTCTGAACGTGGAGGTGTCCAAGACAGCAAAATACTTGTTTCAGACTCAGGTTCTGCTTTGAAGTTTAGTGGTTGCCCTGGTACTAAAAACAGGAAGGCAAAGGACTGAGTTCATCATCACCATGAGTATTCAAAAACCCTTCCATTAGTGCATCTGTTTAAACCTCTCAAAATGTATCCACATGTGTAACTTAATGGAGAGCTAGGTCCTTTACATTGTTTATAGTCCATTTTTCCTCCTTCAAGGTACAAGAATGTTTTTAACACTGCACTTGTTCCTCATCCGTTTAAAAACAAACAAGATAGAGAATTAGCAAACATAGAACAGAGCATAAATCTGATAATAGATCTGGTCTCACAAATAACATTTCATAATATTGTTGTAAGTAATAAATGAGATGATTCATACAATGCACGTGGAATCAATATTGCCTAAATCATAAACAAGTGCTAAATATGTAAAAAAAATTGTTATTTTACAACTGAGAACTTGTTCTCTAGCACTGCATTTAACTTTCAAAATTATTTCTGATTAGGTTTATAAAATTCCACCTTTAACCCCATTAACAGAACCTACTGGTAAACCAGAATCACGTAGTATTTTTCTTTTTTCATTAATTAATTAATTATTTTTAATAATAATTTTTATTATGTTAGTCACCATACAGTACATCCTTAGTTTTTGACGTAATATTTTTCCTTGCCAACCTACATTTTGAAAAAGAGATAAAAAATAACTATCACTTATAAATAATTACTTCTAATTGATTTTCTTTTTTTAAAGATTTTATTCATTTGTTTGTCAGAGAGAGAAAGAGAGAGAGAGCACAAGCAGGGGGAGTGGCTGGCAGAGGGAGAAGTAGGCTATCTGCTGAGCGGGGAGTCTGATGAGGGACTCAATCCCAGGACCCTGGGATCATGACCTGAGCCAAAGGCAGATGCTAAGCTGACTGAACCATCCAGACGTCTCCCTAATTGACTTTAAGTGACTTAATATACTACTCCTAATGTAATCTTGATATTGTCCCTAGTGAGATGGAGCTAAATTACTACACAAATCAAAAAGTTTAGAGAATACGTTTATTATCAGAAATACGGTAATTTATCAGATGTCATATATAATTCTTATATTAGTCATATAACCCATGCAGTAGACAGTGTGAAAGAGCTATATATCAGATGTATTAAAAAATGGGACATCTATCCAGAGAAAGGCTATATGCACCCCAATGTTCATAGCAGCATTGTCCACAATAGCTAAATCGTGGAAGGAACCGAGATGACCTTCAACAGATGACTGGATTAAGAAGTTGTGGTCCATATATACAATGGAATATTACTCAGCTATCAGAAAGAACGAGTTCTCAATATTTGCTGCAACGTGGATGGCACTGGAGGAGATAATGCTAAGTGAAATAAGTCAAGGAGAGAAAGACAATTATCATATGATTTCTCTCATCTATGGAACATAAGAACTAGGAAGATCGGTAGGGGAAGAAAGGGATAAAGAAAGGGGGGGTAATCAGAAGGGGGAATGAAGCATGGACTATGGACTCTGAGAAACAAACTGAGGGCTTCAGAGGGGAGGGGGTGGGGGAATGGGATAGACTGGTGATGGGTAGTAAGGAGGGCACGTATTGCATGGTGCACTGGGTGTTATACGCAACTAATGAATCATCGAACTTTACATCGGAAACCGGGGATGTACTGTATGGTGACTAACACAATATAATAATAATAAAAAAAAACAAAACACTTTACTCAAATGCTGTGTTAGAATAGGTTTTACTAACCCCAGCCTCCTGGTTAACACCAAATCCCACCAGGTCCTCTATCCCTTATACACAAGGCTAAGGTAGCTCAGGACGTCACTGGCCCAGCTAACCGTACATTGTCCTTGGCCAGTGTCTGTTCTAATTGCTTGGTGCCCATGCCACACTGGCCATTAAATATCTGGATCATTACCCCTGATATTGTGGCCTGTCTTAAAGTGCTATAGCTGACCATATGCCCTTATTCTCACAAGTAAACATGAGAATTCT
Organism: Ursus americanus; assembly: GCF_024610735.1. Taxonomy (NCBI): domain Eukaryota; kingdom Metazoa; phylum Chordata; class Mammalia; order Carnivora; family Ursidae; genus Ursus; species Ursus americanus. The sequence continues at coordinate 57,431,061 of NC_142144.1, read as the reverse complement.
GTGTATATTTAATAAAAAACAAGCACGATAACACTTTATACTAGAGGGGAAAAGAACATGTGAAGTGTTTTTGGTGAATGGGCACAAACATTGAAAAACTTATGAAAAATAATATTTGTAGCTGATGTATGACTTCAATTTCTTAAATAATACTTGAAGCACCATTTTCCTATGTAAGAAGATCTTTGGAAATATAAACTGTTTTACTTTCTTTTTCTTTTGTTCTCATCTCTCTGTAATATGACTAAAGAAAAGTATTTTGTTTAAAAAAAGATCAAAGTCTAAACAGGTCTATCAGAATGGTTTCCAGAATTCCTCTGTCTGGCGTGTTAACGTGTGTGTGTGTGTGTGTGTGTGTGTGTGTGTGTGTTCGAGTGCTTGCACACGCGTGTATGTACCTCACATGCAGGCATACAGTCTCATGTTTGGACTGATGCATAAGGCAACCAATAGTCAGTGCTTCTTATTTTTAATTGCATTCATCATCTTTTCTCCTTTTTTATCAGAGGCCTTGAGATACTCATTAATTTGATGCCTTTGAACATACTTTCTAAGCGGTATCTTTTTTTTTTTCTTTTCTTTCTCTCTTTAAGTGAGAGACCCAGTGAGAGACCTAAAGCAATCATCCAGACTGAGAAATGGAGACAAAAGACGATCAAAGATCAAGAGCAAGAGAAGGGGGAAAAGAGGGAAAAATAAACAGGAAAATAGCAAAGCAAATAGAGAACACATTAGTTCTAAATGGCAAATACCACAAGAGCTGGCAGGAGCAACAATGGAAGCCAGGAACAATCAGACGGATGGGGAAGTTATGATTGGATTTTAATATTCAGATGATTAAAGGGGCTCTCAGCCTAAAAATACACACACATATGCATATGTGTGTGGTCACTTCTTTCTCCTTACTTTTGTTTCCTTTTTTCTTTCTCCCAACTTCCACAAGTCTGAGAAAGAGAAAAGCCTTGTGATAACTCCTGACTTACACCAAACTGGAACACAGTATTGTCAAGAATTAAAAACACGGACAGAACTGAAGGTCTGCTCTCAGGATAATAATTGCTTGTTATGTATTTCCTCCCTGCCTAATGCTAATAATAAATTGACATTGATTGAAAACATCTTGGGAATCTAATTATCTTTTTCTTATTTAAACTGTTTATTTTTATTTATTTATTTATTTTTGCTTTAATTTGTCTTGAACAAATTCCCAGTGGGTCTCAATGTTTAATCCTTGTTTAGTGACACAAACTTCATCTGACCCTCCAAGTCTATTAAGACACCTCTCCTTCTAAATAATGAATTAAACAGGCTCAAAGCTTCAGAGGGTGTACTGTTCATTTAATTCTTGGACAAAATAAGTAGTGGTCAGATGACTTCAAATAATATATGCAAGGTTCTCTTCCTCTGCTTCTATCTTGTCCTTCTTTTGAAGTGGTCTGGAGGGTTATTTAATTTACCAGATGTTAAACTTGTGCTAGAAATACAAATGTCCAGGACACCTGGGTGGCTGAGTTGGTTAAGAGTCTTCCTTTGGCTCAGGTCATGATCTCAGGATCTTGAGATGGAGTCCCACATCGGGATCCCTGCTCAGTGGGGAGCCTTCTTCTCCCTCTGCCCCTCCCCTCTGCTCATGTTCTCTCTTTCAAATAAATAAAATCTTAAAAAAAAAAAAAAGCAATACAAATGTCCAGAGGTATCAGGCAGATCACTTAGAGTATGGAAACGAGGTGGGGTCTGGGGCCATTTGGGAGAGTGCCTGGCCCACCTGAAGAGTTGGTAGTATTCAGCACGAGGAGATTGCAGACTTTGTGCAATGTTGGTCCAAGCTTGCCTGAACTGCTGTTTTTTCAACAGAAGTTGATAGTGAATCTTTTAAGTAACATCTTTCCATTTTTAACCATTGGAAATTAATTGAATTAATTTAAATTAATTGAAAAATGCGATAGGGGGCAAATTATATCTACAGGAGAAATCCAGCAAATGGACCAGTGCTTTAAAAGACCTTTCTATTATATCAGGCTCTATATTCATAAACACCTTAAGGTGCCACTACTTAGATCTCCCTGGGAATTGAAGATTCACTTAGAGATGCTTCCTCAGAGTCATTTAGCCATAGTTGAAACAACCACAATAAAATCATCAAAGTAAAAGAAAAAAAGCAGTGAAATTAATGGATTTATTTTCACATTCCGCAAACATAGTAGTCCTAATGATCACAATATATGTATATAAGGAAGCACTTTAGGGGGCTCCAAATGGTCTTATTTCTCTGTACTATTTGGAAACACAGGGAGTACTTCATGTTTTGCCAGTTAGACTTGTGTATCAATCATGGTGGCTTCGGATTCTATTAACATTTATGTTTGTGTTATCTACCCCCTCTTTCCCTCTCTCTCTCTCTATCCAAATGTTCTCACAGTCCTTACACCTCAAACTTACTGGCTTTCTTTTGTCTTCACTTCTTGTTTGTCTGTGTCTATTTTACTCTTATTTAAGAGATTTTCTTGTGTTGTAGCATTTCCCTCACCAATTAACTGAACATAAATTTTATAGGAAACTCTGGGATTCTGGAAACTCATTGGAAAAATTTAAAAAGACCATCCAGAAACTTTTGTGCAATCATTCTACATTAGCAAGGGAGATGCGATATTATGGACCATAAACCAAATTTAGAATTTAGATGTGGACAGAGAAAATGGAGGTAGAACTTACAATTTTTCCGTAAAACTATATTTAAGAAATGCTTGTATTCTGTAAAGTGATGTCAACATTATATTTTTTTTCTTGATTACTTAATGTCCATAAGGAAATACAAATATGAGGTATCAATTCCCTAAAATAAGATTATAATCCCACTGATGTATGTTAAGTATTTGAGTAGTACTACTATTATACTCCATATAAATATCTGAAGACAACTCAAAGACAGAGAATGGAAAATAAATGAGAGATGAAGGAAATCTGATCTATATATCAGCTGAAATGCTAATAATATTAGAAGAAATCAATACTTAAGTAAAATTAAGCAAATATCTCTAAAGAGAAAGAGGTTAACATGTAATAAATGGCCAGCCAACAGTTTCTCTTAGCCATATGATAAACACGAAATATCGGAGAAAGTAGGAAACCTATTATTGCTAAAATACTAAGTATTTAGGTACACATTTGAAAATGTATCTAGCATTTTAATAAATGATAACAATAATAAAAGCAATGGAAAGAATTATAGAGGGAGTAAAACAAAACAGAATTCAAAACAAGGAGTCTGATTTGTAAGTACCAAAAATATATCATCGATAAAATAAATATTTAATATGCAAGCACATGCACACATCTTACTCTCAATTGTCATTAAATATCAATGTGTAAAGTTAAATTTTATTACAGTTGTATTTACATCCAGAGATCCTTTACTCAAACTCCTTTTATCTCCTTTGCTAAAACTATTTTAAGAATGCATTTAAATTGGACTCCTAACTTGGGAAATTGGAAATCAGTCCTTTTCTAGTTTGCTTATTTAGGCCTGTTGACATATACTAATGAAATGATTTAGTAAGTTCTGGAAACCTAAAAAGTCATGTTTCTAAATGTCATAGCTTGTTTGTTTGTTTGTTTGTTGTTTTTTTAATAACAATTCTTCAATGCCCAGAATTTGGAGTAGAATTAGCTTCTTCAAAATGTTTAAATTTGGTACTACTCAGTATTTATTTAGTAAATAGACATAATTCTTTTCCTTCCAAAGGAAAAGACCTATACTATTAAAGTATACACATAGAAATCAGCAGACTTTTCCCAGGAATCTATTAAATGCACAGAAAAGCTAGAGGTTAGATATGTTTTCTAAAGAAAGAAAGAAAAAAACAAACATTAAGATTTAACAGATTTCAAACAGCTCCAATCAGCATGAACAGCAAGCAACATTTTAGGGTATTAGGTTTTAGATGTAATTTACTATATTCTTTGTCACAGTTTTATTTGTATTTTATACTATAATATAGTTGCCATATATTCTTATTATAATTATCTATACAAGAAGGGGCGCCTGGGTGGCACAGCGGTTAAGTGCCTGCCTTCGGCTCAGGGCGTGATCCCGGCGTTATGGGATCGAGCCCCACATCAGGCTCTTCCGCTATGAGCCTGCTTCTTCCTCTCCCGCTCCCCCTGCTTGTGTTCCCTCTCTCGCTGGCTGTCTCTATCTCTGTCAAATAAATAAATAAAATCTTTAAAAAAAAAAAAAGAAAAATATATAAAAAGACATCCTTTCAAAATGTGTATTCTAGTAGTAGAAATCTTTTTCTAGCACAATATAAATTCTTCCCTTGACAATGGCCATACACTGTATTCTCCATATTTTTAAGGTAAACTAGGGGCAAGTGAATGTAATGCCAAGAGTTAAAGCTATGGAAAAATTGGAAAATTAACCCACTTCTAGAAAATAATTATTTTAGCCAAAATATTTTTATATCTAAAACCATTTAAAAATTATGTAATATTATCAACTGTATGACTAGTCATGATTAAGGGGAAATATTATTAATTATAGATAGATCATATTTTGAATTTCTATGTTATCAGAAATACATAAATTGCTATCAATCCTCCATTTACATCAATATGTAAACAATAATCTTAGATGAGATCAAAAGTGACAACTCCCCTCTTAAACACACTTTGTTATTACATATTGTTTCTTCAGAGTCCAATTTTAAACAAAAATAGGACTATTAGTGCAGTGAATTAAAGATTAAAAAAATGAAATGACCTTTCAGATATAGAAGACATAGAAATTTGTATCTTCATATATATGAAATTAAAATACGTGAGAAATTTATACATCTTAGTAAATTTTCATAAGTTTGGGAAAGATAAAATTGCAGTGAAAATAAGTATATATCCTCAAATTTTCTATAGCCTCTCTAAAAGAATATTTCATAATGATTTTATGTCCCTAGCTATGATCCTAAGAAATAGTTAGTCAGCAAGAAAAAAAAAGGAGCAGCTCAGCATTAATTATATTAGAACTAACATCATTGTATTTGGCAGGTGTCCACTAACATCAAATGGCCTTTGTTAATTAAGCCTAGGGAACAGATCAAATCATTGTGCTATTTTGGAAGGTTTTCTTAGCCTATTGATCTTGGCAGGCACAAGTCATTATGTCATTATATATCTTCTCAATCACTGAGTATTAAAAGTACAACTATTATATAAGTTTCTTGGAAATAATGTAAAAATATTCAGAGATTGGGAACAACTCTTCTAATACATCTGTGACCCATTCATCCAGATTTTTCTAAGTTCAGAGTCCCTGGATCACATTAACTCAATTGTCCCTGTTGTAGCACTACCTGAACTGAGTTATGGCCTATGTCATATCATGTCCCTTGGTGATACCGAAAACCAAAATATGGTCTATTTAAACATCAGTTCTATATCTTTCAATAAACTGTGACCGAAGGCATTACTGTCTGTCTTCTCTGTTCTGAATATAAAGATTCTCATGATTCCCAAGTCTTCTTACGTTTTGGTTGAATTTAGTTCCAGGAAGTATTTGGTGTCTAAGATAGCTAAATCTTCATAGTATCGGGGGGGAAAAAGTTATAAAACATTATGGATTCCTATGTTTAAATTTGTGGTTTGAAAACTTAGAACCAAATTTAGCAATCAAGTATAATAACCTATGAGAAGAGGTATTCCTTCCAATACTTTCAGATAAGCTTATTTATTTTTTTTACATCTAAATGGTTTAATGTACTTTTGTACTTGGATAATATAATAGCTACCTCAAGTATTTCAGAAGTAAATTACATATAATCCTTAAATAAAGATATGAATAAATGAATGACTGTCTTTACCGCCTCTATTTATTGAGTGCCTATTGGGCACAAAAATCTAGCAGGCACTAAAACTAATACAAAAACAAATTATTAATTTGAAAGTAATGATGCTTTAAAGTAGGTAGGGTGCCTGGATTTAAAGTCTGCTTTCCCACTTACCAACCTTATGACCACATAAAACAAGTTCCTGAATCTTCTTCAATCCTCAAGTTACTCATTGGCAAATGGGGTAATTCCACATCTACCTAATTGGGTAGTAATATACTAATAAAATACACGCAACGTTCACAGCAGAGTATCCAGCATATGTAGCTGTTTTTATTATGACGAGTATTATATATTACTTATTCAATTATAAAATGTTTCTATCCATTACCTACTCTAGCGACCTGTTATGGGTTGAAGTGTATCCCACAAAATTTCATATGTTGAACTCCTAAACCTCAAAGTGTGACCTTATTTGGAAACAAGATTTTTGCAGAGGTAATTATTTAAGATGAGGTACTCGGTTGGGCCCTCATCCATTATGACTGGAATCCTCACAAAAAGGGGAAATTTGGACAGAAAGCCACGCACACAGGGAGAACATGATGTGACAATGAAGGCAGAGATCAGGGTGATGCCTCCCCAAGGCAAGGAACAGCCAAGATTGCTAGCAAACCGGCGGAAGCTAGGAGAGAAGCCCGGAAGCTGCCCTGAGAAGAAACCTATTCCATGCACCATGATCTCAGACTTCTAGCCCCCGGAATGGAGAGACAGTAAATTTCTGTTGTTCAAGCCACCAGTCTGTGGTATTTTGTTACAGTAGCCCTAGAAACCAAATACCACCTCTAAACTCTGTAAGATGGTTATTATTTTTGATGATAAGAAAACCGAAGTTCAGAGAAACGAAGTAACTTGTCCAAGGTTATAGAGCTAAAAATGGCAGACCAGAATTCAAACTCTGGTTATATTACTCCAAAACTAAGCATTTTTAAGATATCACCACTGAGGGACACCTGGGTGGCTCAGTCAGTTAAGCATCTGACTAGTGATTTCAGCTCAGGTAATGATCTCATGGGTGGACAGATTGAGCCCTGTGTCTGGGCTCCACGTTCAGCAGGGAGCCTGTTTGAGTTTCTCTCTCTCTGCCCCTCCGCAACCTCTCTCTCTCCCGCTCTCTCTCTCTCAAATAAATAAATAAATCTTTAATAAATACATCACCACTGAAAAATCAGAAAAACTAAAAGTGGAACACAGGTATATGTTCTTCTTATATATTTTCTTTTATCTTTAAATGGTTAGGGAGCTGCTTAAATAGTGTAATAAAAAATAATCTCATAATAATTGATCAATTTTAGTCAAGAAAAAGAACAAGATTCACAGATTTCTACATTTTCTTGTATGAGATATATGGAAAAATTAATCTACAATGTTTTTCTGTATATTAATATAGCAAATAAGTACATAAGAACTGCAGAAGCCAAGTAGGGAAGATATATGAATGTTCTTTAGTATAATTGTGATAAGTATATTTTTTATAACTATCTTTCATATTATTAGAGAAAATAATAAATCCATGAACAAACAGCAAGAACCCAATAATGGTATAAAAATAAAAGAAAGCCAGGCAGGCTATATATATGTTCTGAGATCTCTAGTAACCAGGGAAAATAGGTAAACACCCTCAGTGATACGCTTTATGAAGCATGAAACATGAAAACAATCAGGGTTAGACATAGGTTTATCTAGTTCTGACACCTCAGAAAATTCATTCTCAAGATTATCAATGAGTTACACCTTCAGATTATAGCTACTATGTCCAATAATATGTTTTTTTAATATGGTTTTTGTGTAGATTCTCAGAACAACCAATGGCATACTGTCCAAACACTGAGATTAATGCAAGTTATGAGGTGCCAACACCTTATAGGAGTCAAATTAATAGCTCTCAGATGTTCAAGAATAAACTTTAGAAGAAAGTTGCCATGTCATATTCTCAACCCAAGGCAAAATTGATCACTTTGAATCAAAGACCAGAGAGGTCTGATATCCGCTTATGAAAATAAAACCACTGGAAGGGCCAAGTGTTTCTCCATAAAAGCATGTGAAGTCTGCTCTAATGCCCAGTAAAATGAGTCAATGAGGCACCAAACTTTGATCTAGATCTTGATAACTAGTCTTTCTCCACCCATGAAGCCATACAAAGAATAAAAAATAAAAAAACCATTAGGAGAGTATTTTTAGTGGGTAGCTGCCTGGAAAAAAGAAGACATTTAAATGTGTTTTATTTTCAACTTTATCTTGAACCACCCAATCTTTGATAAGCTAAATAATTTTGTAAGAGTATTCTATCAGAGTCACTAGGATAAAGCAGCATAGTTCTAGTATCAAAATGCTGCATGAAGGATGCATTCATCTATCTCATGCAGAAGAATCTTCATGTCACTTAGGTACAAATTTAAAAAAATGCTAAATTCATCCCTTCACTTAAAAGTATTATTTAGTCTTGCAGGTGTCCATGCCTGTTCCACTCCACATGCTTATCTTAACCTCTCATTTAGAAACTCTAAGTCTCAAAAATTAAAATTCATACATATCTTTGTCCTTTATTTGTTTTCACCATTCACACCTCTTCGTACCTACTCCTTCCCACCTGCCCCACTCTCCATCCAGAACCAGACTTACCTCCTGTCTGAGTGATGACCTGTATGTCACTTGAAAGAGGACCATCTCCAATTGAGGTGAAAGCCAGAACTTTGACAGAATATGTTTTCTGGGGCACTAAGTTGCCAATAGTAGTGATTTGGCTGTCAGCTACATTATGCTTCATCCAGTTGTTGACGTGCTGAGTGGGATCCATTGTGTAATAAACTCTGTATCCTTGGATCTGTCCATTTGGTTCTTCAGGTTCCTTCCACTGTACCAAAATGGTGGTTGAACTTAACATCCGCGCCTGGACATCCCGTGGGGCACTGGATGGTGCTTGTTCTGAGGTTTGCGTTAGCACAGGCTCACTTGGAGGTCCCCGCCCAATGTTATTGACAGCAACAACCCTGAATTCATAATCTGAGTAGGGACTTAGTCCAGCGACACTGTAGCGTGTTGTCGCCACCCCATCAATTTCTTTGTAAGGTTCCTCAGAATTTTTAGGTTTATGTTGAATGATGTAGTAAGAGACAGGCTCAGGGTTCCCAGAGTCCCACGTCAATGTGATGCTTGTGGCTGTGCTCTCAGTCACTACAGGAGTTCCTGGAGGTTTGGGTAAGGCTTAGGGGGAAAAAAAGGACAGTGAATATCCATCATCTCTAAGATATTACAAAGATCCATAAGCTCTACTACTGGAATGACAGAATTATGTATCTACTGAAGATTTAATTAGATTAAATTATAACAAAAGATTGTTTTCTAAGTGGGTAGGATGTACAGTAAGATGCATAGGGGACAAATCCCATTTTACTAGAAGCACATTAGAGCACTGTAATTTGAAGCTTGTATTCAAATCCACCAGTTATTAGCTATATGATCCTGGATGCGTTGCATAACCTCTCTGCTTTAGTTTTCACATGTGGAAGATGGGAATAACTATCACTGGATTGTATTAACAGCTGGGTAACTGTATTTCATGAGTTTGCTGTGAAGATCTATGAGCTACTCCAGTAATGCTCTCAGAATGTATCCAGCACCTTCAAAAACATTAATTGCAATTATGACTATTATTATAACCAAGAATTTGGCCAATTAGCCCCTTGCGTCAAGAAATACATGACATAACTAAATACCAACATTGAAAAGAACACAATTTGGAACATATTCAAATGGCATTAAATTACTATGGAAGAATAATATCCATATTGTTTTCCAGCTGTAAGACATAGATAATATTACTATAATTTATAAAAATAACCTAGGGGCGCCTGGGTGGCTCAGATGGTTAAGCATCTGCCTTCGGCTCAGGTCATGATCCCCAGGTCCTGGGATCCAGCCCTGAGTCTGGCTCCTGGCTCAGCAGGGAGCCTGCTTTTCCCTCTCCCTCTGCCCCTCCCCCCACTCATGTGCGGGCACACACTCTTCCCTGCCCCCCATATGTCTCTGTCTCAAATGAATAAATAAAATCTTAAAAAAAAAATAATCTAATCAAGAATTTTAAGGTAAGAAAGAATAGTAAATTTCAAATTGATTAATTTCAAATCCATGGTTTTTAGTTAATATTCAAAAATGTTGAAATAAATTAAAGCATATTCACAAATAACTTTTTAAAGTACTTTCCTATCATAATATGGTGTCTATATTCAATATCAGTAGTACCTGAAATTATAGCTACCTGACTAATATTTGCAATTAACTCCATCTTTTAGAGCTTCAATTCTTTCCTTTTAGCAGAGGAACCTCACTCAAAATGCTACTGATTAAGAATACAAACCATCCACACTGGTGACCTCACACCTAAGTGCCTCACCCTGGAGAATGATTTTGAAAGGACTTATTACCAGGAGAGACAAAATTCCACCAGCTAACTTCTGAGAGAAAACCCAGAATGTAACACTCATATGATCAGCTCTTTCGTACCCTTTTTCCTTTTCAACATAAAAGCAAAAAGTACAATACTCTCTAGAATGGCAGCTATTCAAGAGTCACAAACTTGTACTTGATTACGTTTGTATCCCTAATACCTAGACTCCTGCCTCACAGTGTTAGCTGAATGAGTGCCTAACTGAACGAATGAGTCGGGATACATTTTCCTCACTCTCTTCCAGTTGCTTTTTGTTTCTATTTACTTTTTCCCTACAGGATTCACCCTTATATTTACTTATTTTTGAGGTAGAGAGGGTAGGGAATGGCAAGAGCCTGGAAAAAAAAGATAAGAAGTTGAACAAGATATTAGTTAATGTGACTCCTGATTTTGAATTCTTGAAGGTCTTCAGTAAACCTTCAAATATTTGCAACTGAAATAGTTATTATAAGAAAGGTGATTCAATATTTGCATATTACTCTAAGAACTACAGAATGATAATATTTGGCCAAAGGATTTTACTGAAAATAATAATAAAAAGACATTTGAAGAAATGTTCAATTATTCTGGACTGGCATTTTTCAAAAAAGTAGATGATCCAAATTTTCCCTAGATATGTTTCTGAATTATTAAGGAAAATAAAAATATTGCTAATTAAAGGTGTGCTTACTGACACTTAACAGACTTTAGTTTTGCTGTCACAGTATAGGTTTTGTGCCTATAATGCATGGATAAGTGTAAGTATGCTTAATACATTTACGGATATTCAATACAATGTTACTATTTTAAATGACTTAGTTTTGACCCTGGCATGTAATTTTGTTCTCATGTCACATTATTGTATATGGCATATACTTGATATATATGTTTGGTGGAGGATAGGACACCAATTAGAACATGTGTGTTATATTTTTTAGGATCATACTTTCTGGATAGCAAAGATAATTTGTGTTCATTTTTGCAATAGCTGCAGACATTTGCAAGAACCTAAAGTCACCCTCAGTTTGACCCTTTTTACAAAATTGTTCTAGAATTCTATAAACACTGATAAAAACAACTGGTACCCCACATGCTTACTTTTCTTTGTTTCAAAAATATTTGTGAAATCTGTAACTTTGGTTACATTTAGTGCACTTAAGGAAAATAATATTTCTTGAGCACTTCATGTATAGAAGATAAGAAATAAAGTTAGAATATAATGCCACTTACATTTTGATTTTTAAGGTAGGACCCATCAAAATTTTAAAACATCTATTATTAGACCATGTTGATTTAACTCTCTCTTTCTTTTCCTTTTGTCCTCATGGATTTGAGCATTTATTAACACTTATTTGTATTTTTCTATCATGCACTCTCACCAGGGTTCTGGATTAATATGAAACCTGTTTGCATCAGTTCTACCATAATGCTTGACAGTGTCTAACATTTCTTATTCTGCCTGGTAAGTGTTCGGGCCCAGCCTATTGTTAAATATTTTGATGATTATCATTATTTAGGCTGTCAGTCCTTTCAAGAGAGAATCTCTCTACCTATATATGTGTATCTTAAACAATACCACAGATATGATTAGACTCTGAAAATGGAACTCAGATGAATTGACTCATTTTAGAATTCCAAGGGTAGAGTTTGTAGGGACATTAGTCAGGGGACTTTAATATAGTCAGACCCTCAAAGCAAACACCATTAAGCATACCTTTGACAGTGATCTGTGCTATTGCTTCAATGACACCCAGTGTTGACATAGCAACACAGGTATAATTTGCTGACTGTCTCACATCATTCAGTTCTAGTACATTTCTTCCTATTGGCATATCATCTTCAGGTGTCAGATCTTCTGCCCCCAACATCCACTTCACATAAGGCATTGGTGACCCCACGGCCACACAGGTGATATTAACACTTCCACCTGGCATGATTTCATGATTAGTAGGTGGGATAGAGAATCTTGGTGGGACACGGCGAACTGGAACAAAACACAAGGGCAAATGATAAAATAAAAGGCAAGATAAAGTGGCTTGTTAAACATATGACATGCACTCTACAGACACAATTAAACAATTGAAACATATTGTGGATTTTTCAAAAACAAAACAAAGAAAAACTGTGGATAATACAGACCATACAAGTATGGTCTGTGTATACACAGAAAAAAGTATTTAGTTTAGTCATTGATATCTTAGACACATTCATACAAAAGTTGATTCAGACCTACAAGGGCCCCACAAAAACAAAACAAAACAAAACAAAACAAAACAAAACCAAGAAAACTATCTACAAACAGTACACAAACATCATGCATAAGATAAACACAAAAACATATACATGCATGCATATAGCAAAGATCCTATGCATGCATGCATATGCAGAAAAGGGGGCTGGAAGGTCACCAGCAGGTTTAAGTTGAGTAACAAAACCAACTTCAGTGCTGTGCACTTCCAGTTGATGTGAATGTATGTGTGGGAGCACACTGTCACATCCCAGCCCTGGAAAACATCGTCTATAGGACATGGAAAGTGCAATTTATTTGCTTTCAGACTCAGAGTAGATGCAGCCTCAAGACCTCACACTAACACTGGAACAGACACAGAAATATATACACATATCAATTTATGCTCACAGAAGAAGAAACAAAGCCAATGCCAGTAGAAATACTGGACTGGGTCATGCAAGGCATGCGCAAGATGAAGTCTCAAGGCCCGTGCTTAGGACGATGGGAGAATGGCTGGAATCCAGACAACAATGACAAAAGGAGAAATAACAAGGTGATGGCCCTAAACGTAAAGGGAGGAGGTAAAGTACAGTGATTGAAACAGGGATTTAAGGGATGATAGGGCTCAAAGAAGGAATACAACAGGTTAAGCTGGGTTGTCAAAGGCAAGGATTGCAAATTCAGGAAGGGAGCTGGGTATTTCACATTCGAGATTCCACTCAGTTCATATCTAAGGTAAAACAACATAGATGATGGTAACAAAATTGGGTAAAAGGCTTGTTATGCCTACATTCAAATGGAAGGAGAGTGGGTCTAAAACATACAATGAAACATGACATCGAGAGAAGAGGTCATATTAAAGCAACGCAACACAGAAAAAATTACCAAGCAATTATAGTTCAGTGTTCCTGCTTCAGATAATTTGCATGTTTATGTGTGCTTAAGTACATGTGTCTTGGACAAGGAGAGGGCAAGAGACAAATAGGCTTCATCTTGGGCTCTTATTGGCAAAACATTATACCAAAAGTATTTTAGATCAAGAGGTAATCATTAGGAGCATACCTTAAATATGGATAATAAAGTGATTTTTTAAATTATAGCTAAGTTAATAAACAAACAACCTCATAACCCCAAGAAAATGATACGTAAATAATTCTGTCTGTAAACTTTTTGGCTGTCATTAAGGTTGAGATAAACCTCTGTTGATTCGAGAGGGCTCGCTGTGATGGCCTCACAGGTGAATGACAGGCAGAGGAGAAGAGAGAGCTAAGCATGCCTCCTGCAGCCAATTCACAGGTTACACAAAGCAAGCAGGAGCCACTGGAGACTCTAAGGTGTCAAAGAACATATCCAGAAAGTAGAGGAGAGTTTAGTCTTCATGCTTGGGATTAGGGGAACAACTACAAAACGTCATCCTATGGGCAGCAGGCATCCTTGTAAGACAAAAATTAAGGTGAGGCAGGAGACGGGAAGAGTGGAGCAGGAAGGAAAGCAGGAACACTGACCGAGTTCATGGGACCTGAGAGAGTTAAGTGTTACCAGTTACCATGCACCCAGGTATATTCTCGCCCATCATGCACCATGGTTAGATACCACCAGCGAGCACCAGAAGCCAGGGCCAGGGCATTCTCTGCTAAAACATACCATTAACCAAAAGAAGACCACAATGCAGCTACATTCATTTCATTTGTATTCTTTGTTATTGGTTTAATTAAGAGTTTTGTAAGGTGGGTAAAAAGTAAAAAACACACCAACCTTCTCGCAGCTCTGAGGGATGTAGGGGGTTTGATGCAGAACACAATGAAATGAGGAAAGGAGAAAAACAAGGGAAACACAGAGAGAGTAAAAAGGCCATATCAAGGCTTTCAACTGCTACTTGAACATCTTTATTTGCTCTAGTTAATCCTTCCTACCTCAGCTGAAAACGTTAGCAACATCTCATGGACTAATACGGTATTAGAAACAATAGCTAGCATCATTTTGAAATTTTTCCATTGAAGAAGGTTCACATGCCTCATGCAGCAAAGGAGGTCACCATTGTAAGAAAAAGGATCAAGGGGCTTTCAAGGAATTTGGAGAAGAAATGGTTTTCTTCATATTCTCCCTCCCCAGACTCCAGAGGAAGATAGGAGAGGAAAACATCCCCACAGAAACAAAATTATTTCAAACAAAAATTTCAAAATCAAGCTAGATATTTTCCTAAGGAAACCCATCTTATTGTAATTTAAAGCCCTCACAGTCTTTAACCTATTCCCACCCCCACCCACACCTTATGTGGTTATTCACAGACGTATAGACCAGGAATAAGAGCATTTCCATTGGACAAAAAGCTATAGGAACCAGCTTTGGGAAACCCTGGGGAAGAAGAAATACTTCTTTCTAATTGAAATGAAAGGCACAGCCATTCATAAGCTCAAAATGTAAACATTTATATTACTTTATGGGAAAATATGAATGTATCCTCATAAGTTATTCTTGTCCCAAGGACAACTAGGATTATTTGTTAAAAATACAATCAGGGTTCCAGCGCAATTGAAAATTAAACTTTTCAGAATATTAATAACTTTTAAAACTGTGTGTAAATATATGCATGGACATATGCACATACTTAATACCAGCTGTTCATAAAATTTTTAAAAGTATAAAAAGAAAAGAAATACAACTGTGCTGTTTGCATGGAGCACCTTTTCTTTTTGTTTGTTTGTTTGTTTTTAAGTTAGCAGCTTTATCCTTACAGCTCTGCAGTACAGGTCTTGAAGACATAAACACCTTTATGCTTGGAGTTGCACAGAAAACTGATTAGTAGCACACCAAGCAATTATTTCAGGGTTTGATAAGGAAACAGAAGAGAAACAGCCACAGAAAAAAGAAGGAAAAGAAGAAAACTTCAAACAAATGCCAAGCATAGTTCAATCAATGCAGTAAAAGTAGAAATCAAGATGTAAAAATGCAAATATACTTACAACTGCAAGCCTCAGGATAGGTTTTACTCAAAAGCTGTCAATTTTTTTTTTTTTAACAACAGGGTTAAGATCTTTAATTCTCTTTTTACTAAAATGCTTCAGCTACCGTAAGTATTAGCGTATCAGCTTGGTACCTACTGACATAACAACACACATCTCGTGGGTCTCTCAACTCCCCCTGAGCCTGAATGAAGAAGCGATGCCAGGGTGACGTCATTCCTACCTCTGACATATAAATTGGCAGGGGCAGAATAGCGAGTGCCCGCGCTGTTGGTGGCAACACACTCATATTTTCCTTGGTCAGATTCTTCGCTCTGTTCGATCTGAAGGGCGCCTGTATGGATATAAAATATAGTGCCAAAGAGATGGTCAGAGAAGGCTTTCTCAGTGCAGAACGCTAAACCTCTTAACAATATGAAAAGCCCTGCAAAGCGAAGGTCCGCTCAACGTCGATTCAATCTCTCGCTAAGGTGCACAGACAGAAAATGATGTGATGAGAAAAACATATAGAGATTATTTTTTTTACATCATCAATGCTAGCATAAGAAAACAATTATCTCTTTTCCCAAGCAAGACTTCTAGTCATAATTAATACTCTCATTTCCTAGACTAATAAAATGAAGATGGGTGAGACTGCTTCAAGGAAGTATGGCTTTTAAATCAAACAAAAGATTAATTTTTGGTTTTGTTTTGTTTTGTTCCATTTTGGTACCAAAAGTGGCGCAAAAGATAGGTACGCTCAAAAAAAACCAGGCCGGGTTTTCAAGAAAGTCTTCTGCTGAAGAAAGGCAAAAATACGCAGCAAGTACAAAAAGGCTGCACAAAGCAAAAAATTAAAATTAGTCATTATATATTATGAAAATATTACTGAAAGAAACAAAACTCCCTTAAGACATGCAGATTTGAAGAAAAGAAAGACAATTTGCCACGACTTACAATCATTTATTACATTTGCTGAAAAACAAAGAGCAGTTGAATTAGAAGGTTTTAAAAAAGTTAAAAATTAGCACGGCCTATGCCAGCGAGGAAGAGCCAACCAACCACTGCTTGAGGACCTCGAGACGGATCCCCTAAGACACCCATCAAAATCCACCAGTGGGATTAGCAGTGTGGTGTCACAAAGCCCCAAGAAAAATACAAAACAAGAATTCTAAAAGAAATGAACACTGAGTCAAAGTATGAAAAACCAGCAATATCACATACCACCAAGAATACTGAGCACCTTTTGTTTCCATAGCCTGAAGGACAGAAGATCCAAAAATCCAGAGGCGAGTAATCCAAGAAAAAAAGAAGTGGGGGGAAAAAAACATTGCTGTCAGGTTGTAGGCGAGTGGGATCAGGTGGAAAGGGAGTCATTCTTTGACTTTTAAGACAGTAAGAGAAAAAAGAATCGAAAGACAAAAGCAAAAACCTTCTGAAAGATAAAGACAAAAAGCAGGTGTTCCAGGCTGTCTTCTGCATGTCTGCCACTGTTCTCCAGACCATCTTGGCTTTGGTCCAGAACAAGAACAGCTAAGGAAGAAAAAAATGATCTTTTTTTTTCTCCGGTTGGACAAAAAAAAAGGAAAAAGAAGAAAAAAAAAGAAAAAAAGGAAAAAGGAAGAAGAAGAAAAGGAAAAAAAGAGGGACAGATGGTACGCTGTGACTGGTCTGTGGTCTAAAGACCTGGATATGCTTTCTTTGAAGCATATCACAACTTAAATAATCATTTCCATAAAGAAAGAAATGAACAAAACAAAGAGAAAAGGAAAAGAAAAGGAAAACTCACAATATGAGAGTCACTGATCATAACCAAACAGTACGAAGGGAAAAAATAAAGTTGATGGACATATTATTGGAATGATGTTGAAAACAGGACAAAGATGGGTGATGAGAGGACAGAAGGAATGAGCAAGGTCATTCTGTGAACGTTAGTTCAGCACTCTTACCTCTTATTGGTGTACCACCTGGGTGGATAATATGAATGCAAATAAGATTAGAAAGAAGAAGCATTAGTACGAGAAGGAGGAGGCTAGGGCTGGGGAGAAGAATTAAATTAGATTTACAGAATTAAATAAGGTCTTAAAAGAAACTTGAATTACTATACTGGTAAAACAGGAATATATTAGATAGTATTATTAGATTATAAAAGCAAGTTGCATTATACCACAGAGGGCAAAGACCACAATAGGAATCGTTGCCTTTTTCAGAGAAGCAACTGAGTTCTTAGGTCTGGGGTCATATTGGGTTAGAATTATATCTTATATGCCTCATATTCTTAAAAAAAATAACTAAAAACTAGACAATACGTTTTAAAGACATAGTTTGGAAAAATACTGGCTAATCTATTTAAGTATATATATAGATACGCATATATATATATATACTGTTATAGGAAATACTAATGACTAACTAGAAACAAACACTGTTGATTGAATATCTTATGCTTCTCACTATGCTACATTTGTGTGATACAACTTGTGTACTATTTTATTTTTCTAGACAGTGTTCTTACAATAACAGTTCTGTGGATGTGTGCGTGTGCGCGCCACTACAGAGGTCTGGTGTCTACACTGACAGTTAGTAAAATGCATGCCATGCATTTTATTAATAATAATAAAAATAATAATAATATTCTGGATATGGAAATTAGTGGGGGTGAAGTGCGCTTCAGAACTAAGCACTTACCAATAGATTCTGGAGATTTAAATACGGAGAGAAGAAAGACAGCATAAAAATATTATTATATTCCTTATAATTTGGTACAAATTTTTCAGAGTTAAAGCTTTATATACTAAATCATCTATGTTACATGTGAATAATTAATTCTTTATTTACAATAACAGAATGCTAATCTACACAATTCTGCTGACAACAAGCAAAAGAGGCAGTTAACAAGACGCTTTAACATCACAGGACAGGTCAAAAGCTGAGAATTCTGGGAAGACAGGCAGTTCAGTTAAACAACTTAGAATTCCATATCAACATTACTCCCAACGTCAAAGTCAACAGCTTAGTACTACATGTCCCAGGGAAATCACCTAGGGACAGGCTCTAAAATTTAAGAAATTTAGAATTATCTCTATTTTTATCTAAAGAGAGCAAAGGAATGAACTTGGGATGGGGATGGGAAAGGGACAAAAGGGCAGCAGGGAGAGAGAGGAGGAAGCAGCAAAAGCTGGAGTCTACACCAAAAGCAGACTTCTGTAGATCCAGTCACTGGAGGGTTCAAAACTCTTTAATGTGGGCGCACACTACTGTGGCTTATGTGTGGAAAATGCTCACTCACAATAATATAATAATAAAATTAATCAAAATCCCCTCCTTTCATTGGTACTTGGTAAAGGAAGTTTACAAAATACCTCTGGTTACTCAGGAGATAACATTTCTGTGGTTTATGTATTAATGAAAAGAAAGCAGATGTGACCAAACTTACTAAACTTTGGTACTTTGATGAGTTCAAATGCAGAAGAGACAGAGAAAACACACTTTAATAAAACTGAATCATTTTAGTGTTTAATATGAATCTTTTGGCTTTTAATGGATACAACCATTGGAGCTCCTTGCAAGTTCTGAATGAAGTCCAATGTTGAAATAAATTTGTTTCAAAAGAAAATAGAGAAAGAAGAAAGAAAGAGGAGAAAATGGATCCATCAAATACTGCAGAAAGGCAGTAAATTAAAAAGTTATCAAAAATACAGTCACAGCAGTGAGCAATGTGGATTAAACAGAAGCTGCAAAACACAGAGAGAAAGACAGACTCTGGAATAGGCTATGACATCACAAACATGGACAACACATTAAATAACAGAGAAAGAGAAGAGGGAGAAAAATCAATACCTAAAAATTAAAATAAAATAAATTAAAAATAAAAATAAAGAGAGAGAAAGCTAAAAAAAATTCTCTAAGAGTTAGTGGAAACAGTAACAAGACCCTACCTGATCGTAACTGCTTAATACGGCCATTGTTGTTGCTTGTGTCGACGGGTAAGAAATCTTTAAACCAAGTTATTTCTGGATCCGGATTCCCACTGGCTGCACAAAGCATGGTGGCAGTGCGTGTACGCTCAACCACCTTCAGCTGTGGGCCCATGTCAATGGTAGGGAAGCCCCTGGGAATTTGATCCTCTGCAAGACAAAAGGTGATACAAACATGTTAACAAGTCAGATGCCCAAGATTCAAGAGCATCCCCTTACCTTACTCAGCATTTGTTGAGAAGCTAATACAAACCTGGCAACATTGTGCTATCAGAATAGGATATAGTCACAATGTTGTTCCTGGCCAGAAGAATGCACCGTCTATATAAGAGACCAATAGCTTCACAAAGAGCTAAGACACAGGTGATAAGGACCATGATGAAAAAAATGCATATAGTTCTCCAGGATGATGGAGGGAAAAGAAATTACAGAATGTGTGCCTGAGGAGGTCAGTGAGTACCAAAGGAGGCTCTGAAATGGGCCTTTAAGAACAAGTGGAAGTAGGGGCGCCTGGGTGGCTCAGTTGTTAAGCGTCTCCCTTCAGCCCAGGGTGTGATCCCAGGGTCCTGGGATCGAGCCCCGCATCGGGCTCCCTGCTCAGCAGGAAGCCTGCCTCTTCCTCTCCCACTCCCCTGCTTGTGTTCCCTCTCTCGCTGTGTCTCTCTCTGTCAAATAAATAAATAAAATCTTAAAAAAAAAAAAAAAAGAACGAGTGGAAGCATATTCCTCAGAGTAAGAGAGTATTTCCCTCTATTCCAAAGGTCTACACCATTTTCAGTCATTAAGAGTTGAAATTCCTAAATTTTGAATCCTCAGCTCATCCAAAGTTCACTACTCCCTAACCCGTATCAAAATTGTCCCAGATCAGGGCACCTGGGTGGCTCAGTGGGTTAAGCACCTGCCTTCTGCTTAGGTCCCCACATTGGGATCCCTGCTCAGTGGGGAGCCTGCCTCTCCCTCTCCCGCTCCCCCTGCTTGTGCTCTCTCTTCTTCTCTCTGTCAAATAAATAAATACAATATTTTTAAAAAATTGTCCCAGATCTTAGATCTTGCGAAATTAAAGTCTCCTTAAATCCCCTAAGCATGATGATTCGCATTACTAATTGCATTACCTGCTCTTCCAGCCAGCGTTAGAAAGGTATATTCTATCTGAAGACCTTTTGAATTTGAAGGAATTTTACTTATATGGGTGATGACTATCCAAATTAGAACTTGGCCATTTGTTTGAAAACCATTATGAGACATTTTAAATTCTCATTGTTTCCGGCATTAATTTAATCAACCCTCCTTCATGACCTCATACATTTTTGTGAGCCACCAATTCCAAAATTACTCACAAGCACAAACACCAGTGAGGGGAGAAAAAAAAAAAAAGAATCACCAGATGTGGCACCTCACTTTTCCTAGGATGTAGCCTGCAATTTCTGGTATGATCCTATGAGACTTGCTGAAGTCTGGGTTATAATTTCTAGGGAAAAGTCTCCATTTCGATGCTTCCGCTGTGTTGTCAGTCCGATCTATGTGTTCCCTACTGCCTCTCCTATATTGTTACAGGATAAACTTAATCTCCTAAATCTACCTAGCAAAATCCTTTTAAATCAGGCCCCATTTTTCGCAGCCTCTCATGGATGATATCCCTCATTAGAAAGTTTCTTCTGCTTACACTGTAATTCTTAACCGTTCCCCAGACAAATCATGTTCGCTAAGTATTCTGTGTCTCTGCAAAGCCATGCAGCCAAAATCACCTTCTTTGTAATAAAAACCCTCCCAAATATATTTAATATTTTCCTCCTCAGAGCTATTGTGTAGTAACTAAAATCCATTTTCTTGTACTTATTATCATTAGTTTATCTCCTACACCACGAGTTCCTCCATGTCTCATTTATATCCAAATCCCTTTCCATCAAACTAGTCTGGATTTCTCTACTTTTTTTTTAAATTTTCTTTTTCTTTTTTTTTTCTTTTTTTTTTTTTTGAGAGAGAGAGAGAGAGAAAGAGAGAGAATCTTAAGCAGGCTCCACACCCAGAACATGAGCCTGCTGCAGGGCTCGATCTCACAACCCCAAGATCACGACCTGAGCCGAAATCAAGAGTCAGACCCTTCACTGACTGAGCCACCCTGGAGTCCCTGGATTACTCAACTTTGAATAGAACCTCCAATGATTCCCATGGTTAAATATAAATATATCCTAGTGATTAAAAACTGGAAAAAAAAGTTTTTCTACTACATATAGTAGAAAACTACTTCTGGTAAAGGGTTGATCAAAGACATAGCTCAGGACTACAGACAGAGATTTTGAAGGAATGAAGGTCCAAATATTACCAAAGAATAAAGCTCCCAATAAAAGGAAGGTTTCCCTCAACCACAGCTCCAGATTATTGTAAAAGAAACTGTAGGGCTAAGAGAACAGGGAAAAGTGTGGACCCTGGCTCTCCTGCAGGGAGATTGATGAAAGATCAATAGAAGCTGCTAAAGTAAGCTGGGTTTGACATCTCCTATCACTAGAGAATATTTGCCTGTCCCATCAGCTAGTTACAGCTGGAGACTAAAAAAATTATAAAAATAGTTCCCTTCAATGAGCTACAGATTAACTTAACTTGAAAGATACAACTGTTTTGAGTAAGCAGGAATACTATGTGTTTATTTGAATGCTCACACATCAACAGCCAAGCAGAAGTCTATGGTGGACAAGTGTCAGAAACGGTAGTCAAGAATGAAATTTCAAGGTGATTTTTCAAGGCTCCAAGTTGGAAAGTTAAAAATTACAAATGGAATAGAGGATTTTGCAAATTAGACTAATTTTGATAACCTACTCCCTTTGAATTTCATCAGGCTGTTTTTTATGACTTTAAAGGTTTCATCAATATGATATGTTTACATTGATAGCATTTTTCTACTGTTAACTTGAAAAACAAAAGCAGAGAGATCAATAGCCATTGTACCATACACATTATATTAAACATCTCACTTGGCAGCTATTGACATAAATTCTTCAAAGGAAAAAAATAATTTACTTCAAGTGCTCCAAAGTCAACTACACTTAGTTACCTAGAAAGGAGTTGTTGTTGGTTTTTTTTGTTTTGTTTTGTTTTGTTTTTTGAAGCTCTTAGATTTTTTTGTTATTTTCCATATTTAAAGCCACCAATTTAGGTTAATAAAAAATCACCTTGAGATTCTTGAAATGATTCTGCATTTCCCGGGGCATATTATCTACCCCCAGGCCTTTGAATACTAGTTACATTAGCATGCATTAACATTGACCTACTAGTCATTACTTTTCTTCTACAGATTCATCTCTCTGAAGAACCAAGCCAATATTCAGTACCAAGTGGCAAGTGTCAAAGACTTAAGATTGTTGCGCCACTTACTAGAGGCTCTTACTAAAGAAATCTAGAATTAATAACCATTTATAAGAAATGAAGTCCTCACCTTGGGGAGAGCTGACAAAATTGACTTGTGCCCTACCAAAAGCAGTCTAATACATTTGCATGACCTTTCTTTTCCTTCTTGGCTCATAAAGAACACTCCAGAGCCCCCTTTTCATACACACAAGTGCACAACAAAGATAATCTTTCTTGCATACTAATCGGACAGTGGAGGTAAAGAGTGTTCCTTTCTTATTTTTAATAAGGGTAATTAAATTCTATCCATCCCCCCTTTGCACAGAATCTCTTTGAATGTACTTTCTTCATTAAATTTTCATGAGAAACATCACAATGTAACAGATTCAAATAGCCAGAACTCTTACACGTTGACAGTTGTGGCTTGTTTCCAATTTGACTGTCAGGTATTTGGCAATAAAACTCAGTATTCAACATAAAACGAACTGTAGAAATAATGAAATTTCTAATTGGAATGCTTATCTCAGTGGGTATAGTTTAGAAGATGTTAATTGCTTTTTTTCACCTTCTACATTTATTAGTGATTTATATAAAACTACTTTGGCCATTTGATAGCATCAATTTTGACAGCTCATCAAATGTGTACTACCAGGAACTTGGGGGGAAAAAAATCAATACCTTTAATATCTTAACCACAAAAACTTTTACAGGAAAAAAAAAAACAGCTATCAAAAATTAACAAATTGTCAATATGTTAGCAGCTTTAAACTTTTACATGAGGTGAAAAGAAAAACATTTTGTCCTATTCATTAATGTGCTCATTAAGCTTTAAGGTGCCTTACTTATCACTGTTCCATATTAATATTCAATCATGCAGAATTAGCTATTAATTCATCAACAATTTAAATCAGACTTGACCTTCACAAAGCCATTTGGTCTGTCATTTTGAGAGGCCATTAAAGGGCAGATTACTACATACTTGTGCTTAGTGAATCATGGAAGTCGTACATATTTTGTTTGGAATGGCAGCTATAATAGACCTGGAAATACAGCACATTCTTGGAATCTGTTTGGTGTCTTAATGAAATATGCTGATATGAAACTTACAGTTCCATTAAGGAAAGAGAAACATGAATGTCAGCATTTTCCAGAGTTAACTTCCAATTTCTGCAGAACTTATGTTAATAACCCCTGACCTACCCAGGACCTGAATGGAATGTTTGGGGAAATAGTCTGATATTGTTTTGTAGAAAGTCTTGCTTTAGATATCTGTGAATGATCAAATAAAAACTTTTGCATAATTTGCTCAGTTAAACTACTTTCATTGTTCATCCATAAACAATTTTAATGATGTTTTTAATTGCGCTCCAATTCCGCAAACACTGAACCTCTCTTATTTGATAGGAAACCACAAAACTAAATTGCCTGCTAAGGCCACAGCCTCCTTCCAAGGTGGCCCAAGCAGCTCCTCTTGCCAAATCTTCCTGAGACTCTGAATGAATTCAAATAGACAGGTGCTTTGACTCTGGTCCCAAATGATTTAAAGAAGCTTTCAATGAAGGGTTGTTTGCCATGGTGCTCTACTTCCAATTTATCATGTCAATTACATCAACAGGATGCTTTTACAAATGCAGTATTAAAAGATTTGGCAAATACACCTGATTATTTAGATACTATGGACAATGTAGAGGTTCTGATGAAAATGGTAGTACAATAAAGAGAGATCAGAATCTGGAAGAAGAGAGAAGTAGTTTTTTTTTCTTAGGGAATTCAGCTCCCTGAACCACTTTTCTGAGTGCCAAACAATTCACAGTGGCTCCTTGTTTGAAGCCCTCAAGTGGTGTTATCAATCAACCCCCTAATAAGTCAATGGGTATGCTTGAATTCATAAGCTCATGGAAGGCAGGGCTCTGTGTTATTTCCTTTGTAACTGCGACAGCGTACAAAAAACATTTGCATATAATACACATGTTTAGGGAGTTGTGGCAGACATTTCAGCACTCATGTGGCATTTCTGAATTCCTACGGGGTTTATTTAATGCCATTCATTTAAATAGTTAGTCATTCTTTTTTTAACTTTTTAAAATTTAAATTCAATTAATTAATATATGATGTATTATTAGTTTCAGAGGTAGAGGTCACGATTCATCAATCTTATATAATACCCAGTGCTCATTACATCACATGTCCTCCTTAATGTCCATCACCCAGTTACCCCATCCCTCCACTCCCGCCCTCCAGCAACCCTCAGTTTGTTTCCTATGATTAAGAGTCTTTTATGGTTTGTCTCCCTCTCTGGTTTCATCTTGTTTTATTTTTCCTTCTCTTCCCCTATGATCCTCTGGTTTGTTTCTTAAATTCCACATATCAGTGAGATCATATGATAATTGTCTTTCTCTGATTAACTTATTTTGCTTAACATACTACCTTCTAGTTCCATCCATGTCATTGCAAATGGCAAACAATTAATCATTCTTTAATGGTTTTGTGGCTACACATGTGGCCTCCCCAACTTGCTTATTAAGTCTAAGAGACATAAGACTATCTTATAACTTCTATTTTTTATAGTGTCTTAAGTAGTATGAGACTTACAGACTCATAAAAATGGTCGTTAATGGCTATTTATTTTTATAGTCATAAGTTTCATTTAATTAGTAAACAATGTTGACCAGTTGAGATGTGCAATTCATGCCTGTTTCCTTCTATAATTTAGTGCAGTTGTTACACTGGAAAAACACAATTCAGTACCTGCTTTATCTAATTTTATAGAAAGCCTTCCTCCACATACTGGTTGTAAATTCCTACATCCTACATTATATTTACACAACGAAACTCCAAAGAATACAACAAAATATGTATCTATATTCTGTTATGTGATCTTTAGAAAAGTGAAATTATTGACGTTCAAACTAATGATAAAACCCAAGTGAATCACTCAGTTGTATGTTTAGGCAAACGCTCAGGGTCATCTTTCACTGACAGGAGCAACAATTTTTCAATGGCTAGATATCCTAAACCTTTAGGCGTTCACAATGTAATCTTACAGACGCTCTAAAGTTTTGTTTATGTTTTGAAGGATGAAGGGATTAAGCGAAGTTTTCATTAAATTAGAAAAGTCAAATGTTAGATGGATCATATAAAGAATATTTTCTTAATAAGTGGTAGGTCCTTTAAATATATTGAAAGGCATCTCTACCTGTTAAAGAAATCGTACTGATCTATGCCACACAAAGCCAGCATGTTTTTATAACTATGAAAAAGTAAAAGTTCTCTTGAAAAGTTTAAATATGTTGGTGTTCAGATGGTCATATAATAAAATATTTTCATACTTATGAAAACTGCACTAAGTTAAAAGAAAAAGAGTTTTTGAACTATTAATTTCAAGAATCTACTGGGTAGTCAATAGATGGCATCATTTATTCTATAGATATAAATGAAATGCCTCTGTTGTGCCAATTGTGGGCCAGGCTGGGTATGAAGTAATCTAGAGAATCTCTACACTGTTGTGATTTATTTGTATCTGAAGAATAATTAGATTCTTTGGGAGTGAGAATAGTACCCAGCTCATAGATAGGAGGACTGCATGAGATAACACATTAAATGTGGCTAGCACTGCCTGGCACTAGTGTCTGGCATTTCGTAAAATATTAGCATTTATACACTTACTCAATCCCAAGCTCCCACAATAGATATAAACAGAACAGAGTCATGTGACTCCAAGTACTGATAAAACAAAGCCGTAGCAATAAACTGTAAATGGGAAATATTCTATGCAAATCATAAAAAAAACCCCACAGGATTATCTAGACTTGCAAGTGAATTTAGAAAGCAGTATGTGTCAAGTAACCTTTTCAAAGCTCATAAAAGCCCTATTTCTCCCTTTGAATGAGATTTTACATTCTTTGATTAATCAACAGCAGAAATAAAACAAATCCATATTGTCATATGATTTGTTCCCCAAAAAGAACTAAAAAAAAAAAAATAGCTCTAAGTATTTGGGACAGAAAAGCTTTACTGTGAATGCCTGAAAGCACTGAAACTATTTGAGCCTTTACTGAGGTTCCCTGAGACAGGTGAATGTGTATCATAATTACCATCTTCTGTAAACACAAAACAAAGACTCAGCAAAATTAAATTACTTGTTCCGCATCATACCTACAGCAAAAATTTTTTTAAAAATCTTTTAACTCTAGATTTGTTGTATTTTTACTTCATCATGATTCCTCTATGCCAACAGTTGTCCTTTGAATAAATATTCATTATGAACAGTGAGAGAACTCTTAATCAAAGTTAACCCATAATGGAAGGCACAGGGAAATAATTTGAATAGCTGTTCATTTTCATTTTATTTTATTTTATATGATTTTAAATATTTCACTTGTTTGTCAGAGAGAGAGAGAGAAAGCACGATCAGGGGGAGGGGCAGAGGGAGAAGCAGGCTCCCGCTGAGCAAGGAGCCCGATGTTGGACTCCATCCCAGCACCTGGGATGATGACCTGAGCCGATGGCAGACACTTAACTGACTGAGCCACCCAGGCATCACTTTTTAAAAATTTTTTTTTAAGCAGAAAGGACTAAAGTTCCATGGAATGTAGTAATAATAATTTTAAAAACAGTCCTACATTTTTAAGAAAATCCACCTTTTGTTGTATATCAATTGGCTTCTCATTTGTGTAGCACTGGTTCCAGGTAGAGACATAAATCTGCCATGTATCATAACCAATAAAATGTGCACGAGAAAAGGAAGAGTGTGAAAAGGATGGTAAATATCAAATAATTTCCCTAGGGAGCTCAAGTTCAGCACTGTGCCTGTCTTTAATCCTTCTATAATTTCTGTTTAATAAGCTAGGAAGGGCTATAAGTGGCAGGACTTTGGTTCTGAGCAGACACCAAAAGACAGTACACAGAGCAGAGAACTAGACATCAGTAGACTCAGCATATCAACTCTACGACCTTAGGCCACACAGAGGTCTCCACTATGTAATAAGGGGCCAGTACTGACCATCCTACACAGCTTTGTCTGGGAGAGGAGACAGATCAGTGTCTCACCGGCTAGAAGGCCGAGGGGTTCTGGCGAGAGTATTTGCTACTTTGCTGATCAGCAGATGAGTTTTTCAAGTCATTATCTTTCGGAATAAACCACCGTATCAGGCTACAAACAAGAACCGTATCTTTCCAGAATACAGTCCCTGAAGAGGGGAAAAGCATTTATTATTCTTTTCTTAACGAAAACAGTGTAAATAAAGCTTTTATTTTCACCATTCCAGATGGCAGCAGGGTATAATTTGTACTGTTTTGACATCATGGTTGTATTATTCAAAATCAATCTTCCTGCAAGTGTATTGAATAAGGGACTGAAAACAGAAAAATAAAAAGAAAAGAAATAAAATCTAAATCAACATTTTCCAGCAAAGTTGGGCTCCTGGGCCATTATCAAAATGATATTCATATGAATGAAATTGAAAAAATACGTATGTAAATAAAGTGGTTTCCAATTATAAGTCAAAGGTTACTCTAAGTCAGAAAGAAATTATCTCAAGCAGGAGAAAACTGCCAGTTAATATAAATGATATCCCAAATGGAATATTTAATAAATATAAGATCTGGTCCCCAAAAAGTAATTAGGAACAAGTTCCTCTTTGCAAGTTATTACGTGCAGATGGTATGCTTGTCTTCATGTGCCTGTAAATCAATCAGAGAAGCTTTTATTTCAGAGAGGATTTAGGTATCTCTTAAGGGCAGTTACTGGGCAACAGAGTCTCCGATGATTTCTCGTAGAATTATGCCATGCAGGAATAGAAAATTGGATACTGATAAGCTGATAGGATCTTCATTAGCAGCTACTAAATACTCAGCATACTAACCAACTACGCGCACAGCATTCCAGAGCAAAGTCCATTTTCTGAAATATTCTTCACATGGTGAAGAGGTTGTAAGGCACTCTTGGCACGGAATAAAGCAAACTTATTTAGACGTAATGTATGCAATTACCCTGCAAATCGCAAAGCAATGTCTACATAGCAGAACACAAATCCAGTTAGATTATATTATCATTTGTGTAAATGTGGTGGCTAGAATTTTACATGCTTTAAGTCAATTATTAGTTATCTGTCTTTGGGTTCAGCCCGTGATCACACTCTTTGTGATCCAAAATTAGATGAATTCATGGGGATATGGAAGTATCCTCTCTTACCAACAACACTATTAATTCTTGGATATTTAAGCAAATATTTAGGAATCAGGGTGATGCTTTTATTCCCTTCTTTGTCATGCAAATCTGATTAAGATAACAAAATCCAATGCCCACCCTCTGTCACAAACCTCACTGCTTTCCATTAGTTTTACTAACAGGGGTCATGATACCCTGTACATTATCCAAAGTTTTTGCCATATTTTGAATAAAATTTTAAAAAATTACATAAGTTTTTATTTAAATCATACTGTCAGTTGTTTTTGTTTCCGTTTTTAAGAAAAGAAAGGCAAAAATGAATGCTGGAGCCGAAGTACAAGAATTTAGTTCCTCTTTCTTTAGAAAGAGAGATACAAAGACAAATAGTAAACACAGAAAGAGAACTTTCTATGGGTTTGGCTCCTGCCTCTATTATGCGTCAGCCCTGTAAAAGTCAGAAATTCTAATGAGCTCAAATCAAACAAGGCCAAGAAAAAACATTCATCCTGGCTGCACCGTATTGTGGTGAATAGAAATGAAAATAAGATTCTTAAGCCATCAGTTGTTATATAAAAAAGAAAATTAGAATGAGTGTGTATGGACTGGAATTGAAGGCATTGGTGTGAAATTATGGTTTTAAAAACATACACACTGATACAGAAATGAATATAATTATAAATGTAAGTTATATAAACTCACCAAACACACCTATCCTATCTGTGTGAGTCCAGAGAGGCTACAAGCAGCAATGCCTGATAGCAATGGCCACACCAGATCTTAAATATGACTCTCTAAATACGGCCCTCTATAAGAGGAAGCAGAACTCCTTGCTGAAAGGACTGATTCCATTCAGTACCGGGACAAGAAAAAAGTATAAGATATATACCTGAAATATCCGTTACATAGGAAAGTGCTCAAAGTGACAAGGACATGTTGAAAAAGCAAAGATGCCTGTGTGATGGGGCCCTCATTAGCCAAACGTGGGGCAATCTGAACATCAAAATTTATATATGTATATATAAACAAATTATAATACATTAAAATAAAAAGACATTACTCCATACTTATATAAATGAATAAATGGAAAAGTTTCAGGAGGAATCGTGTCTTTATATAGTCCCAAAGTAACTCCTCACAGGCATTTATTCAAAAGAAAGGAAAAGAGTAACTTTACAATTGAGAAGGCTCACAAAACAACCTAGGATAACAAAGTTGACATCAATAATGGGACAAATCAAAATCATGTGTTGAGAAAAATATAATATCACTTCTATGATATTTGCTATAGACTAAATGTTTGTATCCTGCCAAAATTCATGTTTAACCCTAACACCCAATGTGATGGTATTTGGAGGTGGGACCTTCAGGAAGTAGTTAGCTAATGATGGCGGAGCCCATATGAATGGGATTAGTGCCCTCATGAAAGAGATGGAAGTGAGAGGTCTTGCCACTGCCATGTGAGGACACACATCCAAAAGAGGACCCTCTATGAACCAGAAAGCAGGCCCCAACCAGACCCCAAATGTGCCAGCAACTTGATCTTGGACTTCCCAACTTCGATAACTAGGAGAAATACATTCTGCTTGTACGTCACCCAGTTTATGGCATTTGGTTATAGCAGCCTGAATAGACGAAGAGAGTATTAGTGCCAAAGATTCATAATCTAAATACGATCGAAGTAATCATCAGCAAAACCCAGAATGAGAACATTCTGTGACATAACAAACTTGTTATCTTCAAAGCTATCAAGATCAAGAACGTCAAAGGAAAACTTGAGAAACTCTTGCAGATTGACAATTAAGGGCAAAGTACAGCTCTGAACTAGAGCTTCTGAGGACAGAGAAACCTGAACAGGACACGTGGTAAAACCCGAATGGGAAAACTGCTGAAATGTAATCTGAGGATTACATGGTTACGCTGCATCAATATTTACTTCCTGATTTTGATGATTATATTGCAGTCAAGTAGGAGAATGCCCTTATTTGGAGAAATAGAGGTATTTGAGGGTGATGCGTGTCATGTCATCAATTTAATCTCAAATAGTACAGGAAAAGTTCTTTGTATTGTAGCTTCCAGTTTCTTATAATACTTGGATTGTTTCAAAATTCTAAAATGATATAAAAATAAATTACTATGATTATATTAACATAAATAAATGAGATTTTACAAATCCTTAGGCTATCTTATTAATTTCTCAGTTGTACAACAGTTATCCTCAAGGCTTCTGAATAGATGGATACACTCAAGCATTTTGTTCCAATTCTGAAGAATATTCCTAAATACATACTTCAAGGCCCTCTTAAACATGAAGACTAGTTAACTGACATTTCAGCTGTTACCAATTTTATACCAATGATGATAATACCAGAAAATTGTCAGGTCTGGAAATATGTAAATTCCTTTAAAATTACTAATACTTCACTATCAGTGCTGAACAATGAACAAAATGGAGTGGTGATTTAAGAGCAAGGCAAGCTCATGAAAAGAAAATGCAGAGAAATCAATACTCTAAAAAATAATTTCAGATTTATAATTTTTGTTTAGAGAAGTGAAGATCTGAAGCAGATAGACTCTACTAATTTTCTCTGAAAACATCTGAGAAAGTTTAAGATAGAAGATCAACTTTGCTTCCTTCCAACTATAAGATCGTCAACTTGACTCAACACCCAGGAGTCTCAGAAATCCAAGTGTTGTTTTTCAAGGCAGCCTTTTGAAATTTTTCAGGAAAAATCTGCCTTCCCCCAGCTCTTCACAGTTCTTCCCCTAGACCTACAACACAGTAAAGCAAAATGCTTGCCATTCTGTTCTCTTTAACCATTTAGGGAAGTGGGGCAACAGCAACAAGTACAAAAATTAAGTGATTCCAGTATGTCTAAATTTCAGCATTTCTCATAGTCTTAACGACAAACTGTGGTATTTGTTCTATTTGAGGGAGAAGATAGATTCTTAAAACAGGTGATGGAAGTTTTCTTCAAGGGCTATTTTGGAAAATAAAAAGATCAAATCTTAAAACAAATATCATATATAAAATATTTCATTGTACAGAATGAAAACTACATGAGCACATGAATAAACCTTTAAATGTATCTTATGTTTCGAGAATGTGTTGTATATCTACAGAGGATAACTTCCCCTAAATGCAAATAATGTTCTGTTTATATGCCAAACGTGAGCTTCAGTTTAACAACAAAGAATTACCAGATTGAGCTACTTTATGTTTGTCAGCGTATGAGACTTTTCTTAAGTCTTTGGAATCACAAGCTGTCAATGTATAGACATTACCCAAAGAAATTTATAACTATGAGTTTTTTTTAATTTTTTGAATTTTCCTCCGTCTTTACATAAACTTACTAATTAAAATAATACCAAAAGTTTTATTTATTTATTTTAGAGAGAGAGAGAGAGAATGTACATATGCATAGGGGGTGGAGAGGCAGAGGGAGAGGGAGAGACAGAATCTCAAGCAGTCTCCCCGCTGAGCCCAGAGCCTGAAGCGGGGCTGGATCCCACAACCCCGAGATCCTCACCTGAGCTGAAATCCAGTCAGATGCTTAACCAACGGAGCCACCCAGATGCCCCCAAACAATATCATATGTAAATGCATACATGAGGGGGCTCTCTCTCCCTCTCCCTCAAATAAATAAATAAAATCTTTTAAAAAGAGAGAGAGAGAGAGCTCAAGTCCAAAGAGGGGAAGGTGCAGAGGGAGAGAGAGAGAGAGAAGCAGATGCCTTCCTACTGCAGAGCCTGATGGGGGACGCAATCCCATGACTCTGAGATCATGACCTGAGCCGAAATCAAGAGTCTGTCGTTTAACTGGCTGAGCC
Organism: Ursus americanus; assembly: GCF_024610735.1. Lineage (NCBI taxonomy): Eukaryota > Metazoa > Chordata > Mammalia > Carnivora > Ursidae > Ursus > Ursus americanus. Next base: position 57,398,266 of record NC_142144.1, on the reverse strand, counting down.
CCTCAAAGTGCCCCTAAATAAATAAAATCTTTAAAAAAATAAATGCAAAATCTTTTTAAAAATAAATGTAGAAGTGTATTCGGTACATTTTGATATGTCAGAAATATTAACATGCTACCTAACAGGAAGTCAGGCATTTAGAAAATAACCAGATAGAAGAAGACCTACCCAAAATGGCCAAAATCACCGCCAAAAATCACATGAATAAAATGCTATATCCTTTGCTGTTAGGAGAGGTATTATATATATATAATTCTATATATATAAAATTCTAAAGGCTAGATTTTCTTAAGTAGTAGGTTAAGCTCAGCAAATGACAAAAAGGGTTTTAGGCAAAGCCTGAGGGGATTAAGTAAAGGATTGTGGTCTTTTTCCTAAAAACAAATAGGAGGTAAAGAAAAGTTTTACTGCTAGAGATAAGTGTGTGGGCACTTAAGTGCCTACAGACTTATGTGTTAGGAGAGTATGTTGCTTATCAAATTTTCCTTTTGAAAAACATTGTTTTAACTACAATGTGAAGAATGAATTGTGTTGGGGAAAAAAATAATTAAAAAAAAAAGAAAGGATGTAGGAAGGCCAATTTGTTGAAATAAGGGCAAACCTATATCAGGTAAGTGGTGGAGGAGGTGGGAAGTGGAGGGAGTATATATATATATATATATATATATATATATATATATATATATTATATATAATAACTATATATATTTATATATATATAAAATTTCAGCTTTATTGACAATACATAACTGATAAATTTATTTATCATTTATCATTTATTTATCATATAACTGGCAAATAAAACTGTAAGATATTTAAAGTATACATTGTGGTGACTTGATATGTGTATATGTTGTGAGAGTTGAGAATAATTTGAAGGTTAATTTTACATGACTTGGTGATATTTTGAGGATGGAGAATCAGGGAGAATTATCAGGGATGGTTTTCCAAAATATGTAATGGATTCAAGAATACATTTCCAGTCCTGTCTTTCCTTGGGGAATAACTCCAGACATCTGAAGCACCTATGCAATAGATGACATGAACCTTGAAGGCTGGACTCCATCTTTTCCTCACCAGGGTAGTTCTCCCAGGGTGGAACATAGCACCAAGCACAAATTATCTGCCAAATGAATACTGACCCACATTTACTTTCAGGAACTAGCAGAGAGGGCTGGTAAATAAACCATTTGCTTCCTTAAATGCTTGTCTCAGGGTGAAGGCAAGAAAGGACTGGCTTTGTCTGTACAAAAGTGGGCTCAGCATTCTTGTTGTGGATGTGCCAGAAACTCCTTAGGCACTGGTCTAGAATGGTATGGAGATATCCAGGGATTTGCATCGGTTTTCCCCCAACCACAGTTAATTCCCTCAATCTGAAGATAGCTGAGTATGTCCGGGTATTCTTCTTTCTAGCCAGAGGAGAAGCTCACTAAACATCAGGGTATCGCGTCAATAGCCTCCTGAATAAAAGCGAAAATAATGTGCGTTGTACTCCTATGAAGACATGCCATGAAGAATCTCCCTAAAAGATAACTCATGGCTGTTACATTTTATTATATTACATGCCAATTAAATAGATACAAGTTTCCAATGACAAGATATTCAGTAGTGATACGATAAACCTTTTCCTTAACATCCTGAAAACAACCCAGAGTTGTTCATTTTCATTTAGTTGCAATAGACTGACATATTGTTATAAATTTAGAAAACATACCATCTCTAATTCTTAACAAAGTGACAGCAACTTGACAAGCGAAAAAGTTATCTCAGCCTTGAATTCACTGGCACAGAAAGCCCACATATACCACTGTTCTTTCCACAGCACAAGTGGATGGTTTTTATGTTTACTGCAAGATTAATGCTGCTTCAATTGCTCAGTGATGATAGCTATGAGGCTGCTGAGTAAATAATCTGCATTCACTAAAGGAAGTAAGAACTTGTATTTTAGCCACCGATCCCTAAAATAACTAATGCTATTTAAGTGTTTATTGTTATAAAGATAAAATAATATGCCATACAGCTTTGTAAAATATACATGACAGGTTTCATGGGCAAATTACAACCAAATGGGCACATTTTATAGTTTCTCAGGAATTAGAAGAACATAAAAAATAATCAAGAATGTTTACCCAGTGGGAAAAAGGCATTTTCAATTTAGTTTTTTCTAATGGCTACCATACCTGACCCCCTCCTTCCCCTCCTCAGTGCTGATGACTTAGACATGAAAGCTCATACACTTCCATTTGCTGAAAAACTGTTGGGCACCTCATATGAACTGAGTTGTTTGAATCATGACAGATCTGTTTCTTTGGTAACAGCAGCTAGGTCACACAATAAAGCCAATCTCTCCAGCCCCACTACCAACCGTGACCTTGCTTCATCCCTCAGCCCTCCTCAGCCCTCCGTGGGTAATTTTCAGGTGACTCTTAGGTATATGCCCTCCTCCCAAAGCCTAATCTATTTTCCTGAAACATAGTTCAGTAGGATTCTAGTAAAAACAAAAAACAAAAAACAAAACAGAACAACAACAAAAACTTCCCTGGGATGTCAGTTTTCCTGGTGTGTTTTAATATGATAGAGATTAAGAACATTCTAGCTATATAATCATAGTTTTGAAATGTCTATCTCTTCAGTTGTAAGAGAAAAAAAATTGCAGCTGAAGATGTAAGGCTAAGTTGGCTCACCCTTTCCTCCTTCACTGCCAGACATAATTTCTTTCTTCATATTTTGAATCCATTTCCTGGCAGGGAGGATAATATTTATCTTAATACTTATATTCCACCCCCATCAAGGAGCCTACTGTTTGTTCAGACATACAGTGACACATTTCTGATCATTTAACTTCTAGTTATTCTATTCAGCCCACAGCAGAGTTCATCAGGGGTACTGGGGACTCAGGATTCCTACTGTGTTAATGAGAAGAACTGTTTCTTTCTGGGTTGGTCTTCAAAAGGTAGATATTAAATGGAAAATTTCTCACTAAAATTATTTATAAATTATAGAACATGAGATAATTCTGAGAGGAACTGGCCCATTCTGATAAAATATGTAATACTAGACTAGACCCTAGAACAGAGTCAACTAAAATAGATTTTACCACTGATTTTAAGAAAATAGCTATGCAGATCAACTCAAGTCAAAGTCACACTTTTTGGTAGCTATTCTGACGTGCTTAACTGTTTTCAGTGACAAAGTCTATACAGACATTACCTCATTTATTTACCAAAGTTCAGATATTGCAACTGATCGATCACAGTTAAGTGTTCACATGGTGTTTTATAGAGGCCTTTTGTTTTAAATGTAATGAATGAGATGGATTCTTACTTTTACTCTCTTAATAGTTTTTTAGGTTCTAATTATTATAGCCATACTTTATGGCATAGATTGGTAGTTCCTTAATTTCCCAATAATCCTGTTTGAGAAGAGATCTGACATTTTTCTATGCAAACTCAAGTTGAAATTATGGGTGCTCACTTGGTCCACCTCAATGTTGAGGGTGTTGGTCTAACCAAGCACATATTACTGTGCTCCTTAGTTTTCTTACAGAGAGGTAGATCATTGTCAAATCATTGTCAAAATATAAAACTCTCCTTAATCAGCCACCCAGTTTTGCTTTACTCTCTCCTTATCAGGAATCTCAACCTCAAATTGATGGATAAAAATCTATCACAACTTGACTAGACAAGCAATAAGTATGGATAATTAGCTGAAATAATGCAATCTCATCCATTCCTTCACATAACATAAAAATAATCCTTTGATTATCTAGAAGGATCAAAGACTAGGATACCAGGACTATTTTCTGTTGTTTGCTAGTAAACAAGTCTTACTGAATTGTCTTTACACATAATTCCCCAGGTTATACTGAGGGACTTTAATAAGCAGCAGTCCTATTAAGCTGGAGAGAGTTAAACACACATATGATGCCGAGGGTATTCTTTACAATATGACAGTGTCTTTATTTCTGAAGAACTATGGGAGAAATATTTTCCCCCTGGTTTCAGTCTCAGGAATAGATATGATTTTTTCAAAGAACAGATTTATTTCTATATTATAGACATTGTGCACAGGGTTGCTCTTTCTCACTTCCAGAGGGGTTAGGAGATTTAGAGTTAAAACTGGTCTACCTGAAACAGAGACATAGAAGCTCATGGCCTGGGCTGTGTGTTCCAAACTCACTGTTCCATCATCACAACGTTTTATCTCATCATAGAGAACATTTCTCTGTAAATTAATCTTATGTCCCTTTAAAGCAAGGTTATAATAAACGGGAATGAATAAATATTGTAAATCCAATCTTTCAAAAAATACACAGTGAACAAAAGAGATGATCTCCAACATGTCAAGAGACATCCAAACAAATCAGTCTACATTGCCCACCATAGTCTATGAGAAATGTTAAAGTTACCTGCAGTTACGATAAACCAAAAACAAACTCATAAAAGTGAGCTTCTGAGAGAGTATGGCGTAAAATCTTTAATTTGGTGAACACTAACCTGAAGAAAGGAATTAAGAAAGAAGAGATGGAGAAGGGTATGGAAGGACAGAGTGCCTTTAGTATTTTATTTCTCTTTCAGGTAAATCACTTTAATTAAAATATTCATTCCATGACAAACCTGAATGAATATATCTCCTGAAGACATAGAATACACTCACATGTGTTTATATAAAGCACATTATTATATTATCTGCAGAAAATTATATTCACAATTAGCAAACATTAAGTGGCAGTACTATTTGTTCAACTTAGCAAGCATGTTGAACACCTCTCAGATTCTACGCATGAAACGTTGTTTAACACTTGAGGGCTCCAAGACCAGTTCCTCGAAAGTCTTAAAATATAACGGTGGGAACATGCATGTGAACAGAAGGAAATATGTTGAGAAGAATAAGTTGCTAAGGGAGCACAATTGGGCGAGTAATGAAATTTGCTGGAGATCAGAGTAGCCAGGCCTAACAGCATGAATAGAATTTTGGCAAACATGAATGTACTAAGAGCCTTCGAGGTACAGGGAAATGATCGATGTACAGAGATTAAATAGGTGATATATTCAGGGTGAGTGTGACTACTGCTTGGGTGCATGTGTTTGCAGATGGAGTCAGGAAGGCAGTGTGGCAAAGCATGTTGAAGCAGGATGCAGAGATGGTCAGCTGGTCCCAACAGCGGGAACCCAGAAGGTAGCAGGGTTCATTTGGCAGGCACCATAGAGCTGAGTATTTTTTAACAGAGAAAGTAAGAGGAAATGGTTCACATTCTAAAGCACAATCTTTGTCAAGGGAGGTTAGTGGTGGGGGACAAAGAGCAAGAAAAGTTAGAAAGTTGCCATATTCTTTTTAATGCAAGACGACAGTCAGATATAATTGGATACAACTCCTGGGGAGAAAATGGAAGAGATGAGTTACCAACACAATGGAAGAATGTTCCACAGGTTTAGGAAGTATTCATTTTATTTAAGGGGAAAATGTGGTAAAAGTATGTCTCAAGTTTCTAGTTTCTTAGTTCTTTGGTGAACAGTGCTGGTTGGGCGGGGATGGGTATTAACCAAATATAAGAGGTAAAGGAAGACATAAGGAAAGCTCAAGATTTGAAATATGGTTTTGAGTGTCAATCATATGCAAGTAAATGTAGGAATCATGTGAACAGATGAGATGACCCAGGGAAGAATTAACTGTGAGAGGAGTACGGGAAATAACCATACTTAAGCGATTTTTCATGATGAAATAATTTCCTTTAGAAACTCTAATTTGTTGTATATGTATTTTACTCATTATATCATGTGGAATATTTTTCCATGCTGTGTCTGTATATCAAGTAATCTGTTGGCAAATTCTTCAAGTATTTTTTTCATAGAATAGTATCTTTGCTTATCCTATTACATCACAAAAAAAATGTGATGGGTAATTACAGTTTTTAAGAGTTGTGGACTTTAGATTGTTGCAGACATAGGTAAAAGTATATGTGAATGTTTACCTTGCAGGGAGGGGCATATGAGAAAACAACACAAACTTGGAGAGAAAAGATGAAGTAAAACAAAATAAGTGAGAAATAGTCCCCAAGAAAATTACTTAAATAAACAGTATAAAATTACTCAAATTGTAAATTAGCCAAGGAAAAAGAAAGAGAAAAAACACTTAATGTTAACTTAAGTTATTGGTAACTTAACTGTTTTTTTAATCATTCCAAAAGAAAAAAGATGCTATTATTAGCTCTTGCTTTAAGCCATGCAATCATCTAAAGAAGATGTCAATGTTTCAAACACTTCCATTTATCTATATTCAGATCTCTATTCATGTACTAATCCCACGTGAAGCATCTGAAAGGAGATTAAAAAGGGCCAGTCAAGTCAATGTAGGAGTACAAGACATCACTGGGCAACTTAAACAGAACTAAGCTCAAAGCAAAAACCATATAAGGGAATCATTCAGAGTTTAGAGAAACAAACAGAAAGCATCTCCACTTTTTATTGTGTTTCTAGGAATTTGAAAATTGAAGGTACAATCACCGTTATTAAAAAATGATAATAGTTTTCTATATATATTTGAAATAAGAGGCCTACATTTCAATATACACATAGTCAAGTCTCTAGTATTACTACGTGTAATTTATATGTATATGATACCTCCCATACCTGGAGTGTTGAGTATTAAGTGATTTAATGTGTACATCATGCTTAAAGTAGATTTGTCATATAGGGGATACTTAATATTTACTGACTACGACACCGCATGAGGTAAAAAACAAATCAAAACTATATTCTGCATTCTTTATTATAAGTAATGGCTCTGAAATATTTTAAGTCCACCTACCATTTCAATGGGTTGAATCACCTAGTTGACAATGCACCTAGCAGACACACAAACATACCAGTGCTTACGCGCATGCACGTCCTACAACATAGCTTGTGGTAAAAATGGCACCCCCTTGTAAGAAGAAATCATATTTTTCAATCACTACAACTAAATCCTTTTCAACGAGAAAATAGGAAATAAGGTATTATATAATTGATAATATAAAAGCCCATCACTACGATTTCTTGAAGGATACACTGGCCACCATGGTCTACAGAGAGGACTCTGAGAGTTGCTGACAAAAACACCTAAGACATTCAGATTCACTGTTCAACTGTTCTGTTAATTCAGACATGGATCAAGTCATTGAAACTAGAGAGTTGAGAAAACAGGATCACCAGAGCAGGGTATGACAAGAATATTCCTTCCACAGGCATGCCTTTGACAGTGAGCTTTTTCTATAGCTGTCGTAACACGTATTCACCACTACAATAGCACGTATCAATCTTGCCTTGAAAGTAAGGTTGAGTAAACTTCATTCCTGGCATGTCCTTGACACCTAGATGGTGAAGTTCCTATAAAAGCATAATTGATAAGACTGTAACTTGGGGGTGATTTTGCTCAACAGATATCTTATTCCCTTTGAGCATTTCTTCTTTCTGAATTATCCAAAAGGTACCTTTTCCAATAACCGGTAATCTCTTTCTTAAGTAATCCTAACTTCTGTAAGTCTGGGGCCTTATGACTTCTAGAACATATTTTGCCATTATAATTTGTTTCAAATTCCAGAAGCCATGAAGGAAATTTTCTGCTTTATAGGATTGTTCTACATCAAGGCACAGTCAATGTGGGAGTTGTTGTCATCTAAACCTATTTAATTAGATCCCTATAGGCTCCATATTGCATCGATTTGTTTTCAATAATAAAAAACTCTCATTACTAAAGGTAAGAAAGTGTATTACAAATCTTTTTTTTTTTTTTATCTCCCATTCCTTTCCTTTGTTGGGGTGGGGGGGAGTGAAGAATAATCTTCCTAAAAGATTTTATTAGGATGTAAGACTGACAGAACTCTCCAGCAGCCTGAGGAACCAGTCATTATAAAAATGGCTTCAGATCCCAATCTGTGTGGGAGATGATATGATCACTTTCAATTACTTCATTATGAAAAAAAGTCATTAACTGAATTTACCTGATATTGCTAATATCTCTGCAAAATTCATAAACATGATAATTCAATTTTCAAAACCTAGATGAAGATGATCCATAGAAAGCTGACTCTGAATGTTACTTAAAGCAATCTCTCTTTGCTTGGAATGACCATGCACAGACTTCACTGATACGTGATCAGCAGACTCAAACTCTGGAATAGATCAGACCAGAAATGGGATCCAGCCAGCCTGCTCCAAATAAGAAGAAGAGCATGTATTGAACTAAGCAAAGAAGTGTAAATAAGATGACGTACATTGTGATTTGGGCAGAACTTTCCTCACAACCCTGAGATCATGACCTGAGCTGAAATCAAGAGTCAGATGTTTAACCAACTGAGACATCCAGGGGCCCCGGCTGAGAACTTTGAGAGAATATGTGGGAAATGTTTTGAGAGATGTGGGTTCCTCAGATTTGGTATCTAATTTTCTCCCAGCACATTGAGAAAAGAAGTTTCACTGAAGTAATCAAATGGAGGCATTTCCATCAATCCACATCACTGTATTTTTCAGAGGATGGAGAGGGAATCCTGAGAAGTCCTTGCAGCCTTGTGAGAACTACATGATGATAAAGGGAGGGGGGGCCAAACAATAGGAAACCCAACCCCTTTTTAAAGGGGTCTGGACAGCATTCATAATGGCAGTGAATGAATACATAGAACTGTCCTTCTCTAAGAAGGACATTAAATAATACTGGAGGCAAGAGAAGGCTAAATATGACTACCAGAATACTTACCCAGCCCCTTCCCTTTATGGTAGGCTTAAAATGGCCATAAACTCTTACTTCTGAGTTGGCCATATCACTTGCTTTAGACAGTGGTGCATTAGTAAATTGACACAAGCAGTTATTGGGTATATCATTGATATACTGGAGCTGCTCTTTTGAAACCTATGAACCATGTAAAAAAGACTTCCAGAGACAGGTGGGCCAATTGCTTCTGTTTCAAAAGCCAAAAGCCTGCTAAACTTCAGACCTGTGAATGAGCATATTCCACATTATCTAGCCATAAGCTACTCTGCCACATAACCACAGACGCACGAGTCAGTGAAAATCAGTTAAGCTGGCCTAGACAACAATAACCGCCCAACTGAAACATAGAATTTAGAAGTTCATTAGAATGGCTTCCATGCTAATGTCCTGCAACCAAAAATGGGAGAAGAGGACTGAGGTGTACCTATATGACAGGTACACGACTGGCACTGTAAAATGTATGATCTCTTTTAGTAGCCACAAAACTCTGCAAGAACTCTTCTTCTTATAGATGTATGAATAGGCTCAGAGAAGCTGCATGACTGTTTTAGTAAGATACGACCTTGCTATTAGCCTAAAACTTCTAACCTCACTGAAAGAGACGGAGCATACACACTACAATATAAGAAAGGAGGAGGCGGGGCTCCTAAGGATTTCAGAAAGAAAAAAGATAACAAATTAGTCAAGAGGGGGAGGATTACAAAAGTAATACTTTATTAACAGGACGGATTTTGAATTATGCTTTGAAAAACAGAAAGAAATCTAATGGTGGAAATGGGAAGAAAATCACCTTCTTGTGTTTTCATATCATATAAATATATTTTAATATAGAGAATTTTCAGATATAGAAAATAGAAAGTAGGGAAAATAAACTTCTTGGTCACCTTCTAAATAGAGTTATGAATAACTTTTGGTCAACATACATAGTGTACTATGTGCAGGGTATTCAGAGAGGTATGTGAACAATCTAGAAAAATAGCAGCAGGTAGTTTTGTTTGACTGACAAAGAAGACACCCAAAGGGCAGTGGTGACATCTAGTCTTTAATAGGCTAAAATATGGACATTAAGTGCCAGGCTACTGAATGGTGAACAGATTGAGTGGATTTAGATGGCTAGAGATTGAGGTATGATTTTATAATGACTCAGAAATAAAGTTAATCCTGGGATAGAAATTTATTCATTGTTCAGCAATCATGCTTATTTTGACCTGTTGGGACAAGTACTGAAGAGGTCTCAAAGTAATATATGAAGGACACTTAAAGGACTTTAAGTGAAACAGAACACACTAACATTGGTATTTTTATACTTTTTCTATCATTTCTAGAGTAAGTGGTGTGGGGAGAGTAAGCTGACTCAGAATCAGTCTGCCATCTTAAAACTGAAGTCTCTTTATACCTATGAGTACATGACTCATCCACTGAAAAACCCAATTGCTTGGAGATTACACACACACACACACACACACACACACACACACACACACACACATCATTGTTCCTTTAAAACAGTAGCTTTCAAGGCTCATTCTGAGCAGTCCAGCACTACTTAGTATCCCTGATGCACCTAATAGGTGCGTAATAGGACTACACCTATGTGCAGACATCACATGGGCAGGAACATCTTTCTGGCCACACCAAGCCATGGCCATAAGCAATATGGGAGATAACTCTGTCACCATCTGGATGACCCCTACAGATGCCTCTCTGCAGAGCTCCAGGGACAATTATAAGAACAAAGAGTATTCTAAGAGAGGGGCTTTGAGGCAAGGTGAGATTAAAGGAGAAAGCTTCAACCCCCACACTGTAGTCAACAATCTTGTCCACCAAGTGCATTCTCAGTTATGTAAATGAGTATTAATACAGATTAGGTGCTCATGGCACATAATTTTTAATATGATTGCTCGTTTAAAAAATCCTTTGAAAGAGGATTTTATTTTAAAGAAAATATTGATTATGATTTACAGTTGAGTCTGATACTTGAGGTAGGATTAAGAATAAATAAAAATATTTTATGGGGGAATCCTTAAAAAAAACAGTAGCTTTCAATTTGTTAAATCCTGCTTTATCAAAAGAATTCCATTTCCCCCTACTATAACATATTAAACTCCCAGAATAAAGACAGATGTTCTCCTAAATTTAAGACTCAAAGAGGAAAACAGCAAACAAAAATCTTATTTGGTAATCGCCCATACTTTAGTTTTGGTAAGCTGGGGGTTAAATGTAGAAGATGCTACTCTGCTTATCTTCAGGAAGATTTTTATTTTAATCCACACAGATTTCCCCCTGGAGAATTTGGTGTGAAGTCCTAAATCCAAATTTCTCAGAGAAAGCACTGGTTTTGAATGGCAGAAATATCATAAGCCTTACAGCCATCTGGTTTCGCATCATCTTCCTTTGGACACATCCCCAAAATGGGATTTTATTTATATTCCAGATACAATTTGGAATGTGGTTTCCTAGGCTCGGGCAGGGATGGTGAGGTAGCCAATGACATCTGAAGTTAGAGGAAAGAATAGTCCACTCACTTCCCAGAGAGAGAAAGTCTCCACTTGCAGGGGAAGCACGTGAGCAGGGTATTATACATGGATGAAAAGTGGGCAACAAAAAAACTCGGGAAAAAGAGCTCCACTTGACACAGGTCTAGGCCCATCCTAGACTTTTTATTGCCACCTTCAGGACAGCATCGGAATACAGAAATGCGGCAGGACAGATGCAGATCTGTGAAGACATCTTCATTTCTCATGTGGAACAGGGACAGATGGAAGTAAAGAATGTGCCTTGGCTACATGCTACCCTTTGGGAAAACATCTGGGCTGTTACATTGTTTTGGAGAATTGAAGGCAAGAATTCCAAGCTCTCCCACCCTGCTTAAGAGTTCTGTCATTCTTAGACTACTCTGTCACTGAGAAAGCTAAAAACATATTTGAAAGTCTCAACAAAATTAAAGGAATATGAGTGTATATGTTTAGTTTCTTATGCTGTATTCAACTTCACTACACGTAGAACATATGTCACAACTAAGTTGGGCCATGTTTGGTTACTCACTACGGGTCAAAATTGAAATTCTGTTGCAAAACATCCAAAATAAACATAAGCATAAATGTTTTTCTAACATTCTGTGGCTGAATGTGTGATATATGCTAACCAAAAAATAAAATAAAATAAAACAAAAAACAAAACACACACACACACAAAACAAAACAAAACAAAAAACAAAAAAAAATACGGGTGACCAACTAACAGATTCTAATCCTCAGAAATCAGTTAAACAATATAAAAAAGATATTTCAAGGCCACCAAAATCAACTGCATTAAAGTCAGAGACGAGCCAGAAAACACTAATTATGTCTGTATGTATATGTGTGTGTATTTTATATTTCTATTAGGATGAATATGCATTTAATTATTAACATAATCATGCATTTTCTTCCTTCATAAGAAACCACACTTTCATCTACACAAGGGTCTGCTACATTGGAGACTGCTTTCATTATGCACTCAGTTACACGTCCTGCTTCTGGTTTAGAAGGTAGGAATTCAGTTTTGATATGTACAAATATGTAAGGGTCCAAGCTTGAGGAATCTGAGATTAAACCATTTAGATTGGGAAGGAGGGTGAAGGACAGTGTAGGTGACAGAACGGAACCTACGTCTGCGGCTGACCATACAAAGGTAATCAGCCGAATGAATGAGGAAGACAGGCAACCAAACGTCCCAAGCTGACATTTACCATCTCTCCATGCTCATGTACTTTTAAATTCTTACATTAAAGAAAATAATATATTGGTCGTTCCATACCTGCAAAGTGTATAGCAGAAGTTGATGATGATCAGGAAGTGGTTAGTGGGGTAGGAAAGGAGGGGCGGCAAAAGGAAGGGGTACCCACAAGGGAGGGAGACAACGGTGAACAGGAAGTGGACAGAGCAATGCAGTTTGGTTGTGTCAACTGAGGTACAGGGAATGTACTGAAGATTTCTACCTTGATATTATTGAGGGGCTCTAGGTAAGAAGGGTCATTATTCATGAGAGAGAACTTACTATAGTGAAAAAGAAAGTAAACATCACTGTCCCCTTACTTATGTTTACTATCATTTCTTTTATGCGGCCATTTTAAATTTAGGAAACACTACAGTTTAAGTGTAGTTCCTGGGGGAAAAAAAAGATCAATGTAACTAATGTATTTCTGCCACAGTAAATAAGCGAGCCTTTGTCTCTTTTCCCAATTTTGAAATAATGGAAATGTGTTTAAGACAATGTTAAAAATGACAGGGAGACAGACAGCGTGAGGGAGCAAATAGGTCACTCTTTCTTACTGAAGTTTGACTGTTTTGAACTTTAACCACTAAATACTCATCATTTTCCCAGGACCAGTAATCAGCTATTTCCTTTCACAAATGGAGACAACTTATGGATGCCTCCCCTTCCCCCTTGTATCTTCTCTCCCGTTTTTCATTCAGCCTTGCCATGAGGAATAAACGTGAGCTGAATCGCATGTACTATTTCCCTGCAAGGGCTTCACTGCAAAGTAGCCGTGACATATTCTCTTCTGCTTTTCCTCCCGGTCAGGTGTGTCCTGGCACATGGGAGTCTCACAGAGCCAAGCCACAGTCCTGTGTCAGGTTGTCCCTCAGGCACCTCCCAGAGAGCTTGAAGAGTCTGCACATCTTCAGGCCTGCTCTGATGGAGAACCCAAAAATGGCCTCTCAAATCGTGTCAGATTTTCATCTCTCTGAAGGGCACAGTGAAATAGTTTTCATGACAGGCCAGAAGTAGCTTGAATCTTTCAAATCAGGTAGTTTGGGCTTTTGCACAGACCTTTCATCTAATCAAAAACACGTATTATTTTTGCTGTTGTCATTGTCCATTTGCTCTGGAGTGAGAGCTCAAAATAATTTTGTTATCAAAATAGAGTGAACTTCATTTATGACACGTTTTTATCTTACATATAATCATTACGTTGCTTACATGTGGTGATGAACTGAAATAAAATGGCAGATAGACACAAGGTAATGCTTGGAATTTAAGAAAATAAATAAGTAAGAAAAGGTTCAAGACATGGTCTTTAATGATTTAGTAATAATATTCATAAAAGGTACAGCTGTTTTCAAAATCAGAAAGATAGGCCTGGGGTTATAAACAATCTAGTAATTACTTAAGCTTTGCTTTTTTCTATTAGTTTTAAGTGAAATTGTTTTTATTATCATTCAAGTGATATGATTAATCCCTAATTAATTTTCTTAAAACAAGAAAAGATATGAGGAAAACACAATAATTCAAATGTTCATATTCTATCACTTACAATCAAATTATTTAACACTTGGTTTGTCTCTTTATGACTTGTTTAGGGGCAAAAACTACAAGATCTGGTTAGGGCTAGATTTATGCTTATTTTATTTGAATAGGGAAAAGACAATTTATCATCCTTAAGTACCATAGATTGTGGATATCCACAAGGAGGGCAATGTAAGACTTTCCAGTTATCAAGGACAGAAAGCCTAACAGATTCACTCTTCCATTTCCATACACAAAACCAGGCTTGAGATGGTCCCCATGCCTGTTTCAGGCACAGCTGTAAGAAAAGTGCTATGAAGTTGGCCTGCAAAGAAATCCCTCCACCACATTTCAAACTAACACCTCTACTGCCCATCAGTTCAGCTCTCACAGCTTTAATTTACAAGCCCCATGAGAAGTCAGCTTCAAAAAAATACCATTTTGACTTTCCAAAGTGCATTTGCAATGTAAATGGAAAGCTTCATAAGGTGTTTATCTACCTAGAGCAATTAACATGAATTTGTAGAATAGTATTTATTGACAACCTTTCTGTATCTCCAACAAAATAATAGTGCATTGATTGCATCTCTTTAATATCATTAACAGGAAATTCTTAGGAAAATCTATGTGCAGTAAGCAAGCACCAGAGCTGAATGTCAAGGGAGTAAACTCAAACTTGACACTGCCTCTCCCTTCAGTGGTGGAAAGACTAGGTTTTAAGCATGCATCAATTTGCATAACCTTAAAAAGAGTTGTCCTTCTGCTTTCTGAGGATTTAATACAGATTGCGCTGATTTTATAATCTCTCAATTCAGCAAGTTATCATCTGTACGTGTAGATAAACCAAGTTTAAAAGATGAGATGGATTTTTAAACTCCAAGTAAATCATGTATTTGTATATAACAGAGTTTAAAAACTTTGCTGATAAAACCAAATGCAAAATGGGGTAAGGGAGAAAACAAACAGGTAAGGGAGAAAACAAACTAGGTAATTTAGGTAGGGGCAATTTAGATGGATGGTGGTCAACTTAAATATACACACACACATACACATGCATATACATACATACACAAACACACACTCAGAGCCACAGAGGCTCTTTCATACTGAGAGTAATCAACATATAATAATTAAATTGCACAAAATATACATATGTATTGACGAGTGTCTAAGACTGGAAAAGGGCTGAATAAAGTTATTCAATCAATTGTTGTCAAATAATGAGGCAATGCTAAGCATGAGTAAACTTTTGAGTTACTCCTCCCCTCAAACCATCAAAGAAGCAATACCCTTCAAAGACTTTAAGATAAGCACTGGTTTCTCAGAGTGATGTACTTTTTATGCTATGCCTATAAAAATAGCATAAAATATTCTTTAAAACAGGGTTATCCAGTGCTTAAGAAGGAGATCTCTACTGGTAAATGGATCTGTCTTTTCTGTTTACCATTGATAGGCTGGATTCAGATGATAAATTTTTCAAGGCTCTTTGGCCCAAGTGCAAATAAAGATGCAAAACTTCTTATGCTCTATAGTCATGGGGATACATGGATTCAAATTTTAAGAGTTTATTACTTTTATGAAGTCTTTAGGAAGGAATCCTTAGTTTTCTTCAGCCCAGAATTAGAAAGCAGTGTTGGCAGTGCTGTAAATGGGAAGGGTGATAGTCGAAATGTCTAAGTACATATATTCTAATAATCAAATGTTTCCAATGCCCAACCTGGATGCTTGGTCACAATACTACCGCTTTAAAAGCTGGGCAATGATGGGGGGTAAACAGAAGGGGGAATGAACCACGAGAGACTATGGACTCTGGGAAGCAAACTGAGGGCTTCGGGCGGGGGGCGGGGGAGGAATCGGGACAGGCCGGTGATGGGTATTAAGGAGGGCACGTATTGCATGGAGCACTGGGTGTTATACGCAAACAATGAATCATGGAACTTTACATCAAAAACTAGGGATGTACTGTATGGTGACTAACATAACATAATAAAAAATTTTAAAAAAGAAAAGCTGTGCTTTCTGAAAAACTACACGAGTTGGGGCACTAAAAGGCTGATACAACCAGAGTTTGAAGTTAGCACATTCTCCTGAAGGACCTACCATTGAACTATAAAATCATGAATAACCCACACCAAAGAGATGGAAACAAAGTTAATTTATACATTTGAAGCAAGAGGATATTCCAGATGGGGCTAGATACCCAAGCTGGTGACAGTGGCAGAGAGCTCTGGATTTGCCCATTTTAGTTAAGTAGTAATTTCCTATAGGCATCAATCAATTACAGGTTGATAAAATTGAGAAAAATTACAGGTTGATAAAATAAAAGTTAAAAGCACTGGTGACTAACATAATATAATAAAAAACATTAAAGGAAAGTTAAAAGCACTGGGGGGGCTCATTATCTGGGCTATCAATTCTCATTCCTCTATTTACTTAGTTTATCCAAACTTTAAGCTAAATCTGTACTCTAAAGATTTTACATAATGGTACTACCTATATTATTCCTTGTACTTTTTTTCTGTAAGTTTTACATTTTAAATGTTCTGTGAAACCTTATCCCAAGGCTGTGTCTTGATTTTTCTTTTTTCTCTTTTCTTTGTATTTAAGCAGTATTTCCTAACCGAAATCAGATCCTTTCCTCCTATGCTTTTCTTCAGAATTGTATGGTTTTATGCTTTTTAACATTTGGGGCTGTAAGTTAATTTTTCTGTTTGATGTAAGGTATGAGTCAAGTTCATGTTTCTGTTGTTTGTTTTGTTAAGATTTATTTATTTGAGAGAGAGAGAGAGCAAGTGTGCAGGAGGGAGGAGCAGAGGGAGAGGGAGAGAGAATCTTATACAGACTCTATGCTGATGGTGGAGCCTGATACGAGGCTCAATCCCACAACCCTGCGATCACAACCTGAGCAGAAACAAAGAGTCGGATGCTTAACCAACTGAGCCACCCAGGTGCCCCTGTTTTGTTGTTTTTAATATGGATACTCACCTTTTCTAGTGCCATTTGTTGAAAAGACAGATGCGTGGATGAACTGATGTATCTATCCACAGAATACTATTCAGCAATAAAAGGAATGAACTACTGATACATATCACAACATGAATGTCTTGGAATAATTATGCTTAGTGTACACCAGGCAAAAAGTGCACATATGCTATGATCCCATCTCTATAAAATTCTAAATTAAAAACTGATCTGTGGTGACAGAAAGATCAGTGTTTGCCTGGAGAGTGCTAGGGGCAAGCTAGGGGAGCAAGGGCCAAAATGGAGGGATTACAAATGTGGCAAAGCTTTCACAGGTGTACACATGTCAAAACTTCACAAACTACGTTTTAAATATGTGTAAGCTTATCATATATCAATGATACCTCAAAGATACATGTGCACACACACAGTTATGTACACACACTTATATGAAACATTAGTGTTTCAACAGATTCTTTAACCGTTAACATTCACAATCGAGTCCTGTCACATTGTTCAGTCACACTGTCACATCTTCTTTATGCACATGAATGGTTAGATGTGATTAGTTGTTTTGTGTGGTTGCTTACTGGGTAAAAAAAACTGAAGGAGTAATAAAAAAATCTGAACAATCTAAGCAATATAAGTATTTATTACCCAATTATATGCATACTTATTTTCCCCATACTCTAGTTAGACTATAAGTGTTTAAGGTTCAGAGAAATCATGAGATTAGCAAAATATAACAACTGGTTAAATGAAAACCTTTGGCAAAATTGGTCTCCAAGAAAGGGGATCCCTCCTACATTGTTGGTGGGAATGCAAGTTGGTACAGCCACTCTGGAAAACAGTGTGGAGGTCCCTTAAAAAGTTAAAAATTGAGCTACCCTATGATCCAGCCATTGCACTACTGGGTGTTTACCCCAAAGATACAGACGTAGTGAAGAGAAGGGCCATATGCACCCCAATGTTCATAGCAGCAATGTCCACAATAGCTAAATTGTGGAAGGAGCCGAGATGCCCTTCAACAGATGACTGGATTAAGAAGTTGTGGTCCATATATACAATGGAATATTACTCAGCTATCAGAAAGAACGCGTTCTCAATATTTGCTACAACATGGACGGCACTGGAGGAGATAATGCTAAGTGAAATAAGTCAAGCAGAGAAAGACAACTATCATATGATTTCTCTCATCTATGGAACATAAGAACTAGGATGATCGGTAGGGGAAGAAAGGGATAAAGAAAGGGGGGGTAATCAGAAGGGGGAATGAAACATGAGAGACTATGGACTATGAGAAACAAACTGAGGGCCTCAGATGGGAGGGGGTGGGGGAGTGGGATAGACCAGTGATGGGTAGTAAGGAGGGCACATATTGCATGGTGCACTAGGTGTTATACGCAACTGATGAATCATCGAACTTTATATTGGAAACCAGGGATGTACTGTATGGTGACTAACATAATATAATAAAAAATCATTTAAAAAAATTGGTTTCCAAAAGTATAATAGATTCTTCACTGAGAAATGCCCTCCAACAAAGATAATTATGAAGCTAGCTGTAAAGACAGAAATAAAAAAAAGTCGATCTAAGGGGGAAAGATCAGAATGTGGCTGGGAGGTCTGCTCCCCAGTGGAAGAGCTTTGAGCTAAACACAGTGGCTTGGAGCACAAGAAACTGTGGTGACATGAACATGGAGGAATTTGGGGGAGAACAGAGTCTAGGAGGATGTAAGAGCTTGCATGGTGTGATAGGACAGCTCTTCATACATGCATATTTATCCTGAGGTTACAGGGCTTTCTGTGATCACTCAACTGCTATTTTAACATATCACTATTTCCTAGAAAAGAAATTTTATATACCACAGTTTTTGTGTGAGAACCACATTCGGTTGCCTAAGTAATAAGCTATTAATTCACTACCCATAAAAAGAATGAGATTCATTTTCTCATCAAATATTAAGTGCAGCATATTGCATTAGACTTGAATTTGAAATGTAATTCCTAAGCATGGGTACTGTTCCAGGAAGCACTCTCCTCTCATATTTTTCTCCCCTTGACATGTTATATTTTAAATCTACATTGCCACCACATAGGAAATACAAATAATGTTTTAAACACACTGGGGATACTATGATTGACCTTAGAAAAATTCTATAAATAAGAGTACATTAAACTATTTAGTCATCACGAGTAAGAAGAAAAGAAAACATACAGAATATCCAGTTTCTATGCTCTGTTTTGTTTTCTTTCTCTCCTTCCTTTAAAACTGCTGAAACCATCCTAAAATATTTCACCTTTCTGGCTAATTGTTGTGCTTGGTTTCTAAAATGTTTATCATAAAAGATCGCGGAAGGTTAAAAATTGCAGTTTTATCACTAATACTATTAGCAGCAGAAGTATACCTCTTGAAACTATAGTACATCACAGAAATAGAAAGTCTGTTCCAGTGTTGTTTGTATACAGAGAAAAAACAAAAAGTCAAACTTTATGAGACTTCAGGTACCTTAGGACTAGTTTTGAAGGATCATAGATCATATATGTGAAGGTTATAAACCAGGGCTCCAGGAAAATCTGGACACAGAATAAAATCACCAGTGTAACAGAAACTGAAAATACCTCCTCTGAAAAGAAATACACCGAATGTAAAACGTATATAGCAAGTTCCATTTATAGACCGATGCATTCTCTTTGGCAGAGGTAGTTTTTAAAACTACTGTTACTAACATATGATATGGGGTATACGTGGGAGAATTGCTTGCTCTAGGATTTAGGTGT
This sequence comes from Ursus americanus, assembly GCF_024610735.1. Taxonomy (NCBI): domain Eukaryota; kingdom Metazoa; phylum Chordata; class Mammalia; order Carnivora; family Ursidae; genus Ursus; species Ursus americanus. Next base: position 57,378,508 of record NC_142144.1, on the reverse strand, counting down.
ATTTCTACTTCAAGAAGGGAGTCAGCCAAAGAATCACTTTTTTTTTTTTTAAGATTTTATTTATTTATTTGACAGAGACAGCCAGCGAGAGAGGGAACACAAGCAGGGGGAGTGGGAGAGGAAGAAGCAGGCTCCCAGCAGAAGAGCCTGATGTGGGGCTCGATCCCAGAAGGCTGGGGCCACGCCCCCAGCCGAAGGCAGACGCTTAACGACTGCGCCACCCAGGCGCCCCCACTTTTTTTTTTTAAATATTTTACTTATTTATTTGGGAGAGAGTGAGTGAGTGAGCGTGAGCAGGGGGGAGTGGCAGGCAGAGGGAGGAGAAGCAGGCTTCCCACTGAGCAGGGAGCTAGAGGCTAGGCTGGGTCCCATGGCTGAGATCATGCCCTGAGCTGAAGGTGGACGCTTAATGAACTGAGCCACTCAGGCACCCCTAAAGAATCACTGGTTAGGGATCTGTAGCAATAGTGGAGCCTCCTGTTTTCTTCAGTCATGTTCCTAAAGAACAGAGACTCACCTGTTTGAGTCACATTCCTGTTAGTGACTCTAAGAATAACAGCACATCAAACCTGATCAGCAAATCTTGTAATTCTGATAATATCCTCACTGAAGAAAAGCTCAGTGAAGGACAGAAGTTGGCCCTAAGGTGAGCTCATTATTGCCACACTTTTCATGTCTGACTGAGTCAGACAAGATTTGAAGGTTCAGATATGAGTAGACACCAGCACCTCTCCACTTCCACACTAATTGAAGCTCCTTGAGGGCAGGCACTGTCCAACTAATCGTTGGATCCCTAGTGCCTAGCACAGAGCCTGAAATATGGTAGCCACTCAGCATATACTTACCAAATTAAAGAGGCATTAAAAAAAAAAAAGGCAATGTGGACTGCTACAAACTATACTTTTAAGTGGGAAAGTTAGGAAACATAGTTCCCAGCCCGTCTCTTGAAAATTCCAAAGAAAGGACACAGATGGTTAAATGTTGAGGTTGGAGTTCTCAAAAAGGCTCTAGCCTCAACACTGCCTTGGAGAAATGGTTCTAGTTACCTTAGTTCTGACTGTGGCTTCTGGTAAAAACTTCATTCCTTCCCCAGGGGACTTCTCATCACTTCCAATGCTCTTTCTCAAAGTGTGCGTCCAAGTTTCTCCTCATATAAACTCTATATAACCACCTTTTTTCAAATACTACCTTCTTCATTAAGTCCTTCTTGCTTATCCTAGATGGAAGTAATTTCTCCCTCTTCCAAAGGAAATTAGTAGTTTTCTAATAGTTTCAGAAGAGTGTTTTACATTGATGCAATAAAAAACTATGAGAAAAAAATTACAGAACAATGAAGATGTTTTTCATGACAAATTCATAATGAATTTCTTCGGCTTCTATACTGCTCTTATGTTTCATTAACTTCTATTCCTTCTGCCCCTAATATCATCACTAGCCTATAATCCTGTCCCCTCTCTTCACACAAGTATTCTTTAGGAACCAGCTAGGGAGTCACTTTCTCAAACACACACACACACACACACACACACACACACACACCACACACAAACTCAGATTTCTTCCTTATCTCCAGTACCACTGAGTTAGGAACTCATGCTTCCATAATACCATGTTTACTTCTTCTTCACTAAGGATGGTACAATTATCTGGGAAAATCATGTCTCCCACTGAAACGGGATGGTGCCTTAGTCATCACAGAATTTTTCTAGCACTTTGCTAGGTATTTGTATCATAGTGGCTGCTCAACATTTGATGAATAAATGAACTTATTATATTTATGTGACATCCCCTGTATTGGACTGTGAGATCTTTGAAGTCAAGAAATCCCTATTCAAGATGTTTGGTACACAATAGGTATTCAAATGCCTGACCAACAAATGAATGAATCGTACAACTTTAGGCTAGAAGTAACCACCAATATTTTTAATCCAATTTTCCTGTTTTCCAAATGGGATATAATGACCAAGGTAAGTTACAGAGCTCGGCCTCCTCTCTCAGACCAAAATGCCTCTCTTCAACCTGGAGAGTTCATTTTAACCCACCTAAATGATACTGGGAGTATCCTTCAATAAGGACTTGACAAATCCTCCCACCACAAGGGTTGCTATCCTTCAACACTTAAAAACTCCAGAAGAAAGAGCTAAGATAGTGGAATTTACTATTCATGCAAACAGGATTTAGTCATGATCACGTCTTCAGATTCTAAGCAGAGAATTCTTTGTTGTTTACTATGACATTTTTGAAGGCATGACTGAATTAATGAATAAATGATTAAATTAATCACATCTAAAGACTAAGATATTAAGCAGTTATCAATGTGAGTAGATATTTAGAAATGAGACCTTTGTCCAATGGAAATTTGACAAAACTTGCTGCTGAGCTTTTTCAGAAATTCTCTAGGATATATGAGGGGCTGGTAGTTACAGGCTATCCATTAAAATAGAAACAGGAGAACGTTATTTTCAAAATAGTGCCAACTGAACCGTTACTAATAATTTAAAAATCCAATAGATTTTGTTTAATCAGCAAAAATTTTGATATACGAGTGTTCAATATCTTTTAGTAATTCTAAATGTATTAAATACAGAGCATTTATCAACATAATGGGGACTTAGGATTTTGGTTTGAAAATCTCAAAGTTATTAAACTAGGGCCAGGAATTTCAGGAATAAAATGGAAGATCCCTCCCTCCCTCTCTGATAACAGTGACCAGTGACTTTAAGGCAATGTGACAGCAGCTTGCACTTCACCTGTCAATAGCAAAGATGTTGCCTTCATCTCTCCGAAGCCTTTCATTCCTATCACTCCTAAATCACCTACGAAGAAACTGGTAATTAGGCTGCTAGAGACATCTGGGTTAAATGGATTTCGAACCAAGTCATTTTGAAAGGATGATTATTAACCTTCGGTAAAACACAAATAAGAGAACACAGCAGCCTGATTCTCAGCTTGAGTAGAGAGGGAGAAAGGTCAGGACTATACGTGTCAGGTAGATTTGATTTTTCTATACTGCTATTAGACACCACAGATTATTTTAACCTGATCATAATCACTAATTTGAATGAGTTTTAAATCCAAAGCCAAATGAAAACGTCCATTATAAACCTAAGTTTTTCCCAAATATTTTATTTTCAAGGCATACAAGGGATTCTATCTTCCAATTAATTCAGAAGAAATACTGGTGTTTTAGGAAACTTTGATAGACGTTACTATATTAAATTTTAAGCGTTACATAAAGTATATGGTAATAGTTGCCTCCTGTTGAGCTTTTATGTATCTTCAGCACAAATCTAATACTGTGAATGCAGCCGTACCAACACTGACAGTATTTCCATTATATGGACATATGCTTCCCCAGCTTAAATCCAAAAAACTATCTGGCTGTGGGCAAAATATGATCTTTGTTGACAAAGTCTGACCTTCTCTATCAGATCCCCCCCCCCCATCCTGCCTTCCAGAGCGCTCCTCTCCTAGACCAAAGCACCTCTCTTCAACCTAGAGGGTTCCTTTTTACCCACCTAAATGACACCGAGAGTATGCTCCAACAAGGACTTCACATTTCCTCTCCCCACCCCAAGGGTTGCTATTCCCTTAAGCCTTAAAAGTTCCAGAAGAAAGAGCTCTGATAGTGGCATTACAAGCAGCATGACAAATAGGTGGCAGAAGAAAGCCCACCCCAACCAATGGTCCCCAAATTCTACCAGGCAGTCAGTTACTCTCCAATCTATTTGAAGTTATGAACCTACAGAAATTAATGGTAAAATGAAAATGCCTCTAGTCCTCTGCTACAGACAGGCAAAAAGAAGACCTTTAAGTAACCTCTCCTTCAGAAAAGCTCTTTCTCTTTAAGGAACATGGTCTCTGATATAACTTCCTATAAAAACTGAAGAAAAACAAAAGGGAGTGCTCCAATTATCACACATTTCCCATCCCCACCACCACTGGTGTGTCTATAGTTCCCTTCATCTGGTGGTGATTTATTTTCAAAGGATAAAAATTAAAGAATCACACTTCACAATTTGACTTGTTCATCCTTTTTGATTCATCAAAAACTGAGCAGTCACATCATATCCTTAAAGTTTGAAAGTTCTCAATGCTTAAAAAAATTCCCTAAAGAGATCTTATGAATCTCTGCTGTCAAAGAAAGTTTGTGCATTATTTTTACTTAAGGATGATACAGGTTTTAAAAAAAGAGAGAGAGAGAGAGAGAGAAAACCACTAAGTGCTACTAATTGGACATATTCTAAAATTCCTACTTGAATTATAAATTCAAGTTGAAAATGTACATGACAGAATATTAGGACATTTTCGTATATATAATCAGAGTTCCACATTTGGGAAGCTTCCCGAAATAGAGCAGATATTGCTAATTTGATCATGATTTATACTTTTGTCTTTTTTTTTTTAAAGATTGTATCAAATATGCTTTCAGGAAACACAAAAACAAAACTAAGCAATTGACACTTTCATTCTTCCTTTACCTTCCTTTCTCTGCCTAAATTGCTAATTTTCTTCCTGCTTATGACTTGATATGAAACAGTTTCAAAAATGAAAGGAGGGCTATCTGCCATCCCAAGCAAATGGTTTTATGATAAATGTTACATGCTGTTGTTACACCAGTGAATAAACACTAAGACATTGCTCTCAGGGTCTAAAACACAGCCACCTTATCTTCTCACACCCATACCATGCCACTCGCATTGATTTGTAGGTCAGTAAGTTTGCTCCTGTGATCACATAAAAATAGTCTCGACTTTAAAATCAGAATTAGAAACAATGCCCCACTGGTAACTAATGATGTTTCAACCTGACGGCACTGCTTTAAATAAACCGAAGGTATTTTTAAAAATCACCCCAGAAACAAGTATTAAATAATAAAATGCGTTTAATAACAGAGGCTCCAGAAGTTATGATCGTTTGTACATGTGCTTAAGGATATTTTCAAGCTTCATCCAGCATAGATCTTACACGGCTTTAGAAGGAGAACAACAGCACAAACCAAGGATTTTCAGGAAGTGGCTCTACGGAGCTCTGGAGGGAGGAGCCACACCTAAGAGCTGCCACCGTGGGGCAGGTAAGCTCCGTGGGAGAACTTCCAGCCTCCTGCCCTCCTTCAATCAGAGTACCCTTATTTTCTCTCTATTTACATAGCAGGCTTTTTATAGCTGACTCGCTTCACCAATGACTGGCTTGTATTATAGTCAGCTTTTCCCCGACATAATATCAAGTTTTATAGACAAACCTTTATCTTGTACCGCAGACGGCTTCCTTCCGTGTAACGATAAACACTAACTATAACACTGCCTGCAAGCCAGCTCGTCTTTGTACAGCACTGTATGTGAAATTATCTGGGTCTTTTTATACATTTTGCCATTATTTTATAAAAATAAGCAAAAACAGTGAAATCAAAATACAGATACCAATAATAAATAACATAGGTCAATAGGTCAATAGGTCAATACAGTTCATAAAATTAAGATGGAAATGGAAAAAAGCAGGCCTGCTATAAGAGTGAATCACGCTCTCTAATTGAATGATTAATAAATATAATTTAAAAATATATAAAATAAAATATGGTAGAAATGCATTTTAGAGATTTTATAGTATTTTTTGCACACCCAAGAGGGTTCAATATTCACACATACGATCTGAGATAAGAGACAGGAACATTGTTCCCATCTTGCTATTTTGCTTTTTGTTTTTAAAATTTTGCAATAAAATTATAAAGCCATGATTTAAAAAAAATGGCTTGCCATGTAATTTTTTGATAAAATATCATCCCTAAGTCTGCCTATAGTTATTTCTGAAAGGGATCCCCTATGATGAGAGAAGCAACTGTGAGATTAAAGCCCTGCACGAGGGGTACGCCTACCACAGTGTTGAATGTTCACATCGGGGAAAGAAAAGGAACAGAACAGAAGGCCCACATGTCTCCGCTCAAGGATCTGGAACTCCTTCCCGTGGGCCACAATTCAGGAATTTCAAACCTTCCTCAGAACAAGTCACTCATTTCCTAGACTCTCAATGTCTTAAGTACTTACTTCACTGTGGGGCTGTGATGGTGGTGCTGTCCTGGTGGACTTACTCACATCTCAACAACGGTTACCCGTAGCTCACTTCTGTAACCTCCCATGACTGTGGCGTAGACACCTGCCATCTCACATTAAAATCAAGCCCACTATATTTAAAATTTGTGTTAGTAGTGCATATTTTTCTTTTAAAAAGTATTTTAAAATCTTATTTTTATTCTAAAACATACAACAACAAAAAATTAGTGAAGACAAGAACTTGATTTGAAAATGTATTTGGAATTTTTTTATCTTTCCCTACTAGATGTTTGAAAATAAATGTTAACACTGCCATCATAGAAGAAACTTTCTGCTTATCAATAAGAACTAATTAAAGATTTGTTTAATTCATCCTTGGAATTGACCTTAATTTTAAGATGAATGAGACTCAAACAAACAACCAACTAAAATGAGTTCATTTTGTCAACGTTGAGTCCCATGAACAAAATTTAAGTCTAAAGACAAAATTTACCAATATTATAGAAAATTATTTACGATTAACTTTTGGACCTACAATAATATAGTCTAATTACAATAAAATTAACATTAAAGAGTTAATCTGTATATAATTTTTTTCCTTTACTAGAATATGAATATTTTGAGGACAAGTTCTCCAAATGACTCACAGTATACTTGACCCTATGCTTTGCACGTAACAGCCCTACAAGCGTGGGAATGTTGGTTGGCACACACGTAGCCAAGTAGGGGAGACCATTTATTGAGCACTTCCAACATTCCCAGTACCGCACTAGGCCCTTTCATACATTATTGCTTAAATCTCAGAAAACCCAGGTGGTATTTATCATTTTATATATAAGGAAAGAGGGAGAAAGCAAAAAGAAAGAGAAGAGGAAGAAAAGAATGAAGGAGGAAGTGATTTGAATCAACTTTGTTTTAGGAGGAAACTAAAATCAGAAACAATGACTTGTCATGTGGCTGATGACAGATGCAGTCCCGGAAATAAGTTCTCTGACTAGTGATCCAGTGCTCTTCATTACTGGTCCAGTTTTCATTATGCATCTGGATGGTGGGAAATGTATTAAAAGAAACCTGGAGAAGTCTGAAAGGCAACTTAGGGCTTAGAACCTTTATAACAACCTAATACTGAAGACAGGGAGGCAGTGTGGGATTCTGAAAGGTGTCCAGAGTCCAGAGAATCATTATCATAATGAGACTCAGATTCGATATCGCACTGAAAAGTGCCTACTAAACATATAATTGTACATTTTAAGTCACATTAGAGACACAAATGGAACAAAGTCGGGTATGTGCATTTTTGCCACCATAATTCTGACAGGAATAAGTACGAATATTAGGTTAAAATTATTAGCATATATTGTCAATTTTTTTTTAAGATTTTATTTATTTATTCGACAGAGATAGAGACAGCCAGTGAGAGAGGGAACACAAGCAGGGGGAGTGGGAGAGGAAGAAGCAGGCTCATAGCGGAGGAGCCTGATGTGGGGTTCGATCCCATAATGCCGGGATCACGCCCTGAGCCGAAGGCAGACACTTAACCGCTGTGCCACCCAGGTGCCCCATATATTGTCAATTTTTAAGCAACAATCCATTTAATTGAGTGACAGAATATTTCATAAGGCCATATTTCAGTGTCAGGAAAATAAACTTTACTGGACTTTTCCACCTCTCAGAAAAATAGATTTCTTTATCCTTCCGGAATTTGCAAAAATCTACATGATGCCCGATATGTTTTTTTTTTCAGTATCTATTCTCAATCTATCTACTGTCATTTCAGAAATAAATCTGGGTACAAAATATAGTGAATTGTTAGGGGAAAAACACAGTTTGTCTTATGAAGTTGGAGCTGAAGTACAATCATGATAACATGCACGGATGTTAACCTCAAGTGCGTGGTCTCTGGTAAGAACCAGGATGACTGTCCCTACAGCAGAGACCCAGCCCATTAGAATCTCAGCAACTGGGGAAGTAGAGGACTGCCTTACTTGGTAATATATGTGCCTATTACATGAAATGGTGAGGCTCTTTTTGTGTGAATGGAGATTATTAACAGTAATGGTGAAAATAAATATACTAATCATAACTTAATATGCTTCAGTAACATGCTATTTGCCATAATACAAGCACTTGAAAAATCTTAAACAGATATGCTCAAAACCAAATTGCAAAACCAATAAGCCACCACCTACTGTTAAGGGGTAGTTTAAATATTTCAAAAGCAAAAAGTTAATAAAGATTAAGGAATCTACTAAGCATGCATGTTTCTTGTAACAAAAAAGCTTTCAAGAGTCAATCAGAGCCACGGGAAAAGAGAAGAGCATTGGGCTTAAACGTGCTGTGTGAAGTATGGTAATAAATACATTTAAGGGAGGTGGATTTTAATAATAATAACAAATTTTGTTTTCTTACCAACGACTGCCCGTGAGGCACATTCTCAAGTCGTCTCGCATGGCTGTGGCTATTTGTCAAAACTTGCTTCATCATTTATAGTCTCAGAGTTCTTTTCCTTTTAGCTCAATGTTGTGATGGAATCAATACAAATCTGCTCTTAAAATATCTGTCTCTGACCTGTGTTTGTTTTAAGCTGTATCATTCATAATGGTGATGGATAGGTAATGCTATTCCTCTTTGTCTGCACAAAGCACCACAGCATAAAAAGTGCATATATTTTATGCCCAAGGTCAGGAGAAAATTAATGGATAAAGAGCTAGATAAAATGGAGTTCAAGCTGAATGGGCTGAGTGCGCTCTACAGGGTAGAGACCAGGCAGGCAGTACAAAGCCCATTATACTTAAACATTCTTGAAACATTTCAGAAGTGGGATCGTTTCCACAGGCTAACACATAAAAGCACCAAGCTGCCACACAGCACTCCTGCTCACAGTTCCCATGCTATATTCCACCTATCAATGTTTACCTGGAGCAATGAGCCCACTTGGTGCTTATCACTAGCACTGAACAAGTTATGTTTTCTTGTCCTTAGTAAACTTCTCTTCTAAGACTTTCACAGTAATGTTCTCTACCACTTACTTTCCAGCTCTGCCTGGTAAATACCCAAGAGTTTCAAGGTTCAGTGAAGAGGTAGTGTTAGCAGGTTTCAACAAAAATAAACTTTGTAGTGGACAATTCCACTCTACTTTTTGGAATAGTCAACTTCAGACAGCTCAATGGCAGCAAACTAAGCAGAAATTAAGAAAAAAGAAAACTGAGAATTCTAAAATCTGGAATGCACCACACCATAAAATCATCCATGAGGTCTTTATTACCATGATCTATACATACACCTATGAAAGATAAACATCTTACAGAGTTAAAGCAACTCAAAACCAGTGGTTTTCTTCATATACCTGGCTGAGGAGACGGGTAATACCTTTTAGTGGATAAATAACAATTAAGCAGTTGGAATGTATCCTTTAAAAAGTCCCCTTTTCAGACTTAGAAAACCAGTATTTGATGGATAGTGCAGTTTTTCTTTCGTTTGCTTTGTTCCGTTTTAAAGGAAACTCATAGTAACAGCTGTGACTTGTTGCTGTAGTAAAGCCTTCAACCCCATGAAACTGTATAAATAAACAGCTTCTGGAAGCTGAGGAAATTGCCCATTATTTCCAGGAACATGCTCTGATAAGAGTCTATAAACATGAAGTCAAAACTCAGCCAGAGTATCAAGAGAGGAAAGTTTCTGGTGATCGTTCTTGGTCATGGTCTCTTTCAGGTTGATTCTGAGGCATAGGAAAATTATGTGAAAGCAGTAAAGTTGGTGGAAACAAAAATGAAGTGTATACGGGTGATCAGAAATTAAACCCCAAAGCGGACAAGTCAAAGCTTGGCTGCAATGCAAAATGCTTTCTTCAAATAAATGTATAAACAGATGAAGGCAGTTTTTAATGAGCTCTTTTCTTCAATATAATAAGCAAGTTCTGGATGTCAGCAAAATCAGACTGGTATCTTCAGTTAGTCACAAACTGAGTATGGCTTTGACCAAGAACTTAATTTTATAGATAAAGAAACTGAGACAGAATGATTAAGAGTCAGGAGAAAATCCTAAAGGGCTCTTCCACCTAACAAAAAGCAAAGCTAAACCCTCCTCAAAACCTTCTATAATATTCTTTGAACATAAGAAGTCCTAGGCTTATGCTCTGAGGCTAATAGTCTTTAGTTTTTAATTGCATTGCAGGAATAAGACTTTTTGCCCTGGATCTGCAGGACATTTATGTACGAGAAATCATTTCAGGGAAGCAACACATTTATGAGAGAAAACGCAATGATGAGGAATTTGTAAGAACTATACAAATATGTTTTTAAACGGTAATAAAAGACTGAAATGAAGAATGACAGTCTAAAGCTTAAAAGGGGAAACATTAAGACTAAACATAACAAAAAATTCTACAAGGGGAATTAGGTAATCAAATAACTGCTCAGAGAGGTACTTGAGACATCTTCATTAGAGGCATTCAAAAACAGATTAGACCAAACCTGAGTAGGAAGTCTCAAGAAGACCCTTTTGAATTACACGTGTACTGCTTAGCTTAAAAAAAATATTTAAAAAACAATGTAGCAACATTCCCACAATCTGATACAAGTTGTTCTCTTTTGCATCTTTTTCCACATTTTTACAGCTATCTTCCATTACATGGTTATGAAACTCAGTACTATGCCCATAATGGTTTGTATGATGCTATTTTTACATATACTATATATATATCAAAAACTTCAACATATAGTAAGGTTAACACTTCGAAAGATGGTTAATATTCAAAGTTGTTGATATAATTTATTATTCTAGCTGAATACATTAGATTGATTATAATTTCTTACCATACTAAATATTTTTTGTTCATGGTTCTTTTGGTTTTTATTGAATTATCTCTGTAATTTAAACTCCTAGGGCTGGAAATACCAAGTCACGGGAGAGGAGTATTTTATGTCTCTTGCTATGTATTGCTACTTCTAAGGCCATCAGTGGGCACAAATAGATACCAAGTGGAGATTGCCCTTTTAACATGCTGATATTAAATGTTAAATTTAAATGTTAAAATTAAATATTAAATGTTAAAATTAAATATTAAAATGTAATCCAATGCTAACTTAATGGCAATGCTGCAATAATTTGCATTTCTTTGGCCACTAGTAAGGATAAAATTTTCCCATGAGTTGGTTTATTCAGGGCTGTTTCCTGGGTGTACAGCCCAAGCAGTCACACAGGGCCCGGTACTTGGTTTAACGTTCTACTGTTTCCATCCCTAAATGTTTAAGAAATTTTGAACACGGGGCTCCACATTTTCATTTTGAACCATGCCTCGAAATTATATAGCTTGTCCTGGGTTTATTGTTTGTTTGTTGCTGCTGCTGCTGTTGTTAAGACCTTGGAATTGTCTTATTAGGTTAATATATGTTTCAAAATTCTACAGTCATGTATAAATGTTTTTCATTCTCAAGCAACCTAAGAAAACTACTGATGCTACTAAAGATATTCTTATTTATTCTATTATATATTTAATCTACTTAAGGAAGAAATGAAGCAAGCAAACAGTCTCAAAATAATCTAGAAATACCTGACTATTTCAACGTGAATGAAGACAAAGTTCAGTTTCTGGAGTATTAGGAGGCTGGAGAGACCCTGTATCATCTCATACAGAGCTGCAGGCACTCTTCAAAAGTCAGTTCAGTTCACGGTGGGCCCACGGCAATCAGCCAGATGAGTCTCGGTAATATTAAAACTGACTTAACCCATTTTTTTTCTCTATTCGAAACAGATGGAGCCCATCTTTCTTTGACTAGTAACCATATATCTAATGTAAACTTGCCTTTCTTTCACTTCCTCCCTCTGTAGGCAAAGTTCTTCTCTCTCCCTTAAAAAATACTGCATAATTTGCACCACCTAAGTAAAAAGCATTAGGAGAATTTATAGAACATTATTATTAATTCTGCGTTTTTCATCTATGCAGAACATTTTGTAACTACTGTTTACTATTATGATTAAAATATGAATGAGAGTAATATTTACATTTTGTTTATATTTTAATTCTCGTCGAATGATTTTAGAATTCATCTGTGCATGAACTTGGCAGAAAATAATTTCTCTAGTGAATACTTTAACTTTCATTTAGGAGCAAGTATGGTAATACTAATCATTTATTCTTATCATTGCCAATACCTGGCAGAAGTGGCAGCTCCAGAGTCCTTCTGCAATCGTCCTCAGTGCAAAACCATTTATTACATTTTCTAGTAACGCTTCAGATTCCATCTCAAGACCCATGAAAACTTATCAATACCCATGGATCCTGCCAAGGACACGCACCTCTTCATCTTCCTGATTGAAACCTGCCTCAAGTGATCTCAAGTGAAGACTAAACGAAAACGGTAGTTGCTTCTGAAAACTTCTAAAAATAATCATCAAAATATTAATAACAGATAGTAAGCTATAATAAATATTCTATTGTTATTACCAAAGAGACACACTTCCCCAAAAGTGTCACTATACAGTATTCGATCTGGATATTATCTACTACTATAGCTGTTACAATATTGTTTCCCCTCTCCTAATAGATTTATTTGACCACCATAATTCATGATGACAGTATTTAAGAGACCCTAAAAATGGCTGAACATTATTCAGTAATGAATAATGAATTAAATAATTTCAAATGGCATTAAATAATAAAGTGTCCATTAAAGCATGATAATCTCAGCAGTCTGAAAGCACCCAGGGAACGTTCAATTTATTAGGTGTTTTTACATGGAAAAGGGAAAATTTCTGAGAGAAGTATTTTCCTTAAACTTGCAGATATTTTGTTATTACTTTTAGAGTTCAAGCCACAGACTCCTGTGGGTTCTTTACATTTTTTCTCCATTCAGTGAAATAAATATCTATTTTCACTGGACTTTCATTCTCCCCCCAGAGCTATTAAAACTCAATTAATTGCTCAATTAATTGCCAATCTCATTTAAATGACTCACTGCTGAACTTGAAACAAACTTATAAAATAAAGTGATGTGCTGACGTTCATAAATAGTCACAAATTTAAAAATGCTTTTAAATTAGAAGAATGTCCATGTCCAAAACAAGAGGTACTTTCATTAATTAGAAAATCAATATTCTATAGAGACAAGGAAAAGCACATTAATCCAACTTTGGCAGTAAAGTCACAGGGATTATCTGGTCATTTATTTTATTACAGTGATGCAATTAGATCACACCCCATCAAAGGGCTTTTAGAACTGTTGTTACGCTCTGAGAATTCTTGTTCCATTGTGTCGATTGCAAATAGCTAGATCTCTTACTTTGAATTTAACAGGATGAAATTTTTAAAGTCAGTATGTGTACTGGAAGTCTAATTTACCATGAGTGAGCTAGATTTTTCCAGAAGGTGACTCAGATTGCGTGTGTGCATAGGAGAGTGAAAACGAAGGGGATTATAAATTTGTATATGTCAAGCAAGGCCTGACTGAATTTAGTTCTCAGAGCCAACACACTCAAGTTTTGAGATGCTCCTACACTATCTCCTCATTCCCTAACCCCTCACCTTGAGTTTTGATAGACAAAGCACTAACTCAATTCTAAGAGTAGAGCAAATTCATTAAATAACTCTATATGGATTAGCCAATATGTACGTGCGTATATACTGTTGAGCTTCTTTTGTCTGGTCTCAGGGAATTCTTCAAAATAAATTATCGATTAGTAAGCATACTTTGCCACTCTGTCCTTCTCATCCTATCTGTCTCTATCAGATGATAATGTCAATACGGACACATGTGTCTAAAGTTTGGCTGCCCAGGAGACTTATGCATTTCGGTCGTGAGCAGTAATGAAATGATTAGGTCCACACAATTTCCATTAAAATGGAAGGAAAACAAGTAAGGGTACCTTTTGCTCAAGAATAATTCAGAAAGGGAAAAAAGTGCCTTTTCAGTTTTTCTAAATGAGTTTAAGTTTCAAAAACAAGTAGAAAATTGTTGCAACAAATGTAGTGATTCTGAGAAATAAGTACATTAACTAAAATTGATTTTTAGCTAAACTGTTTATTAAGCTAAAATGTTACTATGCGCTAAACATTTTGCCAAGTACTAAGGATGAGAAGCCCAGCTAGGGATGGGTGCTCACAGAGCTGAGATCTGGGCACAGTTCTGCTAGACAGGAAAGGAGCTGCAGAGAATTCAGCAAAGAAATCACTTGGGTCAGTTTGCGTTCACAAATGAGACATCCCTAACAGCCTTAGAATCCCCAAATGTTATAATGGGTAATATTTAGCATGCATGAAGCTTGGAGAAGGATAATGTTTGCACAAATTATTTATTCTTCTAACACCAAATCCTGAAATGTTGGAAGATTACTGAAGGCTTTTTTTTCTTTCCTCTTAAATATTAATGTGCACACTTTTCAACCAATTGCTGGCACGTAACACCTGCAGCAATTCCTGATTCTATCATGTTTGTGAAAAGTAATGTCAATATCTATAATAACTATAAACACATGATATTAAGTTTTGTTATAGTGCCATTTCCAACTTACTGGAATAATTCTGCATTTCAGGCAGGCTTCCAACATAGACTGATATTTGTAGGGGGAAATGATGGTTGCTTCATGCTCATGATGTGAATTTTTAATTATTACCTATTATGCTTTACATCCTTTCCCATGTTTTCTAAAATTTCGGATTTTAGTTGTTTCCTAAGTAATACTGTAAAGTAAAAATAAACAGAATTTTTGTATATTGAAGTCATACTAATTACATTAGGGTTATATGTGGTTCTGCTTGTGTCTAGGCAGATAGATGCAAGTATATAGATATTTTTGTGTTACATAAATATATGTAGCAAGGCTAATACAGCAACAAAATAATCCATATTTTCATATCCATGTCCCTTTCCTGAATATGTCTAATTGTAAGTTTCACAGAGTGAAACTCAAATTATTCATCACCACCAAACCTGCACAAATAGATGCTCTTCTCTGTAGGCCTCAGTCCACACCACCTCCATCAAACCAGCAGGCCAACCCAGAAAGCACCTTTGGTGACTTTTCTTCCTTAGGGACCATATTCTATTACTAGAGATGCTATTTTTTTGAGTCACCACCTCTCTCTCTCCTGTTTATCCCTACTGTCATTAGAGTAGTCTGGATTCTCAACACTGATTGTCGATCTTAACTTCAGCACTGAACTCACCAATCCATTCTCCCTCCACCCGGCACCTAGAACCAAGGATATATTTTAGTAGGATTTTCCTGATTCAAGTCTTTTTTCTTCAGAGGCTACCCACCTCTCAGTTTCCCTTTTCTACATGCCTCAGGGTGACTTGCATTCCAGAATATGAGCTACTTTATAGAGTTCTGTGAATATAGCACATTGCTTTGGCGTATACCCATTCTCTCTGCCTGGAATACCTTGAACTCTTATCTGCTTAGAGAACTCCAAGAGATACCTAATTCTTAGGTGTGAATTCCTTTTAAAAGTCTCCCTAACTTCTCAAATAGATGGAGGGTATCCTGGCTTTATTCTGGAAGCACCTTCAATACATCTTTAACATTCTACATAAACTCAACTGCAATGGTTGTAAAAGATGGTCCCATGGCAGCAGCCGCAGCATTACAAGGAACTTATTAGAGATACAAATTATTGGGCCCCATCCCAGACCTACTGATTAAGAAACTACAGGGAGAGAGGTGGGCAATCTTTGTTATAGAGAACCTTCCAGGTGATTCCCATGTACACTCATGTTTGAGAACTCCTGTTCTATTGAAACCCTATGCTTCCATATCAGTCTCTGCACCTAACTGAGATCAGCTTCATGGTTTCATCTTCCTTTCCCCTGAATATGCAATACACATTTGATGAATACAAGAGCAAATACAATGATTAAGATTGGGATTTTATAATTAATTTAGTTGTACTTTATATAGAATCTTAACTCATCAAGGTTTGTACATAGGGTATTCAGATGATCATATTAAAACAATGGCATATATAAAGCATTGCCAGAAGTTATTGCCGACACACATTTACCCTGAAAAATGCATTATATCATATGAAGTTCTATGCAAAACCACAGGTCATTTATGAGAAGTTGCTGTGAATTGAAGGCCATTTACAAGTTATTTCCTTAAATAATCAACTGAAGATGCTCTTACTCAGAGGCCCCTCAATTCCTATATAAAATGGGTCTATTAAACATAGCTAATATTTGTGTTTCATAGAACTTTATTGTGTATATGTCTTAAACGAAAAGCTGTAAGTATAATTTGATTAATAATCCAAGCCAATGGTTGCAAGGACTCCAAACAAAAACATTCTCAGAAAAATCTCTCTAGGTTGTCAACACAACAAATATTCTAATTATTGATTAAGATATTATACAGACCTTGGTTATCAGAAGCTATAGTGCAGATGGGCTAATGAGTAGAACGGTAGCAACCATAGCTAAAATATTTCAAAACATATTTATAAATGTTGAAATGTCTGAAATCAAGACTAGATGTTACAGTTTGTGCTCTACTTACAGTATCTTTGCACATGGCAATTTTTCAATAAAATACTGACTTAAACAGAATTACCATGTAATTCTTCTCTACTAAGTATTTTGAGTAAAAGAATAGGAATAGCTTTCAAATTACATAGAATTCGTCCATTAGAGGTCAGTATATCTCAGGCATGATCTCTGCTCCTACTATTTTACAATGCTCTTGTGGATTTTGACCAATGAATTTATTAAACTGGGTGTATAAATATTTCAGAATGCTTTGGGATACAGATAATTTGTCACCTCTACATGTCCAGCACTGATGCAGTTTTTAGAAGTTTCACAAAAAAACAAACACAAGCAAAAAACATGGAGGAAAGGAGGCAATTAAGAACTATCAATGAATTGGAACTTAATTGTAAAGAGTATTTCATACAGTGCATGTATGACTTCTAAGGGACAACGCCATGCTATGTGAACGAATGATTCACTTCAGTGACTAGCTGAGGTTGATCAGATGACCCTTTTTTCTTTTAAATTTCAGTGTAGTTAACATAGAGTGTTATATTACTTTTAGGTGTACAATATAGTGGTTCAACAATTCTATACATTACTCAGTGCTCATCATGATAACTGTACTATTAATTCCCTTCACCCATTTCACCCATTTCCCCACCAACCTCCCCTTTGGTAACATCAGCCTGTTCTCTATAGTTGAGTCTACTTTTTGGGCTGTCTCTTTTTTTGTGTACTCATTTGTTTCTTTTCTTAAATTCCACGTATGAGTGAAATCATGTGGTGTTTGTCTTTCTCTGACTGACTTATTTCACTTACTCTCTAGACCCATCCATGTTGTTGCAAATGACAAGATTTCATTCTTTTTTATGGCTGAGTAATATTCCGGTGTGTGTGTGTGTGTGTGTGTGTGTGTGTGTGTGTGTGTGTGTATCACCTTTTCTTTATTCATTAATCTATCGATGGACACTTGAGCTGCTTCCACAACATGGCTATTATAAATGATGCAGTAAACACAGAGGTGCATACGTCTTTTCAAATTAGTGTTTTCATAATCTTTAGGTAAATACCCAGTAATGGAATTGCTGGATTTTAGGTAACTCTATTTTAAAATTTTTGAGGAACTTCCATACTCCATACAGTGACTGCACCAGTTTGTATTCCCACCAACAGTGCACAAAGGTTTTTTTGTTTTTCCTCCACATCCTTGCCAACACTTGTTTCTTGTGTTTTTGATTTCTGTCATTCTAGCAGGTGTGAAGTGATTTCTCTTCGTACTTTTGATTTGCATTTCCCTGATGATGAGTGATATTGAGCATCTTTTCATGTCTGTTTGCCATCTGGGATGTCTTCTTTGGAGAAATGTCTGTTCATGTCTTCTGCCCATTTTTTAATTGGATTATTTTTGGTGTTCGGTTGTGTAAGTTCTTTATAAATTTTGCATTCTAATCCTTTTTTGAATATGATATTTGCAATTATTTTCTCCCATTCACTAGGTTGTCTTTTAGTTTTGCTGATTGTTAGTTTAGTCTGTTGTTTAGTTTGCTGTGCAGGAGCTTTTTATTTTGATGTAATCCCAACAGTTTATGTTTGTTTGTGGGTCCCTTGTCTCAGGAGGCCTATCTAGAAAAATGTTGCTATGGAAGATATCAGAGAAATTATTACCTGTGCTCTCTCCTTCTAAGATGTTTATGGTTTCACATCTCAAAATGAACTGCTTAATGTATTTTGAGGTTATTTCTGTGTATGGTATAAGAAAATGGTCCAGTTTTATTCTTTTGCATATAGCTGTCCAGTTATCCAAACATCATCTGTAAAAGAGACATCCTCCCATTGCACATTCTTGCTTCCTTTATCTAAGATTAATTGACCATATAATTGTGGACTTATTCCTGGACTCTTTATTCTGTTCTATTAACCTATGTGTCTGTTTTTGTACCTGTACTATGCTGTTTTGATTACTATATCTTCACGGCATATCTCTAAATCTGGGATTATTATACCTCCAATTCCGTTCTTCTCTTTCAAAATTGCTTCGGCTATTAGGGGTCCCTTGTGGTTCCATAGAAATTTTAGGATTATTAGTACCAGTTCTGTGAAAAATGCTGTTGGTGTTTTTGCAATGTCAGTTGTTAAACTCTCCTCTTTCATTTCCGATTTTGCATACTGAGTCCTCTTTTCTTTTTTTTTTTTAATGAGTCTGGCTAACAGTTCATTAATTTTGTTGATCTTTTCAAAGAACCACCTCTTGATTATATTGATTGTTTTTTTGTTTTGCTTCTCTTTCACTCATTTTAGCTCTGATCTTTATTATTTCCTTCCTTCTACTGGTTTTGAGATTTGTTCTTCTTTTTCTAGCACTATAGATATAAGGTTATGTTGTTCAAGATTTTCATTACTTCTTGAAATAAGCCTGTATTGCTATAAACTTCCCACTTAGAACCAATTTTGCTGCATCCCAAAGATTTTCGGCCATTGTGTTTTCATTTTTCATTTGTCTCCATGAATTTTTTCATTTCTTTGATTTCTTGGTTAACCCATTCATTGTTTAGTAGCATGTCATTTAATACCCATATATTTGTGTTATAAATTTTTTCATGTTGTTGATTTCTAGTTTCATAGCATTGTGGTTGGAAAAGATACATGGTATGACTTTGATATTTTTTAATTTGTTGAGATTTGTTTTGTGGTCTAATATGTGATCTATTATGGAGAATGTTCCACAAGCACTTGAAAACAGTATTCTGCTGGTTTAGGATGGAATGTTCTGAATATATCCGTTAGATACATCTGGCCCAGTAAGCCACTTTTTCTTTGCTGATTTTCTGTTTGAATGATTTGTCCATTGATGTAAAAGGGGTGTTAAAGTCCCCTACTATTATTCTATTACTATTGATTATTTCCTTTATATTTGTTATTATTTGCTTTATGTGTTTGGGTGCTTCCATGTTGAGTGCATAAATATTTACAATCATTATATTTTCTTGTTGTATTGTTTCTTTTATGATTATATAGTCCTTCTTTGTGTCTGTTACAGTCTTTGTTTTAAAGTCTATTTTGTCCAATATAATATTGCTACCTCAGCTCTCTTTTCACCTCTATTTGCATGATAAATGCTTTTTAATCCCTTCACTTTCAATCTGCATGTCTAATCTGAAATGAGTTTCCTGTAACCAACATATAGCTGGACCTTCCTTTTTATCCATTACATCACCCTAGGTCTTTTGATTGGGGTGTTTAGTTCACTTACATTCAAAGTAATTATTGATTGGTATGTACTTATTGCCATTTTGCTACTTGTTTTGTGGTTGCTTTTGTAGTTCTCTTTTCCTTTCTTCTTTTTCTCTGTTCTCACACAGTTGCCTGGCTTTCTTTAATGATATACTTGGATTCCTTTTTATTTTTTGCATATCTATTACTGATTTTTGATTTGTGGTTACCATTAGGTTTGTATATAACATCTTCTGCATATAGCTGTCTATATTAAGTTGATGGTCATCTAAGTTTGAACCTATTCCTTATTCCTCTCTTAAGCACATTTTACGTATATGGTGTTATTCATCACATCATTTTATTTTGTAAATCCCTGAACTAATTTTTTTTATAGATATACTTGATTTTACTGCTTTTGTGCTTCCCACTTTTGTTACTCCTGCTTACAGTCTTTACTTGCCACTCAAAAGTCCCCTTTAACATTTCTTGTAGGGCTGGTTTAGTGATTATGAATTCCTTCAACTTTTGTTTGTCTGGAAATTCTTTCTCTCTCCTTCTATTCTAAAAGATAGCCTTGCCGGATAGTGTATTCTTGGTTTCACTGTTTTGTTTTGTTTTGTTTGTTTGCTTTCCTTTCATCATTTTGAAAATATCATGGTACTCCCTTCTGGCCTGGGAAGTTTCTGCTGAAAAATCATCTGACAACTTTATGGGGTTTCCCCTGTGTGCAACTGCTTTCTTTTCTCTTTATGCTTTTAAAATTCTCTCTTTACCACTAATTTTGCCATTTTCATTATTGTGTGTCTTGATTGGACCTCCTTGGATGATTTTGTTGGGGGTTCTCTGTGCCTTTTGAATGTGGATTTCTGTTTTCTTTCCCAGGTTCAGGAAGTTCTCAGCTATTATTTCTTTAAATAAGTTTTCTGCCCGTTTTTTTTTTCTCCTTCTGTGAACCCTATAATGCAAATGTTATTACATTTGCTGGTACCATTGAGTACCCTACATCTATTATTTTTTAATAATAATATCAAATTTTAATTGCTTTATCCATTACTCTGTATTCCAGGTTGGTGATCCATTCTTCTGCTTCTTCTAGTCTATTATTTATTCTACCTAGTGTATTTTTATTTGCAGTTATTGAGTTCTTCATCTCTGACTGGTTCCATATTTTAATATTATTTTTATTTAAATTCAATTTAATTAGCATATAGTGTATTATCAGTTTCAGGGTTAGAATTTAGTGGTTTATCAGTTGCATATAATATCCAGTGCTCATCACATCAAGTGCCTTCCTTAATGCCCATCACCCAGTTATCCCATCCCTTCACCCACCTCCCCTCCAGCAACCCTTTTTGTTTCTTATAGTTAAGAGTCTCTTATGGTTTGCCTCCATCTGCTTTTATTTTACTTTCCCTCCCCTTCCCCTATATTCATCTGTTCTATTTCTTAAACTCCACATATGAATGAAATCACACAGTATTTGTTTTTCTCTTACTGACTTGTTTTGATTACCATAATACCCTTTACTTCCATCCACATCATTGCAAATGGCAAGATTTCCCTTTTTTATGGCTGAGTAATATTCCATTACACACACACACACACACACACACACACACACACACACACACACCAAATCTTTATCCATTCAGTTGTCAATGGACATCCAGGCTCTTTCCATATTTGGCTATGGTGGACATTACTGTTATAAACATTAGGGTGCATGTGCCCCTTCGAATCACTACTTTTGTATCCTTTGGATAAATACCTACTAGAGCAATTACTGCATTGCAGGGTAGTTCTATTTTTAACTTTCTTTTTCTTTAAATTTTATTTATTTGTTTATTTGACAGAGAGAGATAGCCAGTGAGAGAGGGAACACAAGCAGGGGGAGTGGGAGAAGAAGAAGCAGGCTCCCAGTGGAGGAGCCCAATGCAGAGCTCGATCCCAGGACTCCAGGATTACGCCCTGAGCTGAAGCAGATGCTTAATGACTAAGCAACCCAGGCGCCCCTATTTTTAACTTTCTGAGGAAACTCCATATTGTTTTACAGAGTGGCTGCAACTGACTGGTTCTTTCTTATGTTTTCTATCTTTTTTAAGGTCTCACAGAGATCCTCAACTCTACTCAAAACAGTGAGGATCTGTAAAGCCCATTACTTTAAGTATTCTATCAAGCATAGTATTTATCTCCATTTGTTTATCTCTCTTGCTGTGATTCTGTTCTGTTTTTTCACTTGGGTCATATTCCTTTGCCTCTTCATTTTGTCTAACTCTGTGTCTATTTCTATGTGTTAGAAAAGTCAGCTAGATCTCCTGTGTTTGAAAGTAATGTCCTTATGAAAAAGAGGTCCTGTAGTGTCCTGCAGTAAAATATTCCCTGTTCACCAGAACCTAGCACTTCAGGAGTACCTCCTACATGTGTTGTGAGTGCCCCATGCTTGTGGCTGAGCTGCTTTTGCCTTCAGTCCAGCTGTCTCAATGGCTCTCTTTGTCTGTTGTGGGAACTGTTTAGTCTTTTGGTTACTAGTGGGCCAGTCAGGGGCCTCATTAGGCCTGAACTGACTCAGACCATGTGTTTGGCAGAGATGCAGAGATGCAGTAGCATCAAACTTCAGGGTGCTTTCATTGTGTTGTCCCTTGAGAAGCTTTCATTGGTGAGCAGAACCTTCAGTCAGACCCACTGTCCACCCCCAGCCCACTGCTGGGGCACCATAAGACTGGTATGTGTGGTAGTCTTCCCCTCTCCCTGCAGCAGGGGTCATCTTGGAGTGGTGTTGACCCCTGTTGGGACTGTTAGCACACTGCCAGGCTTGTGACACCACTTTGGATAGGCTCCAGCCAAGAGCTGTTGGAGGAGGCACATCCACTGGAGAATGTGGAGGTGGGTTGAGTAATTCCAGCAAGGTCTGTGCAGGTCCATGGTGGGGGGGGGGGAGGTGGGGAATCAAGGCAGGCCAGGTTGGAGGGGCTGGCTCATGGTGTCAGCAAGGTTTGCACAGTTTGGCTGTGGGAGGAGACCTGAAACCAAGGCCCAGGGAGTGGGGGGGGTGGGGTCATGTCCACAGGAGAATGCAGAAGTAGGATGCACCTCTAGCAAGTTAGGTTGAGAGTGTAGGGACTGGGATGGTTCCTGTAGGTATCTCTGTGTCTGGGTAGAGAAATGGCATGGCACCTGCCAGAACCTTTGTTCCTGGAAAAGTCTCCTAAGGATCCTTGCCCCTCCAGAACATGCTCTGAGATAAGAAAGAAATCACCCTCTCATATATCCCAGGCATTTTCAAGCTGCTGCTTCTATGCTTTATCTCCAAGGGGATGTTTATTGTGCTGTCTCTTTAAGAGAAGTCAATTTGTCAGAAAATGTCTAGTCATAGTAGATGCTCAATAAATAACTGTTTAGTGAATTCATTTATGTAAACAATCAGTAACATTTTTTAACAGCATACAAAACACCATCTCTGTTGAGTTTGATACTGACATATTTATATATTCTCTCATAACGAGGAGATAAAGTATATCACACTTTAAGATAAAATGCAATTTATTCTCAAAATACTATTGTATTTGAAACTAAAGGTTTACATTGAGAAATCTGAAAACTACTGAAATAAATTTTTACTTAGAGTTGCAGAAGTAGATTTCCTGTATCTCCTTGTTAACTGACAGAATTCAAATCATAGATGATTTTAGTAAACATAATAGTACAAGTACCATTCAAGTCTTGATTGACTTTAAAAACGGCCAGTTCTAGCTCTTTTCAAAAGTTTCTGAAAGTGTCCTCATTAAATATTTTAGACGTAATTGTGGAACTGCAGTTTATTGTTTTTATGCAATTAAACATTAAGACATCATACACCTATGTTATTTGCACTAGGGAAAACAAAGCCAAATCTTTTCAAAATGTAATAATTTGCCACTTACTTTTGTCCTTTGAAAATATACAATAGTCCTATGTTGCAAAAGAGTTTTAAAGTATTACAGAAATGAACTAGTATCCGTGACAGGAAAGTGCATCATGTACCACATAACATGGGCTATTAGAAAGAAAAATCGTTCTACACAACCTGTGTTTTCATTCCAGAGAGGTCACTTTGTACGTGTAGATCAGAGTTTATACATCCTATCTCTCTTATAATCTGTGAGGGAATGGATTTCAAAATTTAATAATAATTTGATTAATAAACCATGGCAAAGAAACAAGAGGAAATGGAATATTGCTACAATATCTTATAAAACTTTTTGATAGGAACAGAACAGCATTTCTTTTAAAATGTAGAAATGTTGCTTAACTAAAGCTCCTGAACAATTGTCCATTTTATCTGTCCAAAGGATTATTCTTTATAACACACCAATTTTTCATGTTAGGTCTGTGTTAACACTATGCTTAGTAGACAACAGAGACTCAAAAATTGTAATTTTTTTTTTAAAGAAAAGTAATATACATGAAATTTCAAGGCTGGAAATTTTTTAATTATGTCCCATATCAGTCATAGATTCGTTGTGGCAAGACATGCCTAATAAAAAGGGGCACTAAGGACTGTTCATTTATTGATCACTTGTTCATGCAAACCATTTTAATAAGTCCTGGGCAACAAAAGATCAAGAAGCCCACAGTTACTGCTGTAAAAGAACTCATTCTAGAAACCAAAGGAAAACATGTATAGCTGCAAACCAAAGTACTAATGAAATATATGGTATTTTTATAAAGGCATTATCAAATCAAAATAAGGTATTGACCAGATCTGCTAAAGGAATTTGGAACAGTTTCAAAAAGGGGCTTCAAAGAGTTGGATGGTATAGATAAGAACAATTTACCCGATGGTGAAAGGATGACCAGAAAATTAAGCAGAAGGAATACCATGTAGACATGCATGCCAGGACGAATATAGGGTATTTAGTGCGACTTGGATAGTTTCATGATGGGAAAATCTGTTGGTGAGGTGAGTGGGTATCCAGAGGCTATGCTAAACAGTTTGCTCTTTCACCCAGGTGTACACCATCAGAGATGTGAAAACAAGACAGTGGTATGCTCAGTTTCACTGTGTGGCAGTCATGAACATTTATCAGTGTTTGGGGGAACTATAACAGAGCTCCTGAACCATTCCACAAATTTGCAGCAAGAAAGTCACTGTAAAGGGGGAAATGCATTTCTATTAACAACAAATGTGTCCTGATAGTGTCAGGTATTAAGACAGAAGAAATAAAATTTACCAAATGTTTAAGGTAGAAGTGTTATCAATAGCAGTAGACATGAGAAAAGAGAACACCGGCTTGCCTTTGGAAAAACAAAGGAACAAGATAATATGCTAAGAAAGCCATAAGCATTGGAGTTGCGATAACTGACAAATGAAGACAGATTCCAAAGGATACATGACTCTAAAACACTGATGCAATAAGAAAATAGCTTATAACATGGCAGCATGATCACCTGAAGTAACAAACCTAAAAAGGGGGATGATTATGGAAATTAAGTTTCTCTTGTGCAAAACTGACCCAAGATGTCTTTGTTCTTTGATTTTAAGTATATGCTGTAGTTTGTAGTTCCTGCTGTATTTCTTATACTTGCAAATGAAAATAAGCAACCAAATGTAAATGTAACATGGTACATGATGGCTTGAACCACACAATCAGGGATGGCTTTGACGAGTTAACTAAAAACAAAAAAAATCTTAAACTTAAGTTGTCTGTTATTACACTGTCTTCAGCCCTATTCTAAGTAATGAGCTATGATTTAGAAAATGATCTAATTATAAAAAATAGCTATCTGGTCATGGAGCCAGTTGTGGATACAACAAAATGGGTATTACACAGTCAGTTGGATAAAAAAAAAAGATATACATCTATATATACATACATACATATAGATAGATAGATAGATAGATGTATTATATATACATCTATACAAGCATATATATGTATATATGTATGTGTGTGTATATATATACATACATTAGATGCTTTTATGAATAGTAAATTGAGGTAAAATCTTGTTTAGCAATAAAAGATGAGACAACTGTTTTTGTAGCAATTCTGCAAAAGTAGGAAGCTAAACATGATGAATCATATAATCCCTGACATCATGTTTCCCTATAGGTTTGGTGAACAAACAATGAAAGAAAATCTGTGGTTGGTAATTGTTAATACCCCAATTTAAGTTATTTGAAAACATATTGTATTGCACATACTCATTTATCACAGCACACACTCTGCAGAAAAGGTGTGTGTATATGTGTGTGTATATTTATACACACACACTTTAGCTCAGTCAACTGGTTGGTACTAGGAATGGTCCTAACAATCAGCTCTGAGAGGGGCACCAGGGTGGCTCAGTCGGTTAAGCATCGACTTTTGGTTTTGGCTCAGGTCATGATCTCGGAGTCATGAGATCAAGCCCCACACTGGGCTCTGCAGTCATCACAGAGTCTACTAGTCTACTTGAGACTCCCTCTCTCCCTTTCCCTCTGCTCCTGCCCCACTGCACATGTGCTCTCTCTCTCTAAAGTAAATCTTAAAAAAAAAAAAAAGAACCAGCTCTAAGAAAGGTACTACCTGGAAGTTAGATACAGATGAAGTTAGATACAGATGGTCAAGTTAATATGATTGGAAGTTAAGATGCTGTAGATGCCATGGAAATATACTAAAAAAGAAAGAAATCAATATCTTTCAAATCAATGAACTCAAAAAAGAGACTTAGTAAAAAAAAAGTAGAAAGTAGTAAAAGATTAGACATTAGTGAAACACAAAAACAAATGCAGTAGAAAGAGCCAACAGAATAAAATTCTTATTTGAACACAATAATTGAAAAACTAAACTTTCAATAAGTCTGATGAAGATAAAAAGAATTGGCACAAATAAATCTCATGAAGGATAAAAAGGGGGACAGAGCTACAGATTTTTACAAGTTAAAATAAAAGAAAAAAATATGTGTCCATTAACTTCAAGAATTAAATGAAACCAAATTTCTACAGACAAAAATTATTAAAAGTGGCAAGGATTTTTTAAATGGTCGGGATAAAGACACCAGAAAATGTTTCACATACAAAAGTGGAAACTGGCTGTTAGACATAGGCAGCATTCCCAATCAGAGGAGAAAGAATGGACTAACCAATAAATAGTACTGGGACAACTAAATATCAACATGGAAAAACATAATTAGATCACCACTTCACACCAAAGAGAAAAAATCAACTTCAGATGAGTTAAAGATATAAGTGTGAAAATATAAGTCTTGTTGAATATATTTACAACCCTGGGACATAGAAGAATGTCCCAAATACGACTCAAAAGGCAATAATCATAAAGAAAACTTTTATATTTGACTACACTAAAATTGAAAATTCTTGTTCAGTTGAAAAAAAAAATAACAAGGCAATAGGTTAGTTGCAGACTGAGAAAATATATTTGCAATGCATTTAGATGACAAAGAATTACTAAAGGAACTTTCACATTAAACAGAACAGTGATATGATAGGGAAGAAATAGAAAAGGATATAAACTAGCAATTTATAGAAGATGGAATATAAATTGAGGATGAGCATATGACGAATGTTCAGCTTTACTAAACCAGGAAAAAACCCAATGAGGTATCATTTCATGCCCGTCTGATTAACAAAACTTTAAATTCTGAAAAACCAAATTTTGGCAAGGATATATAGAAAAGAATAATCTTACATATTGTGGGTGGAAATAAATCAAGATAGCCTTTAGAGACAAATTTGGCAATACTAGTAAAATTGAAGGTTTTTGTTTAGTTTTGTGTTTTTTGATTCATTTTTGTTTTCTTGCTACTTAATTCTTCAAATTGAATAGACAAATCTCTGGAGGATTTCTCCCTTATGTAAGTAAAGAGACATATAGAAGCATATCCACTACAGCACGGTATGGAGTTGGAAACAATTAGAAACCACCCAGATGCCTTTTAACTTAAAAATGATTTTAAACTATGGTTTATTAGTTCAACGGAATATTTAAGGCAAAGAAAACCGATGATCTGATTGTATGTTTCAACATGTACTGTTTTTTTAAAAAACAGATTTGATATTTATCTTTCCATATAATGGAGTTCTTTAAATCCTGTGCATATATTATGGACTTTAAAAAAATACATACTGAACAAACAAATCAAGCTGAAGAAGGACGCCATTTATGTACATTATGATACCAACTTATATACATACAAAACCATGTTATCTATAGACTCTGATATATATATATATATATATATATATATATATATATATATATATAACACATGCAGATGTTATAGGTATACAAACTTTCACCAACACTGTATACCGATATCACGATACTTTTGTTTTCTGGTGAGAAAAATGGAAGAAGGAAAAAAACAAAACAAAACAACAACAAAAAAAAATGAGGAGAATAGCCTAACTATAATGATTTTTTTAAAATATGTAGTCTGACACAATAGTAGGATTTAATAGGCACTTGTCCATTATGTTACTTTCTGTACTTTTTAATTTCATATTTAGAAAGCAGGGTTCATGTTTACCAGTACCTCCATGGCAAATATATTTTCTATACCTGATCGTAGCAATCATTTAATTCTTTTTGTAGTCGTTAACACTGAGATCAGTTACATCCTGCAATCAAGCCTGGGACCATGTTAAATAAGAACGTGTCCCAGATGCTGGCCTCTTTGATTGCTGCTGTGTATTTAGCACGTGTTGGTGTTGGTGTTCTTTGATTCTGTTATTGAAAAAAAAAAAAACCTAGATTTATCAATTATCTTCTAACTAATTATGCCATTCTTTCAAACTGTGGGCATTCTGGAATGCAGTAAAAATAGCACTTTTTATTATTACTAAGAAAAAATGTTTCTATCATTCATGCGTTTGGGCTTTCTCACATATTTAACTGATTTTGTATTTTTTTCCCAATATTTTAAAATCAAGACTGTGTTCAAAGATCTGATCTTAGGATTTACTAGTAAGATGTGTGCAAATATAATAAAAATGATACTCTTAAAAGTAACAGGAAACAATTCATTGCTTTGGCGCTCAAATGAATGTTTGTCATGTGAAATTTTCAACACTGATCTTAAAATGTGGAATTGAGTTCAACTCTGGAGTACTCTTTTTTTTTTTCTTAAAGTTTAACAGCTGAGTTGCAAAACAGAAAAAACAGAGGGAAAGTGTAAAGTCTCTCAACGACTCTATAAAAAGAAAAAACAAAAACAAGAAGAATTCTGGGGCTCCATGGTTGAGTCAGCCTTTTCTTGCTTTGGGCATTCTGGCAAGGTTTATCACTGAACGGCACTAAACAACAGTCACTTTATCACTGGTCTTCTTTTAAGCCACTTAGAGAAGTTTTTCTCCCCGGAGACAGAAAAGTCTCCGGCATGATCACAGAGGTTGGATGCCATTAGGATGTTTTAGGGTTTGGTGGGATTAATTTCACTTTTGAGTTATGTTAATGGCCATGTGCATGATTACTCTGCACCATACCAAACATCCCACATTGAGGATAGTCCTTGTGTGGATAGGTCAGTTTTCATAGTAGTCTCTACTTGCTTGAAAAATTCATATAAATTATTTTTTGACATTTTAAAAGTATTTTAATAGGCAAAAATTATAACTCCATTAATCAAATTCTTGAAATGTGCTAGGCACTTGAGTCCTTTGTCTGAATTATTTCATTACACATTTCAACAGCCCTATGGGATAGGCTATATATCTTCATTTTATAGATAAAAACTGTTATGAATCCAGTCATCTCATGAATCCACTGGTCCTCTCTGTGTCACTCCTGTTCTCCATCAAACAGGAATTAAAATTTTAATGTAACTAAGTATACTCAATTTGTAGGTATCCTATTAATAGATATTAATTTTTTAAAAATAATCATGTTGTGTGGGCTACAAACAAATAAATTATATAAACACCATTGACTGTCCATTCACTCTCCTCCAGCCCAAGTTTACTCCCCTTTTCACTCATGTTCCACAGCATTGTTTGTGTGTACTACTCATTTCATCCCAAAGTCTTAGGTCGTTCTCTGTGGGTCCTTGCTTTATCTACCTCTTCTAAACAAAAATCAAAGACAGGTGGTCCAAAAAAGCAAGGAAATTTAGCAGGCTGACTTGATTAAAGCATTCCACTTTAAGTATTCAGAGAGTGAGATCTCAAGGCATAGTATGATATTATACAGCTAGTTGAGTGGCTAAATCCGAAGGAAGATCCACCTCTCTGTCCCCTAATCACTACAACAAACATTGTCCATCCCTTTGGTCTCTATTGCCCCCCACATATTTCCTCATGGAAGTGCTAGACTCAATATGCACTTCAATATATTAATCCAGGATTTTAAAATATGTAGTCTTAGATACAGAAGTCAAAGAGATCCTATTGTCCAAACTCTTCACTCTACTCATAGTGAAATTCACACTAAGAGATATTAAAAGACCAGGGTCATACTCTATTTTTATTTTAGGGTATTCAACCACTAGCAAATAATAATAGTCAGTACAGGCACCAGCTACAGATTAGGACACTTTTTTTGATGGTTAGATTTTAGCTTTCTTAGGTTTCTAGTAATTCTATTCACCTCTAAACTTTTTTTTTAAAATCAGACTTTATAGTAATGCTAGGGTTTCTCTAATTACACCGATCTCCTCTCAATATTCCAGGAAGATAATTGGTTTATATTGGTTTTACCATTGTTGTAATTAAATATACTTGTAAAACTTGAAAATATGTAACTAAAAAATAATTTGAGTAAAACTAGCTAAAATACAGCCAATCTATTATCTTATTCCTTAAAGTTCCCTAATTATATAAAGTTTAATGGAAAAATTGAACAAGAGGGAGAAATCAAGTTAAATTCAACGGACTAAAAGTTCTCTTATATCCCAAAAGGAAAATAAAGACATAGTTAGCTTTGAACTACCTTGACCTCAATGGCCCTGAAAAGCTGTATGTGGTCTTTATAGCCAGGTAGCCAAGACATCTGAAACATGTTACCAGAAAGTAACAAACTACTTGGTAGAAAGGGACAAAACTTAACCAAAAATCCACAAATATAAATCTCCACTGTGGCAAGTAATTTTTTTCAGTATAGGTTTCCATTGATTAGATGAAAACCATAAATCCTCGAAGATGTCAACAGACACTTGAAATAATCAAGTCATTAAAATTAAGCAGCAAATAGCTTTTTGTATCCCAGGCAGGGTCAAGTGCCAACAATCTACCAGTGATTGGGCTATTCTCCCCAGAATGCATGCAGCTCCCCCGCGGCAATTTTAGGTAAACCTGATCTTTGACTATGTGGTGTAATTGGCTTTAATTTAAGAGTTTTCTTTTACTGTGTCTTCTACCCATGAGAATGAAAGCCAGCAAAGCTAGGCTAATTTGCATTCTGAAATTTCATTCTGTGTTTTTATTTTCCTTTAGAGGGTTCTTGTTACAGAAGAGCTTCATTAACTCAATTAGGCATGATCCAGTGGGCCCGTACAAATTAGGCTAGCCACAGTATCTTTAGAATGGACAAAAATAAGAAGCCAGCTGTAGTCTTTATATTTTGAAGGAAATTGTACCAGCTGACATTTCCATCACAGTCATATTAAGCTCATGGCAACTGCAATAACCAAAATGTGTTTTGGAAGACCTGTTCTCCAATACTACAAGATATATAAAAGACACACCAGTAGAAAGGGGAATAAACTTTTTCTTTTTTAAACAACCATGAATTTTTCATAGCACTTAGGTTTTTTGCTTTATTATAAGAATAATAAATAGACTTTGGAAAAAGTATAATCATATGTAAATCTATAACTAATGCTAGGACTTTGATTCCATACAGATTATATTTGAAAGAATCAGGTATAATTAGGAGGAAAGATATTCTCCTTATCTTCCTATCTCTCTCTCTCACACACACACACAACACACTCACACAGCAAATAATATCAACCAATGAAAAGAACATAGGGAAACCAACTCTACCTGCCCTGTAACCTCAGTTTCTTTATCAACCAGTAGAAATAATAACCAGTCTTTTGAAGAAAAATCTTTAGGCAAACTACTTGTTCACAAAAATCACCTGGGTAATTGTTACAGTGAATTATGGGCCATATTTCAGACCTACTGAATCAGAATTTGCATTGAAAAGCTTAGGGATTTGTGTTTTTAAACAAGCAATTCTTACTGAGTTGCTGTACACTAAAATATTTTAAAAAGTGAAGCTCTATAGAAAATTCAGAATGATACAGAAGTGTATAAAATCAACATTCAGAATAAGAATTTCTACTTCAAAGTAATATTTTGAGAAAAATCATACTGACAGGAATTTATTTTGGTTAATCTTTAAATCGTGAGGGACAGCTGTGCTAAATGAACTAACCAACCAACCAAACAAGTGCTTCCAAGAAGCTAAAATCTATACTCTTCTGCCTTTTCATAAGTACAACTTTTAACTAATAAACATGGGAGGTCCACACCTTGTATGGTAACATCTGAAGAAATAAACTACTCTAGAGAGTATTCTCATAAATCTTGGGATAGAGTAATAAACAGTAATGCATAATTGTAGTTACATTCTGACTTGTCTCCTGATTCTATGAATGTATTCTCAAGAAACACAGAGGAAACCTAGATGAAAGATATAATGAAAACCCTCCAACCTAATTCTAAGTATCTGAATTAACAATGTTGAAAATAAGATGGTACTTCAAGTAGGAATTTACTGTCACCATAAGCTATTTGTGACTTGAAAACTAGAACATGGAGTTCAGAACACAATCCAATTTTTTTTAGATCACAGTGAGTTCCCAGGAGGGGTTGTTCCTCTCCAGAAACTGCCTTGGATAGCATCCTGGTACTTGGATGCCTTGGCATGTCTACCACCTCAGAAATCACTAAAGTCATGCTTCCGTCTGAATGAGAAACTTGACACATTCCTCTGATTCCTGAACTGTGCCCACACAACCTGTTACAACATTTTGTAGGCTGCAATGAACGTTGCTGAAGTCTTGTGGTGGCTAGTTGCAATTTTAAATGTGCATTTCCCAATCTAGGAAATGTAACTTGAGAAATTTCCTGGAAGGAAATCATGTTGGAAACAACAGAAATTGCTTGCTTTTACATAGTCAACTAATAATGACTGGTCACTGGTAACAAAGATTACCCGGGTTATGAGCATTGATTTTTGCAAACAGAACAGGGTCATACTTAAGGGTATAAAGATATCATACAGTCATAGTGAGCTGGAATTGATTTTATTAAGGCTGATAATAGAAACCAGATGGTCAAAGTGTCTGAAACAGATATAGCTTTCCTTAAGCTATGCTAGAAAATAGCTTAAGAAAAAAGGGAATAGAGTTCTTAATATGACATAAAAGACCTGCAGGATGATTCAAGAATAATTTAAGAATGATGCCTTGCTCTGAAGCAGGTGGATTATGCCTTCCAGGATATTTTATCTGAAAACACTCTCATGGTTGTGTGTTCTATCCTAAAATATAGGTGTGCAAACTTCAGAGGGCAGGTAGTAAGTAGTTTCACACATTTTAGTCTTTTCCATATATGGATATATTTGCCAATTATTCCTATCCTCTTTTTAAAGATTTTATTTCTATACTTAAAGTCTATTTTCTGCTTTTGCCCTCCACAACCCCCACCCAAACCCAACAAAGATTCTCTGTTAACTATGATTGGTACTAGGTATAAATTCAATGGAAATTTCAAATAAATGAAGGACTCAAGGGAACTCTGCAAATGTTTCTTCAGGGTAAAAATGGGGGTCATGAAGGCAAACATATGGTAAGCAAATAAATTCTACTAAAAATATGCACCAGAACTCGGTAAACTCTAGACCAAACAGAATAATTTGAATAAAATTAATATAGGCAATTAGCCTCCTTTTGAGGATGTAATTGCCACAGAGTCAACAATAATTTACGCCCTTACTGCCTGGGCATCACAAGTCCAATATGGGTCTCACTATGTTAAAATCAAAGTGTTAACAGGGTTGCACTCCTTTCTGCAGGCCCTAAGGGAAAAACTGTCTTCTTGCCTTTTCCAGTGTCTAGAAAATGCTCACATTTCTCAGTTTGTGTCACTGCTGCTAACTTTAAAGCCAGCAGAGGCCTGTGGAGTCTTCCTCAGATTGCATCAGTCTCACACCAACTCTCCTGCCTCCCACTTAAAAAGGCTTATATTGGATTTACCTGGATGATATACGATAATCTTCCTATCTTAGGGTCAGTTGATTAGTAACATTAATTCCATCGCCAACCTTAATTTCCCTTAGCCTTGAAAGGTAAAACTCACAGGTTCCAAGGATTAAGTAAGATCTTGGCATCTTTGCAGGGAGGGGCTGTTACTCTGCCTACCACAATCATTATAATGAAAGTCATATTTTACTACTGTTCTGTGAATGGAAAAACGTTTTCAAAGGAAGAGACACCTTCCACTCTTCAGCTGGGAGAGTTCACTCAGCCTCACTTTGACTTCAGTGTCTTCTACACACTGATCCAAGGTGGTTCTCGGCAGACCTGCTTTAATTTTCAAAAGATAACTGCTTGATTGCAATCAAAATCAAACAGAATAATTTATGGAAAATGGAATGGGAGAAAGAATGTGGGAGGGGTAGAATTTTTCCAAGTGATTTAATTGGAGATTATTTTAAGAATTTCTAAAGATCAAATTCATAAGGATAGGTTTAGTTGACTAAAGCCCCAAGTCTGAGAGTAATGAAAAAGTTGCCATTTCATGAGCCTTGAGACCAAACCAAATTGTAATAACATCATTTATATCATGTATCACAAAATTTCACTATAGGATACAACTCTAAATCAAGCTTTGAATTTGAACTCTGTATTTACTATATAAATATTCTAACTCTGTAGACTTTAGTCTAAAAAGCTACTTGGCCGTTAAAAAGCATTAAGTTCAATTTTCTTCAGGTTTGGATTTGGCTTGAGTAGCACAAATTTCTGGGCACAGGAGAAACAAACTTTGGGCAGTTGGTTATTGGGTTTACAGAATTAATGGAAGTCTATCCTCATAATAGCATATATTTATCAAAACAACTTTGAAATGAAACACACGGGGTCAAAATATAGTGACTTTTACCTGAAAATTCAAGTTTCGAAGGACTCATCATGATAAATAAAAATAAGAGGTATTGAACATACAGAGCTTTAGCCACACACACACTTGTATTGAAGTTAAATTCTTCCAGCTAAATTCAATTCCCTCCTTCTAGGTTCTTCTTAAAGTTCAATTCCTTAATGTCTCAAACTTAAAAGTAATCCCCTAGATATAATCTCTAACACCAATCCTGACTTAGTCACAAGCCTTCTTCCTTTGGCTGAATGAACTTTAAAACCAATCTAAGCACGCTGTGTGTCAGTGATAATAAACAACAGTGCATATTACTTCCCAGAAAGTAGAATTGACTCTTAGATGAGGAACTGTTTTGTCATTCACTTGCCAGCACTTGATGAAGAAAGAAGCGCTCTGGGAATGCGCATAGCTTTTCAATTGTAGAGTAGATGTGTCAAGGATTACGTCCTTCACCTTGATCAGAATCAACACCAATGGCATGCACACTAGAGACACTGACTCTCCTGAATTCACACTCCTTAATGTATCCCAGCTACATAAAGAGCAGGTTTCTTGAAGCCTTTCCTTTATTCACCCAACAAAGATTGCATTGCCTGGATACTGAGCAGAGGATCCTGTGATAAATGGTAAAGACACAGAAATTGCTGTGCTTGAGGATATTGGCTTGGTGAGTGCCTAAATGATAACAAATAACTATGACATAACATGTTAATGGAGCTATTACACACTAGTATACATTCAAGGAGAAGGAGGCAATAAATTCAACCAAAGAAAGTCAAAGCTAGTGATTCTTGAGTTGAATTTTGAGTTGAATTTTGAAGGATGATTAGGAATTTGGCAGAGACAAGAAAGATAATAAAGAAAAACAAAAGTAATTAATCAGTGTAGTGAATTTGGGAAGCTGAGGATGATTTCACATTGCTGGTGTGAAAGGAAGAAATGAAGGAAAAGCAGAAGACAGGGCTGAAAAGGAAGGCCAAGGTCAAAGAAAGGGCCTACGTAGTCTCACTGATGAGGACTCCCCAGAAAATTATATGCTCAGAAGTGTTGGAAAATTACACAAAAAACTTAATTCTCAAAAAAAGCATCTGATTCAGAAAGAGCCTTCCATGAGTGATGATTTTCTTCTGCAATGTCAAATTTTGCTAAGAACAGTAAGACGATAAACTTATCTGACATGGAAGATGCTTAGCTATTTATTTAACAGATACTGTGGTCTCCCAGGACCACTGTGGTTTAATGTCTAGAGAACCAGTGTGGATATTCACAGCTGGTGAACATTCACATTCTGTATATTGTAAACTCAACTTTGCTGTTGCTATTTTTTATTTTTAAAAACTAAGTTTCCAGACTTCAAGTGAGTAGATATTACTACTGTATTTTCTCCAAATGATATCAAGTCCTCTTTATAAACTTTTAATTCCTCAGAGAATTGAAAGGGAAACATCTTAACAATGTTGCATAGGAGGCAGTGTTATTTCAATGGTATAAATACGTAGTTATACTCTGATTCTCACTGGTGTGAAACATTCTCTTAAAAGGCTTGGGGATCATATCCTTAAGAGAAATGGTAGATTTTCAATGAAAGAGCCATCTAGAACTTTGGGAAATGCAACTTTTAGAAACAGTAATTATGCACTGTGAATGCTCAACATGGCCATAACAGGTTTGACAAAATGCCTCCAGACAAATATCATAGCTGGTGAAATGGTATAATGTGATTGCAAGAGAACTTTTATCTTTCCTTTCTGACCATCTCACTGAACCACTGATTAAGTCTTAAGAAGCTGCCCTAAGAGAGCCCACTCTGTTGGATATACATATACACATATCTCAGGTATATATATGAACAGAGTGGAAATGCACATCCCAGTGATAGGGACCTCTCCAGATCCTATGTTATCTTTTTAATACTAGGAAAGTCACAATATTGCTATAAGCTCTGCTACCCAGAGTTCTGTGTCGGTTTGACATGGGAATCATATTGAATAAACGTAATCTCTATTCTACACTCCCCACTGCCCTCCCTTATCAGTTACTGTAAATGTTTTATCTTCTATTCCAAAGATTCCTATTTTTTAAGACAAAATCAAAACCAGATAAAACAAAAATCCCAATTACCTCAAATGCTTTTTTCAAGTTATAAAACTTATAAAGAAATTTCAGTCATTCTGAAAATGTCAACGTTTACTTCAACAAACACATCATGGTTGATCATACAGTAACTATTTCTTAACTACCAAAATGTTTGACAAATATCCGCTAGAGCTCAAATATACAATATAAAGCCTTGCAAACAATTTCAAGGTATATTAAGAAATCCATTTAAGAGTTTAAAGGCATTTCTTTTATATTGTAAATTATAGAAAACAAACTTTAAGTCTGAATGTGTGATAAGATTGTGGACACTAGGCATTGTTAGAGCAAAAAAGATTACACGACACACATTCCCTTAAAAAAATTAAATGCAACAGAAGAATAGAAGGCTCAAGAAGATGTTGAAATGTGGAATCATAAAGTCATTACTGATTTAACGACTATAAATCTATGGTTCAGAAAGACAACTTAGTTTTTAAGTGTCACAGTGGAGTA